>NC_086455.1:27692928-28292928 GCF_028390025.1 Pseudophryne corroboree
ATGTTAAAAAGCCCTGTTGCAGTAATATTAATAATAATAATAATAATAATAATAATATTTATTATTACGTTTCCTAATAAGTCAACATATTATATATTGCTGTAAAATGAGGTGAACATACAGTATAGAAGCAAATTATGGCATAAAAACAGACAAAAGGTGGTCGGTGCAAATAATTTACAAAAGAGGAGTGGGGAACCCTTGATACATAATGTAGCGGAATGGGGAACCCTTGGTACTTAATGTAGTGGAATGTGGAACCCTTGATACATAATGGAATGGATTGGGGAACCCTTGGTACTTAATGTAGTGGAATGGGGAACCCTTGATACATAATGGAATGGATTGGGGAACCCTTGATACATAATGGAATGGATTGGGGAACCCTTGATACATAATGTAGCGGAATGGGGAACCCTTGATATATAATGTAGTGGAATGGGGAACCCTTGATACATAATGGAATGGATTGGGGAAACCTTGGTACTTAATGTAGTGGAATGGGGAACCCTTGATACATAATGGAATGGGGAACCCTTGATACATAATGGAATGGATTGGGGAACCCTTGATACATAATGTAATGGATTGGGGAACCCTTGGTACTTAATGTAGTGGAATGGGGAACCCTTGATACATAATGGAATGGAATGGGGAACCCTTGATACAAAATGTAGTGGAATGGGGAACCCTTAATATATAATGTAGCGGAATGGGGAACCCTTGATACATAATGGAATGGATTGGGGAACCCTTGGTACTTAATGTAGTGGAATGTGGAACCCTTGATACATAATGGAATGGATTGGGGAACCCTTGGTATTTAATGTAGTGGAATGGGGAACCCTTGATACATAATGGAATGGATTGGGGAACCCTTGATACATAATGTTATGGATTGGGGAACCCTTGATACATGGGGAACCCTTGATATATAATGTAGTGGAATGGGGAACCCTTGATACATAATGGAATGGATCGGGGAACCCTTGGTACTTAATGTAGTGGAATGGGGAACCCTTGATACATAATGGAATGGAATGGGGAACCCTTGATACATAATGGAATGGATTGGGGAACCCTTGATACATAATGTAGCGGAATGGGAAACCCTTGATACATAATGTAGTGGAATAGGAAACCCTTGATACATAATGTAGTGGAATTGGGAACCCTTGATACATAATGTAGCGGAATGGGGAACCCTTGATACATAATGTTATGGATTGGGGAACCCTTGATACATAATGTAGCGGAATGGGGAACCCTTGATACATAATGTTATGGATTGGGGAACCCTTGATACATAATGTAGTGGAATGGGGAACCCTTGATACATAATGGAATGGATCGGGGAACCCTTGGTACTTAATGTAGTGGAATGGGGAACCCTTGATACATAATGGAATGGGGAGCCCTTGATACATAATGGAATGGATTGGGGAACCCTTGATACATAATGTAGCGGAATGGGAAACCCTTGATACATAATGTAGTGGAATGGGAAACCCTTGATACATAATGTAGTGGAATTGGGAACCCTTGATACATAATGTAGCGGAATGGGGAACCCTTGATACATAATGTAGTGGAATGGGGAACCCTTGATACATAATGGAATGGATTGGGGAAACCTTGGTACTTAATGTAGTGGAATGGGGAACCCTTGATACATAATGGAATGGAATGGGGAACCCTTGATACATAATGGAATGGATTGGGGAACCCTTGATACATAATGGAATGGATTGGGGAACCCTTGATACATAATGGAATGGATTGGGGAACCCTTGGTACTTAATGTAGTGGAATGGGGAACCCTTGATACATAATGGAATGGAATGGGGAACCCTTGATACAAAATGTAGTGGAATGGGGAACCCTTAATATATAATGTAGCGGAATGGGGAACCCTTGATACATAATGTAGCGGAATCGGGAACCCTTGATATATAATGTAGTGGAATGGGGAACCCTTGATACATAATGGAATGGACTGGGGAACCCTTGATACATAATGTAGTGGAATGGGAAACCCTTGATACATAATGTAGTGGAATTGGGAACCCTTGGTACTTAATGTAGTGGAATGTGGAACCCTTGATACATAATAGAATGGATTGGGGAACCCTTGGTACTTAATGTAGTGGAATGTGGAACCCTTGATACATAATGGAATGGATTGGGGAACCCTTGGTACTTAATGTAGTGGAATGGGGAACCCTTGATACATAATGGAATGGATTGGGGAACCCTTGATACATAATGTAGTGGAATAACAACTGTGGTTGGTGCTCGGAGAGAGTGATGTATGTGGCTGCTGTAAAGCAGGTAATTAGGTTATGTAGTCATTATGTTGACATGGACATAATGGCGACATGGTTATTATGGTGGCATTGTGAATGTTGACGGTACGTGTCACTGTTATAAGTTTAGAATTAGGCTGTAGTTATGTTAGGTCTCTAATACTGTAAAAACGCTTTGTAAACATTATGACCATGTCACATGGTACATCCACATTGACATTACATACCACATCCGGAGATAAATACACATATTAGATAAAATGCACCATTGTCTAAATACATACATATTTACTAATGATGTTGAGACAAGAGAAAAATTAAAATTGTATTTGACTTTTAACCCATAGAAAGTGGGGGATTGTTTTTGGCTTAAAGTCCTAGGCTATTGAAGTACTCTTATCTTTTTATATTTTAGCCTGACATGAACTTACCTTACGCACATTATTGAGAATGTTTCATACTCTTTGTTGTGTGTCATATATCTACTATGTTTCCTGTTTTCCATTGTAACACTGATAAAAATAGATATTTTATATTGCTAGCAAATTTACATCTCCCCTAATATACCTAGACTGCTGTAACCAGTTATACCATATGGATACAAACGTAAGACACAGAAGTGCAAGACTTGTGCCTCCCACAGCTGGGCAGAGAGGAATTGGCATCCTCTGATGCCAGGAGCCGGGTTGTGTTTTGGACTTTGCTGCCGCTTAAATTAACTAGATCAGTTTCACAAACTCTACCATTACAGTCCAGGTTTTAAGGATATCTATGCTTAAGTCTAGAAGGTTAGATCAAATTAACTGTTACTAATTAAATTACCTGTGCTCACGCTTGGAAATCCTTGAAACCTGGACTTTTACTGGTGGAATTTGGTAAACTCTACCCTAGATATTTATTTTGTGGGCTGATACTATTTGCATTCTATGGGATGGAGATGACAAAAGGGGATGCCCTGTTTTACATTGAGGTGTAGGATAATTTCCTCCCTGCAAATGGTCTGAAATTCCTTGGGTGGTGCCAGTATCATCCTGTGATATCAATGGGATGCATTTTGCACATTCCTGGTGGGTTTTTATTTTTATTAATGGGAAAATACATTTAGACACATGTAATAAAACTATTGAAACACCCAAAAGTGATACCTACAGTATAATACAAACAGTGCCCATGTCTTATCACTTCTATGATTAATATATAAATGCCAACCAGTGTTTCAGGAGAGAAAAAAAAAGAGAAGTTGGAGTGAATGACAGTGAATGTCCTAAAGGGGTACCAGACTGAAAACCTGGTACTGGTAAAATGGCCAGACTGCCTACCCAGGTGCAGTTACCAATACTTCGATGTGGGTGTGCACTTATGGGTGTGCTTAGCTTGGCTAATTTGCCCTGGTCGAGTAAAATTCTGAAAAGTAAAGTGCTAAAACAAATGTTCATTACATATATTTAGAAGAAATAACTCTTGCTTAACCGTTTGTATTGTCTGATAATAACTATGAACTCATGGCTCTTGGGACCCGAGATTAAAAAAAAAAACCAAACTAGATTTCCCAGTGATTATTAAAAGTGAATTTATCTCATTTTTGCTTTAAAACTTTGATAAAATACAGTTAATCTGAGTATGGTGAATTATGTTTCCCATAATAAGTGGTGTAACTATCGGAGCTGCAGAGGCCATTCATACAGTGTGGCCTCAATTCTAGGCAGTCAGGGTTCCTCTGCTACATAAATGGAAATGATGTGCTGTGACAAATGCCTCATTAGTCTTTCCCCTAGTGTAAGGGCCTAGTAGGTCCAGCATGAAAGCCAGGAACTACTATATGCATAGATCTATCAGCTACTTCATAGGTTCTCAAACTCGGTCCTCAGGACCCCACACAGTGCATGTTTTGCAGGTAACCCAGCAGGTGCACAGGTGTAGTCATTACTCACTGACACATTTTTAAAGGTCCACAGGTGGAGCTAATTATTTCACTTGTGATTCTGTGAGGAGACCTGCAAAACATGCACTGTGTGGGGTCCTGAGGACCGAGTTTGAGAACCTGTGAGCTATTCCATATAAAGAGATATTATAGAGAAGGCCCCTCTGAGCAGTGCTAAAATATTCTCATGTAAAAAGAATGTCAATATAACATGAATCTTTGCATGTATCGTACAGATATATGTATAATGGCCCATACACACAGTGAGATTCAGGCTATGCCCGATTCTCACTATGCGACAGGGGCCAGGTCGGCACATAGTCAGTATTGCAAGCACATAATGAGTGTGCTTGAGATACTGACTATGTGCGATTTTGGCTAAGTGTCAGTTTTGACTCTTCTATTGAGATAATCAAAATTGACTTGCCTGCACATTCTATCTAGGCTTGCGATGCCGGCTACACGCGGGACCGTGCATCGGCATCGAATCGAGATCGCAAGGTGACTTTCACCTTGCGATCTGCACTAACTTTTCTTACGATTTTGACTATATAGTCAAAATCGTAAGAAAATATCTCACAGTGTGTACAAACCATATGGCAGATTTCCATTTTAATGGTCTGCCATTCAAGCATACTGAATCCTTTATATATAATCAAACAAGGGGGGAAGTTATATTTTATGTTGATCCATGTGTTCAGGATTCTTCATGACCGTTTTTTTTTTTTGGGTGTACCCATGGGCTTGTCTCTAGTCTCATTGCATCCAGACAGAGCCGGTCCTAGGCATAGGCAAACTAGGCAATTGCCTAGGGCATCTGGTATGCCTAAGAGCACAAGCAGCTTCTGCTGATTAAAATGATATGCGGCATGCCTATATTCTATGTGTAGCATTTCGTATGCAGATACAGCCACAGTCGCACACAGTATATAGGCATGCTACATATCATTTTAATCAGCAGAAGCTGCTTGTGCATCCTAGCCATATAGCCATGCAAATAAGATGCATTTTCATAAAAAATAGGCACCCTACGTTAGCAGAGCTGCCAGTTGACTCACGCCAAGAACTATATGTGTCATTATGTGTATAAGGGCATTAATAATGTGTAACATATGTATAAGGGGCACTATGTGTGTCATTATGTGTATAAGGGCACTAATAATGTAAGGGACATTATGTGTGTCATTATGTGTATAAGGGCATTAGCAATGTGTGGCATATGTGTAAGGGAAATTATGTGTATAAGGGCATTAATAAGGGTTGGCAGAATGTGTAAGGCTCATTATGTTTATAAGGACATAATGTGTGTCATATGTGTAATGGGCATTACTGTGTGGTATTATGTGTATAAATGCATTAATGTGTGGCATTATGTGTATAAGCTGCTCTACTGTGTGGTGTAACGTATAGAAAGGGCACAACTGTGTGGTCTAATGTGAATAAAGAGCAATATGGTGTGATGTAATGTGAATAAGGAGCAATATGGTGTGTTGTAATGAGAATAAAGAGCAATATGGTGTGGTGTAATGTGAATAAGGAGCAATTCAGTATGATGTTATGTGAATGAGGGGCACTACTGTGAGGAGTAACGTGTATAAGGTAAAGTGGTACTACTGTGTGATGTAATGTGAATAAGGGACACTATCGCATTATAAATTGTGAATAAAGTTGCACTACTGTGAGGCATAATTTGAATTGGGGGTACTATTGTGTGGCCATGCCCCTTGCCACAAAAACACACCCCTTTTTTGGGCTGTGTGCCGAATGTGCACACTGTTCTTATTTAAATTACAGGGGGTAGGAAAACAAAAAAAAGGACTGCTATGGGTGGGGGGTGATGGTGCTGGGAATGGGAGCAGGGTCAGAGGCAGAACTAGCGGTGGTGCTAGGGGGCACCAGCCAAAAACTTGCCTAGGGCATCATATTGGTTAGGGCCGGCTCTGCATCCAGAGTTATTGGTACTCCCCTGTAAGGAATGAGCTGGAACAGAATGCCTTTGTCCACCTTCTGTGATTGATTGCATGGGTCTCTTTAAGTGGACATCAACATGTAGTTACTTAGCAAAATGCATGCTATTCAAGGGGCGTTTTAAGAGAGGAGGAGGCCCGTATGCTGCCTCCCCCATCCGGGCCTCCTCCTGTCTGCCAGCAGCGCTGTAGTCTGAGCGCTAGGAGCTCAGACTCTTAATACACATGCGCTGATCTCCGGAAAAATGGCGCAGTGACCATTTTACGTGCAATTTCTCTACTGTACATGTGCAAAATGCTGGGAAAATGGGCGCCACTCCGTTTTCTTGGTGATGATTTGTGCTCTTACTGCCGCCAATGGGGTACTCCGGAGAGGTGAATATTAAAGAAACGCCGGAGAAACAAGGAGAGGACAAGCGCCTAATAGTGCAGTAACTTCACACCAATTTTGGTTATTTACAATGAAGTGTCTATAGGTAATCTGCGTACCGGAAATTAGATTTTTAGCAGGCACATCAAAATTATAGCGGCTGATTCCTCCAATTGATTATCTGCACCACAACTGGTCACCGGGTTAAACGTAAACGGGTGTCTCAAAGAGGATATCTTCCAGTCTGTCTATTCGCAGGAAAGCGGGGTCTGTAATCAACCAGAACGAGAGACGCCTCTCATAGTGCAGAATTTACTTATCAAATATATTGGGGTTCACACAAATCGATAGGTATTTAGCGTACCATAATATAAACCCCAAACAGCATTTCATTAAAGGTCTTTTCCAGGAATGATCGTCCTTCGTGGAGATATAAAATACCGTAGTTCGTAATTCGCCATGCATAAATGAGAATCACAGGCTAAAAAACATAGGTTTTAATTCATATACTAAGAGTGGTCATAAAAATACACTTTAAAAAAAGAAAAGAGTTCATAAAGCTTATCTGGATAATCCGATATTTTTTCAAGCAGTCCGGGGTATGTCCACAGTGAATGCCCGAGTCAGGGGTGTTCAGAACAGGTCCTCAACACGTTTCACCTATCAAGGCTTCCTCAGGAGTGGAGCCTTGATAGGTGAAACGCGTTGAGGACCTGTTCTGAACACCCCTGACTCGGGCATTCACTGTGGACATACCCCGGACTGCTTGAAAAAATATCGGATTATCCAGATAAGCTTTATGAACTCTTTTCTTTTTTAAAAGTGTATTTTTATGACCACTCTTAGTATATGAATTAAAACCTATGTTTTTTAGCCTGTGATTCTCATTTATGCACGGCGAATTACGAACTACGGTATTTTATATCTCCACGGAGGACAATCATTCCTGAAAAAGACCTTTAATGAAATGCTGTTAGGTATTTAGCGTACCATAATATAAACACCAATCGATTTGTGTGAACCCCAATATATTTGATAAGTAAATTCTGCACTATGAGAGGCGTCTCTCGCTCTGGTTGATTACAGACCCCGCTTTCCTGCGAATAGACCGACTGGAAGATATCCTCTTTGAGACACCCGTTTACGTTTAACCCGGTGACCAGTTGTGGTGCAGATAATCAATTGGAGGAATCAGCCGCTATAATTTTGATGTGCCTGCTAAAAATCAAATTTCCGGTACGCAGATTACCTATAGACACTTCATTGTAAATAACCAAAATTGGTGTGAAGTTACTGCACTATTAGGCGCTTGTCCTCTCCTTGTTTCTCCAGATTTATTTGTCACTAAACCTAGTGACACCCCGAAGGACTGAGCTGCCGTCTGCAGGGTATCCTGTGGAACCAGAGTGCAAGTTTGATAAATCTAAGACATTTCCTGAATATATTATACTGGTTAAGAAGGGAAGTAGCGCACCAACCACACTTTTGATCCAAACTTTTCCCTATTAAAGAAACGCCAGTGATGTAATTATATATGTTAAACTGCTTATACTGTCAGATCACATTATTTATTTATTTATTTATTTATATATATATATATATATATATGTGTGTGTGTGTGTGTGTGTGTGTGTGTGTGTGTGTGTCTTCACGCTAGGCTGTGGTTCTTACACTGTGTGCCTAGGCACCCTGGGGTTCCTGGGGGCACTTGCAAGGATGCCCTGAGAGTTGGTGGTCCAGGACCAATTAAAATTATTAATGGTGTAATAGACAAAACCAGTGCTTGTGGCTTCCAGTCATAAAATATATGGCCAATCAGAAGTGAATCCTGTCCATCGCCACATAACTGAACCTAAGGATGACCTATAAATACAAGATACTTAATTGAATATTTTTTTTCTGAATTGTTCAATAAGAAACTTTCGGCCTAGGGGTCCCGTGAAAAAAAATTCTGATTCTTTAGGATGCTGTGGCTCAGAAAAGTTGGGGAAACACTGCGCTAGGCTGTTTTGACAGGATGCCACGCTCCTACCCGATTTAGCGGCGCCCTGCTAAAACAGCCTACCTGGTGCCTTGCTGCCGCTTGGCGCGTGCATGACGATAATATGTACGCACAATAGCACACTGCCCTTCCCACATCCTAGCGGGAACACTATATATAGATATGTCATTTGAAATTTGTGTACTTTAAATATTACTGTAATGAAGTAGTCAAAGAGCTAATATAGTTGCATTAAGCATTTGTTTTGGAAGAGATCTAAAAGCCAATATTTGATCTTGGGTCCTTGAGTAATTATTTTGTCTATGGGGGTCATTCCGAGTTGATCGCTCGCTAGCAGTTTTTAGCAGCCATGCAAACGCTATGCCGCCTCCCACTGGGAGTGTATTTTAGCTTAGCAGAAGTGCGAACGAAAGGATCGCAGAGCGACTACAAAATAATTTTGTGCATTTTCAGAGTAGCTTCAGACCTACTCAGCACTTGCGATCACTTCAGAATGTTCAGTTCCTGTTTTGACGTCACGAACACGCCCTGCGTTCGGCCAGCCACGCCTGTGTTTTTCCTGACACCCCTGCGGTTTTTCACACACTCCCTGAAAACGCTCAGTTGACACCCAGAAACGCCCACTTCCTGTCAATCACTTTGCGGTCAGCAGTGCGACTGAAAAGCTTCACTTGACCTTGTGTGAAACTACATCATTCATTGTAATAGTACGTCGTGTGTGCGCATTGCGCCGCATACGCATGCGCAGAAGTGACTTTTTTTTGCATCATCGCTGCGCAGCGAACATTTTCAGCTAGCGATCAACTCGTAATGACCACCTATAATCCTTAAAATACTATTACCTAAAAATATGTTTCAAAGTCTAGATTCTCTGTCCTAAAATGAAATAAAATGTTTAGCTGGCTGCAGTTTATAAAAAGTTATTCTTTTACCAAGTCTCCTTCTATGTGTTCAGTATACAGAACTGAAACTGCCAGTAGACTAAAATCAACCAAATAATAATTATTTCGGACAGGCTTCCTAATAGAAAATTTTCTACAGTCGTAGCTTTTCACACAACACAATTATTTTTATTAACTTTTATTTTTCTTCCTGATTGATTTACTTAATTACTATTTTTATGTTATTTGGAAATTGCTGCAGATACATCATTATGGTGTTTCTGATAAACAGTAATGTTTTATAATGTAGTGGTGGTCCCTGCTCAGATACTTATTTCACGTACAGTACTTCACTCCAATCTACAAAAGAATATGCATTCAGATGAGGAAAGTAGAAAATGATTTTCACTTGACTAACCCCATCCTTTGGAAGTCCTTGCTCTGACGTTACATAATGTTTTCTATGCTGGCTCTGGAACTTCTTCCTATGATTCTAGAATACAGATTTCAGTAAGATGTTTTAGCTGTAAATTGTATCTGATCTAGCATCTTCAGTATTAAATGGCAATAATGTAGGATTACTCGGCCCTAGTTGTTTTTTTTTTTTTTTGCAGCTCTATATTATGAAGGAACTTACAAAGGCTGAAGATTAATAGAAAATATTTATTTAGTTTAAATATTATTAGACTTGTTTGGGGTGGAGTGCTAACAGGTTAGGATCAGGGTTACTTTAAAGGAAAGACTTTCAGCAGTTTTATATAGTACTAAAGCTGGGTACACACTGTCCAGTTATTGGGCTAATTGGCTGATATTTGGATGATCGGCCCAGTAATTAGATAGTTTGAATGTATGTAGTAACGTAAGAGCCTTTATAGACGATAAACGTATAAATAATTAGCCAAATGCTTCATTGTAGCATAATAGACCTAACATGAAAAAAATAAACCATTGTTAAAATTAAAAGGCTTAATAGAGTAATGGCTTGTAAGGACATTTAACCACATCCTTCCCTGCAAGCTCTCAATTGTACCTGAAATATAAATATTTTGTATGGATAGGACGTTGGTTCCAGAAGACCTTTGCAATGATGGATTAGCTGTTTTAAAAAATCATTTTTAGCCTAGGTTTTTGTCTAATGCTTTTGAACTGAAATACCAAATCAAAGGCTTCCACTTTTAAGGGGCTATCTATCATCGGGGGCCATATTGGCCCACGATCATTAAGTATCCTACTTGTCGTGATTTGCGCCACTGGATACTTAACTAGTGGGGACAGCTGTTCCGAAAAGCAGCTTGCCTGCGTTCCCTAATACTGCAGTGCTACTTAACCCTATTGTGCCAGCTGACTGCGCATGCGTGACCTGAGTTCACGGGTATTCAATGCGGAAGCAGGAGAGGGATCCGCTTCTATCTCCCTTCTCAAACTCGGACATCCTTCCCATAGGAATATAGAAAGTAGCTGGGCCCTGGGAATCAATGCCATCCGAAATTCTCAGTTTTCTGAGTTTGCGGAATACTACATGGCTCCATTGGGTCCCTAATAATGTGTATCTGGCACATAAAGGATGATGTATAGTCCCCTAAGTGTGAACTGTACTAAATCCCATCTATTTATAGTAAATAGTATTAGTTGGGTTGGCAGAACATACATATACCACACACCCTTCTGATCATTCTTGGTACTGCTTGCTCTTTCTATCAGCTGTAAGGTTTCCAGTTAGAAGTTGAACACAGGGGTATATTTACTAAATAGCAGCTTTTTATTGTTCTGGCTGCGAGATTTACATCCCCCGTACACACTGCACTACATCCCTGCATCCCCCACTCCCCCGTCCCCCATATGCTACACTACACTACATTCCTTATAATAACATGAACATAAAGAGGTCCACTGTCCAATGGAGTGACAGGATAGAATGGAAGAAGGGGGCTGGCCTGGTCCTCTGGCCGGGAGACACTCAAGAGCAGAGTTGAGGGGAAGGGGTGGGATAAGGGGATGAACAGGACAGGCTTAGTCCTTTGGCCGGAAGACAGCAGAGTAGAGGGGAAGAGGGCGGGCCTGTATTATGTACATGTTTCAATACCGGAGATGATCATGAGGGGCCTGTCATCCCCGTGGCAAGAGCAGGAGGACCGCCTCCCCCTCAGTGGCAGCAATAACTCAAGAGGCAGAGAGGAGAGAGCCAGGAAGAAATGAGCAGACGGCCCTGTGCCCCCTCCCCCTCCTCCAGCCAGACCGCATTCGCAAAGAAAGATCGGCAGTTACCAAAAAAAAGAAAGGGATTGCCTTTTTGGAGCACTCTTTTAGATTAAATGATATTACATCAATATGATTCATTAAATTAAGACGTAACCTTTAATATTCTCATTAAAATATGAGGAGTATAGATATATATGTGTCTATCATATATGTATACACATATACCAGGTAAGTATCTATGTCAAATACCCCAAAAGTATTTTATAGACATATAACTGTCTTTGCGGTGAGTAATAAGAAGTGTGAATATTTTGCTAAATCCTGTAATAAAACAAATATTTTCTTAAGTCACACGGCTTGATTATCTTATATTTATTTAGTCGGCATAATAATATTATGCTTATTGGTTCAGCAAAAAAAGGGGGAAGAAAATTATCCCATGTTGTGGCTACTGCAGCATCAGTCCGGCTTCAATATAGCGTTTTCACATAAAAAAGTGAGATAAGGTTTCTTTCAATGACTGACATAAATAATCATCAATCCTAGTCACACTTTATACCGCTATATTAACTCCTTCCAACACCAATCTATGTTTACTATAATGTCCTGATAAAGTATGAGTTTGTATATTGAATGGTACAAAGACAATAGTGTTGCAGTGGCTCAGCAGCATTATAATGCCAATGGCAATTGGCCCCATCATATTGGCGGGCCCTGAAGCAGCGCAACAGCTGCACTGCCGCTAGTTCTGCCTATGTGTAAAACACCTTGTTATTATCATTACCCTTTTAAATCCAGAGTCCAGAACCACCAACCAATGATAGCATTGAAATGCCACTGTTTAGTAAATATGCCCTCAGGTTGGATCTCTCCTGCTATACCTTAGTACAGCGAATGGTGGAGTCCCAGGGAATGGATCTCCACCAAGGTGCTATAGAACTGATTCATAGTTGTACACAATGCCGATTATTTACTCAGCAAATCGATTATGGTAGGATCTGTGACCGCCGCTGAACATGTGCAGGTAGAGGCTGAGATTCGCTAGACCACTAGCAGGTGGCTGGTTCCATTTCTAGGCAGTATTAGCAGATTTTCTGCACATTACCTTCATATAGGATAGCAGCTGCAAATGCATTAGCGTACAACCTTGGATAAGGTCCTATGTTTGGGAAATGATGGGATTTATTATCACTAATAATTGGGAAAACCCCTCTTTTTATAATATTGTAAAAATACTACATAAGGGACATAAAGAGCCTTTGGTCTCACTTTCAGTTAATTAGTTAACCGTAATATGTTAGATCTATAAATGGTATAGTAACAGGGGATCAGTATGATTAGCTGGCGCTTGGGATCCTGGCGCACGTAATACCGACGCTGAGGTCCCGATTGTTAATAAGCCGACAGGGGTGAGTAAGGGGTGTACCCCCTCTCCCCAACCCCCTAACCTTCCCTCCCCGCAGCCTACCCCTAATCTCCCCCCTAGGTGCCTAAACTACAGGTACTTTCTCAAGACTTGCTGGCTAATATACCGGAGACTTTTATATATATATATATATATATATATATATATATATATATACACAGGTTGAGTATCCCTTATCCAAAATGCTTGGGACCAGAGGTATTTTGGATATGGGATTTTTCCGTATTTTGGAATAATTGCATACCATAATGAGATATCATGGCGATGGGACCTAAATCTAAGCACAGAATGCATTTATGTTACATATACACCTTAAACACACAGCCTGAAGGTAATTTTAGCCAATATTTTTTATAACTTTGTGCATTAAACAAAGTGTGTCTATATTCACACAATTCATTTATGTTTCCTATACACCTTATACGCACAGCGTGAAGGTCATTTAATACAATATTTTTTATAACTTTGTGCATTAAACAAAGTTTGTATACATTGAGCCATCAAAAAACAAAGGTTTCACTATCTCACTCTCCCTCAAAAAAGTCTGTATTTCGGAATATTCCGTATTTCGGAATATTTGGATATGGAATACTCAACCTGTGTGTGTATATATATATATATATATATATATATATATATAATCTGACTGATGACCCAGGTACATGCACACATGAGCGTTTGTGCAAATTTTTCCATTTGGAAGTATTGGTAATTATTAAGCGAATATATCGCCTGTTTTTGCATCTGCAGATGCAACATAGCATCTACTATTTGGGATTGTTTTTATTCTATGGATTTTTATATCTTTTTATCAAACAATTCCTTGTTAGGACTTTAAAATCATATCTGAGAAATGGCTGTTCACAATTTTTGTGGATATCTAATTGATGTATGCCCCTGATGAAGTCAATGTGACGAAACGCGTAGGGTTCATCAACTCGTGTCCATTGTGTCATTGTAATCACAATCTTCACCTAGTGTTTTCACCTTTGCTAAGGGTTCTCATTCTAGGGTACGCACCACTGAAAAAAAACCTTGGTAAAACTGAACATGTGATTGGCCTCCGTCAAGTGGATTCTCTTCAATTTCATATATTGTATTAATAATTTTATATGTAATAGCGCACTGGGATACCTTTTTGTTGATTTTTATATATATATATATATATATATGTTCTAGTGATAAATCAGTTGCGCCTTCAGTGTTTGTGAATAAAACGTTGCAAATCCTTAAGTGATAGTTAGAATATGCGTACCAGACATATGTAGAACATTCGCCTTGTTTAGGGTGTCTTTGCATCTGGATGTTCCTTACTCGTACTGACTCTCCGTTCCCATCCGTCCAGGCATTGGTGTGGAGTTTGTACGTATATGCAAGACTATGTGTCAATATACTGCTCTTAGAAAAGTGACTTGGTGCTATTTTTGTGCAAAGTTAGCAATAAAGTGAATATGTGCAGAGGAAGTGCTGTAAGTGCTTATTAAAAATATATGAATAAAAATGAATATATTACTGGCAGTGTGCTAATTCCCTTTTTCCTTAGGTAATGTGCTTAAATACCATTTCTTAGGGGTGCAACACCATATAGCTCAGTATTCAGAGGAGATCTAGAGAGGAGGTATATTTATATGAGGCACTTACATCTAGAGTTTGCAATGAATTAAAAAGATGCTGCCGTCATTCCGTCATCAGACTTATATACCTTTAAAAAAGTCCCATATGGGAAGGAAAAGCCTCTGATAGTGTAGTATTATTTAAAAAAAAAACATTTAATAATACATAAAACGACAAAAAACATATAGATGGACTCGTACAATTTAAAAGTGCATATAAGCTTATCTGTTATTTCCTCAGATAGGAGCGGAGTGCCGGTAGGTGCCCAACGCGTTTCGTCCCTTAGTTCATCTCTGGGACTTCCTTAGGGGTCAATAGTCCCAGAGATGAACTAAGGGACGAAACGCGTTGGGCACCTACCGGCACTCCGCTCCTATCTGAGGAAATAACAGATAAGCTTATATGCACTTTTAAATTGTACGAGTCCATCTATATGTTTTTTGTCGTTTTATGTATTATTAAATGTTTTTTTTTAAATAATACTACACTATCAGAGGCTTTTCCTTCCCATATGGGACTTTTTTAAAGGTATATAAGTCTGATGACGGAATGACGGCAGCATCTTTTTAATTCATTGCAAACTCTAGATGTAAGTGCCTCATATAAATATACCTCCTCTCTAGATCTCCTCTGAATACTGAGCTATATGGTGTTGCACCCCTAAGAAATGGTATTTAAGCACATTACCTAAGGAAAAAGGGAATTAGCACACTGCCAGTAATATATTCATTTTTATTCATATATTTTTAATAAGCACTTACAGCACTTCCTCTGCACATATTCACTTTATTGCTAACTTTGCACAAAAATAGCACCAAGTCACTTTTCTAAGAGCAGTATATTGACACATTGTCTTGCATATACGTACAAACTCCACACCAATGCCTGGACGGATGGGAACGGAGAGTCAGTACGAGTAAGGAACATCCAGATGCAAAGACACCCTAAACAAGGCGAATGTTCTACATATGTCTGGTACGCATATTCTAACGATCACTTAAGGATTTGCAACGTTTTATTCACAAACACTGAAGGCGCAACTGATTTATCACTAGAACAAATTTGAAAACTAAGTTCCCTTGGGAATTGGACATTTTGAAATCTGGTTGCGACACCATTTACTCTGGGAGTGTTCTCTAAATAATTTAATAATTTGCTTTGCACTATTTCATGTGTAACTTATGATCTCCCATCTCAGGGATATCTGGTTATAGAATATTCAGGTTGTAGCGCTATCTGCACTTTTTGTACACATATATATATATATATATATATATATATATATATATATATATATAGAATCAGATTGGCCTTGCATCATAGAGAGACTGATCTATCTCAATCCTCAAAATATTATGACAAATTCAAATTGCCTATCCATATATATATACGTTTATATGACATCAGAACACATTGTTATGGTCCAGTAGTGCCTTTATTAATTGATGATTATTTGTTTTTATTCAATTGGTTTATTAAAATATGTTTACATTCCAAACGCAGTCTATTTATATGTCATTTCATCCAGTTACCGGTGGGTTGTATACTATTTCTGAGGATCTCCCATCACACAGGATAGCTGCTTAGAGTCACGTGGCTAACTATACATGTGTCTGCAGTAACTAACTATACATGTGTCTGCAGTAACTATCCATGTGTCTGCAGTAACTATCCATGTGTCTGCAGTAACTATCCATGTGTCTGCAGTAACTATCCATGTGTCTGCAGTAACTATCCATGTGTCTGCAGTAACTATCCATGTGTCTGCAGTAACTATCCATGTGTCTGCAGTAACTATCCATGTGTCTGCAGTAACTATACATGTGTCTGCAGTAACTGTACATGTGTCTGCAGTAACTATCCATGTGTCTGCAGTAACTATACATGTGTCTGCAGTAACTGTACATGCGTCTGCAGTAACTATACATGTGTCTGCAGTAACTATACATGTGTCTGCAGTAACTATACATGTGTCTGCAGTAACTGTACATGCGTCTGCAGTAACTATCCATGCGTCTGCAGTAACTATCCATGTGTCTGCAGTAACTATCCATGTGTCTGCAGTAACTATCCATGTGTCTGCAGTAACTATCCATGTGTCTGCAGTAACTATCCATGTGTCTGCAGTAACTATCCATGTGTCTGCAGTAACTATCCATGTGTCTGCAGTAACTATCCATGTGTCTGCAGTAACTATACATGTGTCTGCAGTAACTATCCATGTGTCTGCAGTAACTATCCATGTGTCTGCAGTAACTATCCATGTGTCTGCAGTAACTATCCATGTGTCTGCAGTAACTATACATGTGTCTGCAGTAACTGTACATGTGTCTGCAGTAACTATACATGTGTCTGCAGTAACTATACATGTGTCTGCAGTAACTATCCATGTGTCTGCAGTAACTATCCATGTGTCTGCAGTAACTATCCATGTGTCTGCAGTAACTATCCATGTGTCTGCAGTAACTATCCATGTGTCTGCAGTAACTATCCATGTGTCTGCAGTAACTATACATGTGTCTGCAGTAACTGTACATGTGTCTGCAGTAACTATACATGTGTCTGCAGTAACTATACATGTGTCTGCAGTAACTATCCATGTGTCTGCAGTAACTATCCATGTGTCTGCAGTAACTATCCATGTGTCTGCAGTAACTATCCATGTGTCTGCAGTAACTATCCATGTGTCTGCAGTAACTATCCATGTGTCTGCAGTAACTGTACATGTGTCTGCAGTAACTGTACATGCGTCTGCAGTAACTGTACATGTGTCTGCAGTAACTATACATGTGTCTGCAGTAACTGTACATGCGTCTGCAGTAACTGTACATGCGTCTGCAGTAACTATACATGCGTCTGCAGTAACTGTACATGTGTCTGCAGTAACTATACATGTGTCTGCAGTAACTATACATGTGTCTGCAGTAACTGTACATGTGTCTGCAGTAACTGTACATGTGTCTGCAGTAACTATACATGTGTCTGCAGTAACTGTACATGTGTCTGTAGTAACTATACATGTGTCTGCAGTAACTATCCATGTGTCTGCAGTAAGTCATCTCTACAACCAAGCAAGCAAGGAAGTCGGCATACAGGCCTGCGGCACTCCCATGAGACAGAAGATGCCCTTATATTGGAAAGTGTGGTCCATCAACAGATGTATCAGTCCATACCACGGTTCAATCTTCATCCGAGTGGTGATACCTGATCCTGCACCTCACCAATATCTATCATGTGGGCAGTAGGCTGCGAGATCCATGCGACTCGGAATCAGAACCTATGGGGTCTAATTACTAAGCCTTGGATGGAGGTAAAGTGGACAGATAATAAGTACCAGCCAATCAGCTCCTAAGTCTCAGTTTTCAAGCACAGCCTGTGACATGGTAGTTAGGAGCTGATTGGCTGGTACCTTATCTCCGTCCACTTTATCTCCATCCAAGGCTTAGTAAATAGACCCCAAAATGTGCAAAATAGACTCGGTATAGTTTGTAAATGTAACCCTAAATACACTCTCTATCAGGGTGCCTCTAACATTTACCATTGCCGCTGACTCTCCATCTTCAGGGAGTGGAGCATATGCAGTGCGCTATGCACATACTCCCGCTTCCGCCTCGTCTGACCAGTATCCGCAACTTAAATGGAGTAGCATGAAAAGCTACCTGTGCTACTCCGGTCAATCCCGATTACATTGGGCTTCTGATGAGACATAGTAACATAGTAACATACATAGTAACATAGTAACATACATAGTAACATAGTAACTAAGGTTAAAAAAAGACAATTGTCCATCAAGTTCAACCTATTTGTGGTCTCCTCTGCAGTCTTATTATAGGACTAGTTATTTTTATGTTAGGACTAGTTAAATGAACTATAATGCGTGCCTACGCACCATAACCCTGAATATCTTAATCCGATAGGAATTTATCTAACCTATTCTTAAAGGTGTTGACTGAGTCCGCCGTTACTACTCTCTCAGCCAGGGAATTCCAAACACGTATTGTCCTTACTGTGAAAAAACCTTTTCGCCTCAATGTGCGGAAACTCCTCTCCTCTAACCTAAGGGAGTGACCACGTGTTCTCTGTGCTGATCTTATAGAAAACAGGTCTTCCCAAGCTCTGTGTATTGACCCCTTATATATTTGTAGATGTTGATCATGTCCCCTCTTAGTCTCCTCTTTTCCAATGTAAACATGCCTAGCCTTGCAAGCCTTTCCTCGTATTCCTGCGTCTCCATGCCCTTGATTAGTTTGGTTGCCCGCCTCTGAACCTTTTCTAGCTCCAGGATATCCTTTTTGTAATATGGTGCCCAAAATTGCACACAGTATTCAAGATGTGGCCTCACTAGTGATTTATATAATGGGAGTATAATACTCTCGTCCCTAGCATCAATTCCCCGTTTTATGCATGCTAATATCTTATTAGCCTTCTTTGCTGCACTCTTACTTTGGGTACTGCTGCTTAATATGTTATCTATGTGAACCCCTTTACCGGAAAAAAGTATTTTTCCAGTACAGCTAGGTATATTATGGAATATGCTGGCACTATATAAACAGGTTAATAAATTATGTGACGTAGGATAGGCTTTACTTGCAAAAAAAAAATAAAGTCAAATGTAAATTTTCAAGAGTACACAAATATCGGCTTTTGCTTTAAAATGTATGCATACCGGTTGTAGTTATAATTGTTATACTGTGTTGTGACTATATAGTCAATGATTGCCATCTAATTACAGTATGTCCTACATTAGCAACAGCAGCCGACCTTTTCTATGTAACGTATATTACGTTGAAAAGCTGCTATGTTCCTGTTTGGGACAACTATTCTCATCTATAGAATCATGTTTTTTGTCAGCATATGTTTTCTTCTTTTTTTTTTTTCTTTCTGTATTGTTTATTTAATAGGTTATTTTCTTAATTAACATTTTTAATTCTACAGGGACTAAAGTGCCCCAGTTTATTACGGAGAGAGGGAAGATTCAATGGCTGCTGTATATTGCAGAGCATGCAAACAAAGTGCAGTATTGAGAAACACAGAAGAAAGCCAATAAAATGTTGGTATAATGTTAAAGTTAGTAATATACAAGGTCTTGCAGATTTGGCAGCAATATTTTATTTAAAGTTAGTTGTAATGTGATTTTATGGCTTGGCCTTAAAACGATTTGCATTTCGTATCCTCCTGAGATTCTGCTTCGCAAGATGAAGTACCTGCTATCCGTCCAACAATTCCCTGTTCTGCAGTCCTATATGTGATTAAGAAATATAAAGTTGTAGCATTAGGCTTTGTATCGCAAAATAAAAAGCATATAGATTTTGATGTGTTGCATTCAGCGCAAGATTTAAATTTATTGCAGTCATAGCAGAATATTGCCTGTCAAAATACTTAAAGGGGTGATTTTAGGGGACTCCGTACTGGAAAAAGATTCAGGTGTTCATATAGATAACACACTTAGCAGCAGCACCCAATGCAGGATAGCGGCAAAAAAGGGGATCCGGTCTGAAGATCGACAGTGTCTAGGTCGACAATGTTTAGGTCGACCACTATAGGTCGACAGTCACTAGGTCGACATGGATGGAAGGTCGACAGGGTTTCTAGGTCGACATGTGCTAGGTCGACAGGTCTAAAGGTCGACATGAGTTTTTCACATTTTTTTTCTTTTTTTTGGATTTTTTCATACTTAACGATCCACGTGGACTACGATTGGAACGGTAAAGTGTGCCGAGCGAAGCGAAGGCACCATGCCCGAAGCATGGCGAGCGAAGCGAGCCATGCGAGGGGACGCGGTGCACTAATTTGGGATCCCGGTCACTTTACGAAGAAAACGACGCCAAAATAAATAAAAAAATCCCCATGTCGACCTTTTAGACCTGTCGACCTAGCACATGTCGACCTAGAAACCCTGTCGACCTTCCATCCATGTCGACCTAGTGACTGTCGACCTATAGTGGTCGACCTAAACATTGTCGACCTAGATACTGTCGATAAAACGAACCACACCCGCAAAAAAGGCAAACCTAGTACTAGCATGCATAAAGAGGGGTATTGATGCAAGGGATGAGAGTGTTATACTCCCATTATATAAATGATACAGTGAGGCCACATCTTGAATACTATACACAATTTTGGGCACCCTACCACAAAAAGGATATCCTGGAACTAGAAAAGGTTCAGAGGCGGGCAATCAAACTAATTAAGGGGATGGAGACGCTGGAATACCAGGAAAGGCTTGACATGTTCACACTGGAAAAGAGGAGATTATGAGGAAACATGATCAACACTTATAAATATTTAAGGGGACAATGCACAGAGCTTTTGGGGGGGGGGGGTCTGTTTTTGTTAAGACCAGCCCAGAAAACACGTGGACACCCACTTAGGTTAGAGGAGATTCCGCACACAGAGGCGGAAAGGTTTTTTCACAGTAAGGACAATACGAGTTTGGAATTCCCTGCCTGAGAGAGTAGTAAGGGCAGACTCTGTCAATACTTTTAAGAATGGCCTAGATAAATTCCTAATGGATAAGGATATACAGGGTTATGGTGGATAGATCACGTACCATAGTTATAATAAAATGAGGAAATACAACACAACGGCCGACTTTATCAACAGATAAAATGACTCCTGAAAATAATACAGAGTAGGAGAACACAAATAGGTTGAACTCGACGCACGGATTGTCTTTTTTCAACCTCACAAACTATGTAACTACATAACTAAAACCTACAGTGTTTTTGTGATCTCCAGATACTTATCGGCATGTACAGTAAAACAAAAAGCCCAAATTTGGTTATCACTTCTACTAAGTAATACATTTTTTAAGTATAATTGTTGCCAGTTATTGCTATACTGTAATGGCTTTAACAAAACAAGGCCAGGATGTGATAAAGACCGAGTTCAGAGGCCGTTGTGGGATGGCGGCCGAACACTGATTTTTTTTTTGATTTTTTTTTAAAGGGCAATCATGTATAAGGCTTAAACCATGCGTTGTAAGTGACTGCCCCTTTAAAAAATGTCTGAATTCGTCTTGCATCCCGCACAGACGCCAAACTTGGACCTCATAACATCCCGGCCCATATGTGACCGTGCAAATTCCATGACATACCTGCAAGGATATAGGGAAGCTATCGCTTGAAAAATCGGCAAAATGCGGCGAATCATATCAACAGTAGTAACTGCACGGTGAGAACATTAGCAATAGGTACTTTCACCTTTTAATAAGTTGTCTCAAACTTGACTCGGACACTAACCATAACACATTTATGCCCCGCACTATCTTAACCCTAGCTACCACCCCAGACAGGTTATGGTAGGGGGCAGGAGAGGGGTAAATTAATTAGCCCGTTCCCTGTCGGCATTTTAAAAATAGGGATGTCACAGTTGGTCATGTGACTGCCAACATCCCAAAACCGGGATTACCTATCACACTCGTTTTCCCAACACTAGCTTTATTTACTATCCACATGGACTACGATTGGGAATAGTAACCTTTCTCAAAGCGTGCTGAGCGAATCGAGCCACGAGGGTATACGTTTCTACTGATGGTGGTTACAACATACAAAATTTGACCCCAAAAACTGTCAACCATTGATATGTCGACCTTTTGACCCTGTTGACCTAATGCATGTCGACCGTTGGTGTCAATATATTTACGGTCAACCTAAATACTGTAGATGTTCTATACCGCACCCCTATTATATGAGTGTGTAGCATTGGTAAATAATATGCTTTGTGCTGACCACATCCACATCCATCAGAAAACTCTTTATTTTTTTATTGTACCCAATTACAACACTGTAGCTGTTTATTACATCTCGTGTCAAAAAGACTCCAGGCATTCCTCGTGACTCAGTCCATCATTATTATTGTTCATCCAATATTGTCATTATATTATGATATAAGTGTGCCCTGAACGATGGTTTATATCTGGGGAGCAGTCTGCAATCATTGTAGCTTTGTGTTGAATGCATTTTTCTTTTGACTGCACCATTTAATCGATTTTATAGATTTCATGCATTACCAGAAGATCGATTTTACCATTATTGCTTGTCATCATTTTATGTGATAAGTGTGTCCTTAATGTGTGTTCTCTTTATTCGCTGCGCTTTCAGCAGCAACGCAAAAAGCAGTGAAGCATTTGAGTCATTGCAAAAATGAGATGACTCCTTCTTGGCTGCTGGCTAAGATTAATAATGAACTGTGTTCACAATTATATTTATATATTTTTATTTTATTTTAAGAACGTTCTTTAAGGCAGCCGAAAATGCATGGTGATGTTATATAAAAAAAAAATCCTCACTTATTTATTGTTACAACGTAGAACATTGGCATCATGGTTATTCTACAATGGACAATAGACAAAGGTCACAGTTTCTGCTGACAGAGCACAAACGGGATGCGGTCAAGATCCCACCGGACGGGATCCCAGCGGTCGGAATCCCGACACCGGGAACCCGACCGGCACAATCCTGACATATTCTCCCTCTGTGGGTGTCCACGACACCCATCGATGGAGAATAAATTAGTGTGCCGAGCGTAGCGAGGCACCGCGCCCGCAGCGTGACGAGGCACCGTGCCCGCAGCGTGGCGAGAACAGCAAGCCCGCAAGGGGTTGCGTTGCGCTTGCCCCCTGTCAGGATTGTGCCGGTCGGGATCCCGGCGTCGCTATTCCAACCACCGGGATCTTGTCCGGCGAGATCTCGTATTGATCCCGCACAAACGTCTGACATGCGTTGGTTCTGCACTAGAATCTACTAACTACAGTCTAGAAGCCGCTGCACCCATTGTTTCCCTTTTCTAAATCTATTTGTATAAGTAAAATCTAACACAGGTTTTTTTTTTAACTTACAATGGGGGGAAAAAGAGGTGACTAGATTGGGTACACAATACCGACGGTCATAATCCCAACAGCCATTAACAGACAGTGAAAATACTGACACAGTCAAAATACCGACATTCATTATGCCGACATGTTCAAAATGCCGATAGTCAGAATATCGACATTTTAAATGCCGACAAGACAAAATGTCAAGGAATTTTTGCCCAGAAACAGACTTGTTCATACTTAACAATCCTAGTAGACCTGGAGGGGGAATATAGTAGTGTGCCAAGTGCAGCGGTACACTTTGACGGTGGCCATGTCGACATTGGACCTCCCCGAAAAATGCGCCTGTATTTTGACATGTCGGCATGTTAAATGTTGGTATTCTGACTGTCAGCATTTTTAACATGTCGTCATAATGAATGTCTGTATTTTGCCTGTGTTGGTATTTTGACTGTAGGTCAGTGGCTGTCGGGATGATGACCGTCGGTATTGTGTCTGTCGGTAAATCATACTGTTACATGTGTAATCATTGCATAGTTCTGTTTTGTTAGTTTGTCTAGTGTGAGACCAGAATAACTGTTGTTGATTGGGCAGACACAGTCTTGCTCAACCGTTACGGAAAGATGGAACAATAGGGCACACACATAGACATGCCAAATCAGAACAAAATAAGCCCTGCCCAAACCCACCTTATTTACTATCTCACCCCTATCCAACTAGAAACTCTCACTTTTGTATAAAATGCCGACCCTTTGAGGCCTGCAAATTGGGACTGTAATGTCAAAATTGGGTCAGCTGAGAAATATACAAATATAAAAGTGACATACAAGATGGTGAAAGAAAGCTTGTGTTTATCATTATTACATACCTCCCAACTGTCCCGATTTTCGCGGGACAGTCCTGTTTTTTAGGGACTGTCCCGCCGTCCCACCCGCGGGCCGCATTGTCCCGCGGTGGGGGGGGGGGGGGGCAGTTGGGAGGCTCTGTCTCTCGCTGCCCTGCTTAGCAGAGCAGTGGTGAATAGACGCTGTGCGCATGTGCACAGCGTCTATTCAGTTCAGACAGAGGGAGAGAGGGCATGCCAGCAGCTCACAGAGCGCTGCGTATGCCCCCTCAGTGACAAAAACGGGGGCGTGGCTTGCGATCGCTGGTCCTCCCGTGGAGCCACGCCCCTTTCTTAGACCACACCCCTTTTCCGGGAGCGCGCACGGCTTCACCGCGCGTGTGTCCCTCTTTGTAAGTATGAAAAGTTGGGAGGTATGTTATTAGTGTAGTGTTCTGTAAACCAGTGTTGCTGGGAGGCACATAAAACTTGTTTATTTATAACAAACTGGATATATAAACTTTGTTATAATGTTCCTCACTCTGCACTGTTGATCTGGGATATGTATGCTTAAGGTCCCTACACATTTACCGATTGGCCGCCAAGCTGCCCGACGGCCAATCTGGCGGTCTTCACTCCCCCCATCACCCGGCCCCTTAGCCCTGCATACTAATATGGACGATACTGTCCGTACTGGCATGCATGTATAAACTAGCCAGTACCAACAATGAACGCGCGGGGCCACGCATCGTTCATCGTTGGTGCATACATTCTGAAAGATATCTTGTTCATTAATAAGATCTTTCAGTGTAGTCTGGAAATGTGTAGGACCCATTAGCCTCTCCTCCAGCCCAGATTTGCTTACACAGGAACATAGGGGGTAATTCAGAGTTGATCGCAGCAGCAAATTTGTTAGCAGTTGGGCAAAACCATGTGCACTGCAGGGAGGGGGAGGGGGCAGATGTAACATGTGCAGAGAGAGTTAGATTTGGGTGGGGTGTGTTCAATCTGAAATCTAAATTGCAGTGTAAAAATAAAGCAGCCAGTATTTACCCTGCACAGAAACAATATAACCCACCCAAATCTAACTCTCTCTGCACATGTTACATCTGCCCCACCTGCAGTGGACATGGTTTTGCCCAACTGCTAACACACTTGCTGCTGCGATCAACTCGGAATGACCCCCATAGAGTACAGGAGTTGGCCTTATTGAAATAGTTATGCTGATTCTATTTGTAATGCTGTGATTGGCTACAAGGGGTTGGATACCAAATCCCGGCAGACCGGATCCTGATGGGCAGAATCCCAACACATCCCGGGAAATATTTTCTCTCTACGCCTACCCCCCTTCCCGCAGCCTAATCCCAACCCCTGTACTTACCTCGGGATGTGTCAGGATTACGGTTCGGATTTATTTACCTCAAAAAGGGCTTTTTATTGATTATCCCGCAGTCGTGTTTTGGATAGCCAGTAAGAAAAATCCAGATAAATACAAACTTGTTGTAATTTAGCGTAAACAGAGTAAATCCGAACCCACACATCTCTAGTCAGGACTCGTTGGGATCTTGACTGCCTGTATTTTTACGTCATCCCGCTACAAGTTGTTTTATTTGCTCCCACTTCATCTCTTACTAGTTCCATTGTAAACCGTTTTGGAGACTGAAAACCTTTCCTCACCCTAATAAAATATACCTACAATTCTAGTGGCTTTGCTGCTATAGTAGACATTGCCTGAGATGGCTTTATGTACTGTCAAGAATACAAACATCATAAAGGTTTCTTTTTTTATGTAATATGCAGATTAAATGTAGTTACTTCAGCAGATCTTGTGGCAACATACATCTATTTAATTAGTCCCATACCAGGCTAACACTTAGGGAGGTATTCAGTTAGCTTTGGTAATCTCGGAGCAATTGAATTCGGCCCCCTGCCTATTCAATTGAGGCCCGTTTTCACCTGTTTTTAAGGCATTGTCACCAATGCCTTTTCACCTTTTTATTTTTTAGTGAAAAGGCTTTGGTGAAAAATGCCTCGAAATATGTGAGAACGGCCCGCGTTTTTGCCGGCGCAGGTGAGAAAACACGGGGATTTGCCGATCCACATGTTTTTATCTCCTGCATATTTTTTCGCATAGGCGAAAATACCGCCCTGCTATTGAACAGGGAGAATCCCCATTTGCCCAAAAAATAGCGGAAAGTTCAGTTTTTTTGCCTGGGCAAAAAAAATAAAAAAAAATAAAAATTGACCCAATTGAATACCCCCCTTTAACTTCTATCCGCTGAGCTACACTGCCTTGCTTATGTGTACTGTAGGTGTGGGACATATCTAACTGTATACTATATACATTTACCGTACAATTCTTCTGCTATTACATATCCTACTATATCTTTCCCTTTATACTTTGCAGGCCTGGATCCCATGTCTGAGTAAAATAGGAAACCTGAGGGATTAATAAGAGGAACATAGTTCTCTATGCTTTTTTTTTTTTTTTTAAATTGAAATAAAATGTAGGCTCCTATATGGGACATCTAATATTACTTAATATACTTAAGTTGAATAATTGTTCCCATGAAGCAGAATTAGTTCAGTTGTAAGATGACTGTACAATCTGAATGTGTGTACTTGGTAGGGGATGCGTTTACATGGCCGGTGGTCAGGAGACGGCCGGTCACAATACCGACACCGGAAACACGGCATCTGAAATCCCACCAGTCGGCATGCCGAACAACAGGAACTATGCCTACTCGTGGGTGTCCACGACACTCATAGATTTGGAATAGAACCTGTGGCGAGCGCAGTAAGTCCGCAAGGGTTTTCTTGTTGCCCTCGCCCCCTGCCGGCCACCTAACAGCCGGGATCCCGCCGTTAGTATTGTGACCGGCCGTCTCCTGACCACCGGTCACACATACCCAACACCTTGGTAATTTTTATATGCATATACATGATGTCATATGTGGACTCATAGATATCTTTCCAGATAGGTCTAATTGGCCCTTTGAAATGACAGAGCATGAGAACCTCAAGAAAGAAATAGAGGTAACTACTGTATGATGCAAGCGAGAATTGGTGGTGGGGATAAATCTGTGCAATAATTTACCCGGTATCGTATTATGGCCCTCATTCCGAGTTGTTCGCTAGCTGCTTTTAACAGCCGTGCAAACGCTAAGCCACCGCCCTCTGGGAGTGTATCTTAGCTTAGCAGAAGTGCGGAAGAAAGGATCGTAGAACGGCCACAAAATATTTTCGAGCAGTTTGAGTAGCTCCAGACCTACTCAGTGCTTGCGATCACTTCAGACTATTTAGTTCCTGTTTTGACGTCACAAACACGCCCTGCGTTCGGCCAGCCACGCCCGCGTTTTCCCAGGCACGCCTGCGTTTGTATCTGACACGCCTGCGTTTTTCAGCACACTCCCTGAAAACGGTCAGTTACCTCCCAGAAACGCCCCATTCCTGTCAATCACTCAGCGGCCAGCAGTGAGACTGAAAAGCGTCGCTAGACCTTGTGTGAAACTGCATCGGTTGTTGTGAAAGTACGTCGCGTGTGCGCATTGCGTCCCATACGCATGCGCAGAAGTGCCGCTTTTTAGCCTGATCGCTGCGCTGCGAACAACGGCAGCTAGCGATCAACTCGGAATGACCCCCTATGTTCGGCACAGGAACACACAGTGGACCATATTCTTCATATAGCTTAGCGTTTTGTGTTTGACCATGGTCTTTAATATTATTGTAATAGTTCGTGAGTTGTAGCGTCTCAGTTCCTGCAGTCCGGGATACATTCTTTATTTCACTCCCTGAGGAGCTAACGGTGATTGCTTTAATTTTAAAGATTATCTCAATAGTTGTTGAAAAGTGAAAATCCATAATATTAAAGTGCGTCTCCTGCTTATTCAATCACTGTGCAGCAACCTCCATTACAACTGAGAAATAAGGCATTAACATTTCCTTTCCCTAAGAAACTGGCTCCGTTATAATTATACCTTTTTTTTTTTTTTAAATGTGAACATTCTTTCACAGCATAGAAATACTTTTCTAATGGCTCAAAGGAACCTGTGTTGCTTACATTATATACCATTTAATACCTTTTGCATTTTTTAGGATGTTGTGTGGCTGATACCCCCTATTTCACCTTTCTCCTTCATCCACTAGGGGCCACTGGAGCGTAGTTACAATGGGGAAATAGTAGGCAGTAATTGGGAGCTGGCACTTTAAAAATTCTCACACTGTGGCTAGCTCCTCCCCTACTATCTCCCCTCCAAGCCAGTCTTAGTTAGTGCCCGAGGTGAGCTGGTTCACTTGGGTTTAGCTGAAGAATTTTTTTCTTTTTTCTTTATTATTTTATTTTTCTTCACACACACGCACGGACTGGCAGCTCTGCCACTACCAGTCTGCACCGCGGGAGCTGCCGGCGGGGTCCCATCGCAGCTGCGTGCGGCTCGGGATGGGCCCCGGCTGAGGGAGACACTGAGCTCTCCTGAGTTGGCGGACACCGCTGCGTGCGGCGCGTGTCGGGACCACTCCATCCAGCAGAAGATTCCGGCAGCTGGGCAGCAGTAAGTATATGCGGCCGGACACCGCTGCGTGCGGCGCGTGTCGGGGCCGATCCACCAAGAACAGCAGCAGTGGTGAGTGAGCTGTACTTTATTTGTGGTGGATTTATGTTTTTAGAGCAATGCACTGTTTATTGTTGTACAACCCACTCCAGAAGGGCTCTCTGGGGCTGTAATGTACTGAGTGCTTCATGTATCCTACCTGTTCCTCCTTATGGAGAAACAGACATGATGAATGGGGGAGGCTGAGTATGTGATATACAGATCCCCTGCAACCCTGACTGACAACGGAGTGTGTGTCATTCTGATACCATGATCATAATGGGGCATTGTCTGTAAATTGGTGCGGCCCCCCCTCCGCTCCCCCAGCTCCCCACACCCCCCGCATGGATCCCCGCTCAGCGCGACTCACAGAGTCGGCTCAGGGATCCCGCTGGAGCGCAAAGCAATTTTTAAATTTGGCGCCTTGTACGGAGGGGGCGGAGCTAAGTCCTGCTCTGTAGAGCGGGCTCAGCGCTCCCTGCTCCCCGGCGGCGACTCGCGCTCTGTACAGCGCAACACTCCCCGGCGGCGGCTCGCAGATACAGGGCTCTACTAGTTCTGTATAGCGGGCTCAACGCTCCCCGCTCCCCGGCGCTGACTCGCAGGTCCAGCGGAGGGTACAGGGCGCTTCCCGCTTCGTTAGATATAGGTTTTCAATAAGGCGCCATAACCGGGGGGCGGAGCTAACTCCCGCTCTGTACAGCGGGCTCAGCGCTCTCCGCTCCCCGGCCACTGTTATAGTATAGTGGCCATTTATCTGAGTTTAATGCACAGCTCAGACAGGTGGTGCTGGTGAGAGTGTAATATATACTATGCAGTCAGAGTGGCTCAGCACTAATCCAGTTATCCATTATATTGATTTTATCTCATAGCCCAGAGGAGTTTCACTCTGGCGGCCATTTCCTCCCTGCAGGGGAAACCTCTGCCACATCCAGGTACAGACCTGGCTTCATATTTGCAGTGTCTCCTATAGCCTAGTGGGCTAATCTTGCATACTCAGAGACAAATAGATAAGGTCCCATGTATATTGGATGTTCAGTTATAAGAGTTAACACCGCCTTGCCACATAACATTTCTCCCCAGCTTTTATCACTGGCTAACCGCCATTTGGGGTGACCATCCGGGTTCTCCTTCCCTTTATTATTCCTTTATGTCACTTGTAATTTGGGGAATGTGTATGGCATCAGACAGTAGCGGGGACATCTGAACACAGGGACCAGGGTTGTGATCCCAACAAAAACCTACTTTAAAGCTCCTACTCTGTCACTGCAGGTTATACTGCAGACATTACATAGGGCTACGCAAGTCATAGAAATACCTGTTAGGTGGGGATTGTGCGGGGCAGCCATCTCTTCAGCCCTCAACGCAGGGCGGGGTGTTGCCTTCCCTTTATTATTCCTTGGTGTCACTAGTTACTAATGCTATTTGTAATTTGGGAATATGTGTAAGGCATCAGACAAATAGCGCTGTAGCTCAGTACGCTAGTAGCGGGTATCTGAACAGAGGTTTGAATCCAAAAAAAAAAAAAAAAAAAAACAACAACTTTAAGGTGAGCTCCTATAGCCTAGGGCTAAGACTCCTGTCCCACAGCGCAGCGCTACTGGTTCAGGTCTCCGCTGCTCCAGAAAGTTTATTTGAACCGTGTCGGTCACACATTATAGTGCAGACCTTACATAGGGCTGTGTTTATTTAACCCACCTTTTCTCCTTTCGTTTGTCTCACCTGGGATAGTCAAAGAATTCCCTCTTAGGTGTGAAGTAGGCGGTGGAGCCATCTGCTTAACACTCCACGCACCTGCAGGACACTCCTGTTTGAACAGCTCAGATTATGCAGGTAATGTCACTCTTAACCAGAGACCTTATACGTCATTTCACCTCTCCAGGTTTCTAAAGGAACCTTGCTAACCTTCCATGTTACAATACCGATGATGTCTGTTTTCTGTGGAGTCTGAACCAGTGTCTCAGAATATCCAGGTGCATTATACAGCAGTTCGTCTGATACTGCAGGTAAAGGAGGCGGACACGTCAAGTCCATCAGGGTACAACGCCGATGACGAAATGACAGCGACTGGTCCAGTATCGGATGAGCTGGGCAGGCTCCGGTAGACACCCGAATACACAATTTCAGGTATCAAACAATGTTTGTTTTCCTATCCTTTCCCCGCAGATGGCAGGAAATGGTATCAGTACCTCTCCAGGGTATACCCCTCGATGTATCGCCGGTCCAACAAGCTGCCGTTTTTTCCTGAGGCAACCTTGCTCAGGCATCCATCGAACGCACATATACGGCAGCGGGGTTCTACCTTGTCCGGAGCAGGTAGGTTGTGGAACAATTGTCCTCTAGGTTACAGGATGTTTCGCATCAGGATCAATTGATACTTTGGTACGGGTCAGAATCACGATTCTGCTTTATGTTCTATGGAGGTCTTCACGTCTGCAGACTCGGAACCTGCATTTTCGCTTGGGCTGTCTTAACCCGACGACCTCTGGGGCTGCGACAGTGACAGGTGAACATGAAATCCTACGGGGCAGATGGTTCAGGGGAAGGAACTTTCTGCAGGATTTCTTGAACCATTGGAGGTAAGTCCACTTTGCTTTCTCCTACTACTGCCCCAGCTCCAAGACAGACCTTTACCGGTCTTTCCTTTAGATTTTTCCGTGCCCTTTCAAGCTTTCGACTCCACACGGGCGATATCTCCGTCGCCAGGGGATCTCAGGGCAAAAAGCTGAAGCAGAGGTTCAGCATCCTCGGTCCAGTCTGACTTTAAGTCATCCTATACACCTACTACAGGTCAAACCTTCCTACCACCTGGAGGGTCCCAGGGTAGGCGCATGTCGGGGTCCTACGGAGAGTACTGAGAAGGCTTGGGCGGTTACAGACTAAATTTTGGAGTACAACCGTCTCAGGAGTCAAGAGAGTCATACTGCAGTCGGCGCTCCATATGCTTCTAACCGCAAAGGAGGTTGATCCCTGTTTTTCAGATATCATTTGAATCGGGACAGTTCTCAGGCCTTTGTTTTCTTTTCACGTTCCGAAGCCTGTGGGCTCGGCCAGGCCTATTCTGGCCTTAGAATCCTTTCAGTCTGTGATTGCTAGTTTTGGACTAGATAGGGAGTTTTACGTGTCCCTTGTCTGCAGGGAGGCCTGTTTACTGATTTCCGTTGGGTTTCCTCAACGGGCTTTTCTCAGATTCGCATTACAGGATACTCATTTTCACTGTCAGTCCACTTCCATTCGGTCTCTCTTCCACTCACACAGGGTTCAGGAAGATCACAGAATAAATCTTTCCCAAGGGCAGGAAGTACGTTGGTCCCCTAATGGGACAATCTACTACTACTATCCCACTTTGTACATTAGGTGGCTTCTGAATATCCGGAGGATCCAGGAGCTTCTGGTTCGACACGGATCCAAAATGATGCTCCTCGTAGACATTTCTCAACACGGTCCGTCGGAGGATTTTTCCTTCCTCGGCACCAGGTACTCTATTTCTTCAGTCAAGCTGCGACGCAATGAGTGGTCGCCTACATTCCCCTCTGAGCGGGGGACAACAATCTTCTTTCCAGGTCAAGCCGCCAGGTCAGACTCCCGGGTGAGGGGACATTCCCCGGAGTTTTGTCAACTGGTCCGCTGTTGGCGGAGATTTCGGATCGACCTCAGGGCGTTCTGACTGACTCTTTAACCCTTTCCTACTCTCGAACGTGAGCTCTGGCGGCAGTAGCCGAGGATGCCCTCAGGGCTCCTGGGAGTTTTCTGGTTATTCTATCCTGCCTCCTTTTCTATTTCTACCTCTCTTTCGGTAACACAGGAGGGAAATATGCGTGCTAGTCCTCTCGGTGGCTCCGGTTGGGCCACGCATGACTTGAAGATACAGCTACACCTGTTGTCAGTAGAGGAGCCTTGGCTCCTACCTCGACTGGACTGTCTACTTCAACAGGGCCCTTTTCTTTATTCAATCTTACACTGTTTTCATTTAACCGTGTGACTGTTCACGAGACCTCAGAAGGGACGAGTTCCCTAGTTCGGTTAGGCCTACTGGGCCCCGATTTCAGAAGTCTGTTACCTCTTCTCGCTTTTGCCACTTTTGGAAAACTGTATGGGACATACTAAGGATAAAAGGGGTTTTCCCCTTCTTTCAGTTACCATTCAGCCGTCATCTTTGGTTTCTCTGGGAGTTTTTGCTCCGCTGCGCTTCAAACCACAGTGACCTGAATTTTAGGTCTCTGCCTTTTTCGGTTTTCTTCCAAAAGAGATTAGCCTGGCGGCCGTAAGTTCGGGCTCTCTTTCAGGGAGTTCTCTATTGGCAACTCCCCCGGCTGAGCTTCGGCCTCAGCGGTCGTTTCTTCCAAAAGGGATGTCCGTTTTTCATATAAATCTGACACTAGTGTTTTTCGGTCCTCTTTGACTGTTGTCAGGGCTCGCCGACTCTCTCTACAGCGGTCTTAGGCTATTCGACGAAGGGCTTTTCTACTTTGTTCTGTACGATGCTCCCGTACTAAATAGCCGGGGTCCCAGCATATGCTGGGCTGTTGGATACATCTGACCATCAGACAGTCTTCTTGGCGGTTGCTCAGGAGCCTCCGTTTTCCATTTCAGCGCACTTTACGCGCGTTGTGGGACCTTCGTGGGCAGCTGCCCGTGGGGTCTCCATGAATACTTTGTCGGGCGGACCGCCATTCGTTTTGTCAAATTCTACAAGTTTGACACTTTTGCGGCCTCTGCATCACAGTTGGCCGAGCGGTTTTACAGGACTCTCAGCGCTCTTCCACCCGTTCTGGGAGCTCTGGGACGTCCCCATTGTAACTACGCTCCAGTGGCCCCTAGTGGATGAAGGAGAAATCAGGATTTTGGTACTTACCGATAAATCCCTTTCTCCGATTCCACAGGGGCCACTGGACGCCCGCCCAGCGCTGTTCCTCCTTGTTTTTTGCTTAATGGTTTGCAGATCACCATATGACTGCTTGTTGAGTTCGGGCTAGCCGGTTGTTTGTTAGGTTCTGTTCCAGGTTTGGTCTGTGTTATCCTGGTTTACAGGGCTTCATTAACCTCCTCTACCTTACGGTTTGTTTATTCCAGCTCTCCTCGGGCACAGTTTTACCTAGACTGGCTTGGAGGGGAGATAGTAGGGGAGGAGCTAGCCACAGTGTGAGAATTTTTAAAGTGCCAGCTCCCAATTACTGCCTACTATTTCCCCATTGTAACTACGCTCCAGTGGCCCCTGTGGAATCGGAGAAAGGGATTTATCGGTAAGTACCAAAATCCTGATTTTGGCACATGTATTTTTCTCGGTTATTATCCATACAGTCAATCCTCATTTACAGCACTGGTGTCAGTACATGGCTGTAACTAGTGGCGGATTTTAGCCCTAGTAAAATCAACCACCCGCAGGGATCCACCACCCGCAGGGACTGCCTAGAAGCAGCGGCGTCTCCTAGCTGTTGGTGGTAAGTGGGCTGCCGCTACCTGAGCTTAAGGGGAGAGGAGACAGTCAGCTCCTCAGCCTGGTTCCGGCACCTGAGAAATGGATCCGGCAAGTGTCGGGACCGGCACGTGCGCCCCAGTGACGGCCAGACTATGCATTTGCAATCCCCCGACCTCTGTGGACTGCATCGGTTGCAGCCCATAAAAGCCAGATAGGTCTTACGAGGCAAGGAAGCCAGCTCTCTGTCTGGAAGTCCCAGAGGGAGGAAACGCCTCCCAATGGGACTACATTGTGTGTATGTGACTGACAGGTAGGACTTCCATTAGGAAGTCACTGCCAGTCACAGTAAAGCCAGCGCAGTTATGGACTGCATCTGGCTTCACTGGCACACTGAACTGGGTGGCAGATTTTACCTGGGAAGGCTGCATTCCCACAGGTAAAATCTGCCACTGATTAGAAGCCCTCGTTGCTAATCACAGCTGTACAGACAGTCCCAACAAAAGGTGTTTTCTCTGCCTGGGACTGCCATTTCAGACTGAGATAGCGGAGAGAGTGCTTACCATGGGAAGCCAGACCCCTGGTATTACGGCAGCCCAATCTGACTTCTAGGGGCTGCAGCTGATGCAGTCCCTAGAAGCCAGTCTGTTTGCAAATTAAAACCCGGTTTTGAGCTCTACCTCCAACCAGACTTGAGCTACACCTCCAGGTGATGGCAGCCATCAATCACTGGGAGGGCATCGAGATCGGCCAAACATGATGCAGACCCTGGTCAGAAATGTAAGGCACTGCAGCTGGAAGTAACACTCATTATATAGTGAATTATCTGGTGACTGTGAAGTATAAAGGTCGCTACTCACTACTCATTCTGTTAGATCTCACTGCTGCTTTTGACCACTCTCTTTTCATACAAACACTACAATCCCTAGGTATTCAGGACACAGCTCTTTCTTGGTTCTCATCCTACCTATCGAATTGCTCTTTCAGTGTCCACTTCTCTGAATCCACCCCCTTTTCACTGCCTCTATCAGTTGGAGTACTGCAAGGCTCAGTCTTAGGCACCCTGCTTTTCTCAATCTATAGCACCTCTCTTGGAAAACTAATCAGCTCTTTTCAGATTTCATTATCATCTGTTTGTGTATGATACTCAAATCTACCTATCCTCCCCTGATTTGTCACCATCTATAATGGTCCGTGTCACTGAATGCCTTTCTGCCATTTTCTCTTGGATGTCGTCTCTCCACATCAAACGTAATATTTCAAAAACAGAATGAATTATATTTCCAGCCACCAATGATATCACCATTACAATCCATTCTGAATGCAGCTGCACAGCTCATCTTCCTTGCTAGACGTTCATCATCTGTGGATCCACTCGGACAGTCCCTCCATTGGTTACCTGTATTCTACCATAGTCAATATAAGAAACTTTTACTCACACACAAGGCCAATAACCTTATCTCAAAATATCTCCCAACCCGACCTCTTCGCTCTTCACAGATTTGCATCTCTCATCCACACTCACTATTCTCTCCCATTCCCGATTGCAGGACTTACTTTGGGCTGCACCCACTCTGTGGAATACCCTCCCCACACACTAAGACCTAAGACTTTCCTCTAGTCTCCAAACCTTCAAGCGTTCCCTGAAATTTCACCTCTTCAGGCAAGCTTATCAAATTCCGGAACCGCCCACATAACCTTCATATACAGTACTTTCCTATCTAATTACATCCCACTGTAGAGTCTACACATATCCTACATATTTTCTCGTTCTTCACTTTCCCATCCTCCTGACCCCTAGCCAATATTGCTGTATGACCTTATCATACAGCCCACCAAGAAGCTTTACAATCTGGTGGAACATTGGGGGTAATTCAGAGTTGATCACAGCAGCAAATGTGTTAGCAGTTGGGCAAAACCATTTGCATTGCAGGTGGGGCAAATATAACATTTGCAGGGAGAGTTAGATTTGGGTGGGTTATTTTGTTTCTGTGCAGGGTAAATACTGGCTGCTTTATTTTTACACTGCAATTTAGATTTCAGTTTGAACACACCCCACCCAAATCTAACTCTCTCTGCACGTTATATCTGCCCCACTGCCCATGGTTTTGCCCAACTGCTAACGAATTTGCTGCTGCAATCAACTCTGAATTACCCCCATTATGCAATAGTTACCGCCAATCCTTGTGTATCAGTGCCTATTTCCCTATAGATTATAAGATTGCGAGCAGGGCCCTTCCAACTCTGACTATCTCATATTACCCCGTCTTGTTTTTTACTGTTTTCAATTGTTTCATTTTGTATTTCTCACTGTTTCCAGTTGTAAAGCGCAATGGAAATTGCTACGCTATATAAGAGTAAACCGACAGCGGGATCCAGACCACCACTATGCCGACAGCGGGGTGAGCGCTAGAAAGCCCCTTGCGGGCACGCTGCACTTGCCACACTGCGGGCACGGTGGTATATTCTCCCTCTGTGGGTGTCGTGGCGCCGGTATTCCTGTGCTGGCATTTCACCGCTAGTTGGGATTCTGGCGTCGGCATTGTGACCTCTGGGATCCTGACTAGCGGTATTGTTCCCGCTTCCCATCCACTGTATCTGTAGATAAGGGCCAAGCCACGCAGCTTTATAGCTTTTATAGCTTTATAGATTAAAATGGTCTCCCTGCAGGGAGACGGCTAATTCCCCAGTCCCTTATAAAAGAGCATACTGTCAAACATGGAGAGAGAAGGGGGAATGCAAACAATACATGCTAAATGTCCAAACTACTGTATGACAAAGGTGGTCATTCCGAGTTGATCGTTCGCTAGCAGTTTTTAGTAGCCATGCAAACGCTAAGCCGCCGCCCACTGGGAGTGTATTTTAGCTTAGCAAAAGTGCGAACGAAAGGATCGCAGAGCGGCTACAAAGTTTTTTTTAGTGCAGTTTTAGAGTAGCTCAAAACCTACTCAGCGCTTGCGATCACTTCAGACTGTTCAGTTCCTGTTTTGACGTCACAAACACGCCCTGCGTTTGCCCAGCCACGCCTGCGTTTTTCCTGGCACGCCTGCGTTTTTCGAACACTCCCTGAAAACGGTCAGTTGACGCCCAGAAACGCCCTCTTCATGTCGGTCACTCTGCGGCCACCAGTGCGACTGAAAAGCTTCGCTAGACCCTGTGTGAAACTACATTGTTCGTTGTAATAGTATGACACGCGTGCGCATTGCGCCACATACGCATGTGCAGAAGTGCCATTTTTTTGCCTCATCGCTGCACAGCGAACGAATGCAGCTAGCGATCAACTCGGAATGACCCCCACGGCTCAGATGCACTGCCCATTGGCCAGGTAAGTATGCTGCATGTGACCTGTAAACTCATGTGTCATTTGAGCCGCTTGAGTATATTTAGCCCATTTGTAGTTGACCTTCATATCATTTCATTTCTCTTTAGCACCCACACAAAATGCATATATTTAAAATAAAGTTGTGTTTTTTCTTGCAGTCACCGCTTACTGGTGCTTGCTTTTACCAGTGTTTGTATTGTCAGATGGGATTTATTCAATCATTTCCATCTAAATATTTTCCAGAACTGGTATGAAACATTGAACAAGTTGATTTCAAAACTTTAACGTCTATATTTTAGTGTTATCCTCTAGGAATTACAGGAAGCGCTGAATGCTAATTAGGCACTCAAGTTAAACCACGGCTTTGAAATGAAATCAAGTTAAACCATGGCTTTGAAATAAACTCTTTCACTTGGTACAAGAGGAAATTATTGTCAGTTTAACTGACTTCAGAGATGTCTATTTGGATCAAACCTCGAGATAACAAATCTGCAATTCAATACGCTTTACATCACCAACAGAAATGGTGGTGGATTGTTTATCTGAACTCTTTCCCCGCACTGTGGGGATTAGGATTTATGTTTGCTGGGTGTTGTATCCTGGTAGAATTTAGTCATTGTATTATATATTATTATTATTATTTTTTTTTTTTTAATGTGGCTATTGTGGAGTATAATATGTGTTTTATTGCCACGTACACCGTAATATAGAAAATGCTGCCTTTGGGTATTTTTTGCAAGTTTTAATGCTGTGTATAATATATTAATCCTTTTGGGTACAATAGTTAAATGCTGGAAACAACTTCTGGGTATAATATAAGTATAGTATGTGTATGTGTTGTGTCTTTTGCTGGGTGTATTATACAGTATTCGCTGCCATACAAATAGTTATTACTGTTTATAATACATTATAAATTATGGGGGGGGGGGGGGGTCAGTGCATAATATGCTATAATTGCTGAGCCTACTGTATAGCTGACGCTTGGTATAATACTATGCAATTTCTTGTGTAATATGCTGGCCATTGCTAGATTTAGGGTGGTATTCAACTCTTTTACCCCTTTCCACTCCCGTTCTGTTTCTGCCCTCGGGGGCTTGGTATTATTATTTCAGCTTGCTATCCCCCCCCCCCCCCCCCCCCCCCCCGGACTAGCGGGGCGCCCTCACCCTTTACTCAGCTAAACCTGGTACTATAGGCATGATATGCACGATGACGGGGATGTTTTAAGAAAGGAGATTGGGCGTGATATATAACATGCTGTTATTGCTGGATATGGAGTACACTTTTATGTGAGGTGTGGAGTATAGCATGCAGTTATTGCGTGATACTGTATGATATTCAGTTATAGCTGCATAGAATATGTGGTTAGTGTTGAGTACAATATTTTGGTACAGTAGTTTTCAGAAATGATTTACCCACCCTTGTGTTTGTGTTTGAATTAATTTGAACATCCACAAAAGAGGACACAATGCACACAACTTCATAGGCAAACGCAGGGGGGGGGGGGGTTCTGGTTGCCCAGAAACCCCCCTTATCTTGGCAAGTGGCTCGAATTATGAAAACAATAGCAATGGTATATACTGTAATATGATTACTAGAACTGTAGCCACATCATGCAGTTTAAGGGAGAGAGCAGAGCTGCTGCACATGTCCAGTGGTAGTAACTTCTTCTACCAAGTTTGTTGTGTGTGTGGATCTGAGTCCTCACTCAGTGCACTGAACCAGAGAGTAGCTACCAGGAAGAAGAGACAGGAGCCTTACCACGAGGTGGGAGAATGTGTGCGTAGTGCAGTGCTGGTTCTGTTATGTTTGTGTATTTATTTATTATGGTATGTTTAACCTTTTCCTGACCACTTATCTTATATAGAGAAAATGTCCACGAAGTGGGGATGCACTCTCGCTGTATAAATACCAATCAATCAAAGACAATCACATGTCACCGTAGTTTTTAATGTCGACGTTTCGGCCTATAAATAGGCCTTTCTCAAGACCGGTGATACAGCATGTCAGATGTTCAATAATAGCTGCACACATGATGTCTCTGGTTATAAGTAAGTAGATTATAGCATTATGGGCTGTTTTGATGACGAGCTTTGGATATGAATTAACCTTGGACCCCCCTTACAGCATTTTGAATGGCTACATCCCTAGCTGCATCCAGGTGTGAGGATGGCCACCTAATAGTGGTATGGACAATAAGTCCTGTGGGCCTGTCTAAGTTGTCCAGGTCCAGTGTCATATGCAACTGATACTGTTAAGATGTGGACGATATGTTACAGATATTTATTTTTTCGACTGTTATCATTGAACATCTGACATGCTGTATCACCGGTCTTGAGAAAGGCCTATTTATAGGCCGAAACGTCGACATTAAAAACTACGGTGACATGTGATTGTCTTTGATTGATTGGTATTTATACAGCGAGAGTGCATCCCCACTTCGTGGACATTTTCTCTAAATTAGTGGACCTTATGGTCTATTGGAAGCACCCGCGGCCTTGTCTCTACTTTAGGATGTGAGTGCAGGAGCACCCTTGGATGCACTTATCTTATATATATATATATATATATATATAACTTAAATATGTTAGATACAGCCTATACTATACACAACATATAGTGTTAAATATTAATACTGTATTCCATACAGTATCCAGTGTATACAAAGACCAATGTTTACATTAATGTCCAGGGTCGTTACTAGGTTCTTCTACCGCTCCCCTCAGACTCCTGCTCTTGATCCAATATTCTGCAGAGTGGGAGATTGTGGATTGCATTTGGAAACCCCCCCTCTAGAAATCCTGTGTTTGCCACTGAACTTATCCAAGTGGAGAGTAATGTCTGGCATCCCTTCGTCACCACCTGCCATTACTTCAGTCAGCCGATGCGATTTGAAGCCTCAGCTCTGCAACTGTTGGTGCTGGGACTTTCACATGTCATTGCATTGACTGAAGCAGTGACACAGCGTGTGTCTAACCTTACACTCCAGTGTGTGATCCTGAATACAATACATTTGGGGACTCTAGTTCATAATGTGGACCTCTAACCCCAACCTAAGAGGAACAGACAGATGCTTGTGATAATTAACCTTTCATGCTGCTGCTGATGGGGCAGACTGGGGTCATTTTCAAACAGGGAACTCGAGGGTAATTAACGGACAGTCACACTACTCCCATAGGAATCTAAATTTTGCCAAATAACCTATATTTTCTGTTGGATCAGTTCTGTTCCTACATCTGTATGCATGTTGTGGGAAACGATCCCCCTATTCTGACTACTGCAGCATTGGTTTCCTGCATATAGCAAAAACAATAGTGTCAAACTTTTTGTTTTGTCTAATAAATACCCCAATTGTCATGCCACGGTACAATGATGTCTTGTCCGTTACCTAGCTGGTGCTCATATCAGCACTTTTAAATTGCCCATGAACAGCGATCTGTAATTTCCCCACGAATCTCCGTACTTTACCCCATCCCATGGGGTATTTTTCAGACAGTTTTATTTTTTCAATTGTATCTACTGCAGGACGGTCTGATGAGGTCTCGGAATAATGACTAGGCATGTGCGGAGCAAAAGTTTTGGTTTAGTCTGAAAATGCCCCTAGTTAACCCTACAGCTGTAATTATGTGTCCCAGGGGGGGAAGATGTACAGTATCAGACCTTCAATCGAGATAAAGTTGAGCAGTTGCGCACAATCGGCATCTGTCATTTTAACAGGCTGTGCTACAAATGTGACCGGTAGAAGTTCATTGGTTGCAATGGATAACTCCTCTACTTTATCTCTCTCAAAGGTTTGATACTATTCCTCTGTCGACCTTATTTGGTTTGGTTTTTGGGAGTGGGAAAGTGACCAGTAACCCTAACGGAACAGTTTCTTTACCGCTGTTTTTTTTAAATGTATTATTATTTATTTATTGTTTCCTTTTTTTATTGACTGCCTAAAGATTCTATCCTTGTATTATTATTACACTGTGCTGTAACATACTCTGCACATTGGGGCTCTTTGATGGGTCTGATTTCTTGAGAGTCCGGTTGGCACAGGGGATAGAGGGGGCGAGATGATCGCAAACGCATTTGCAGGTGCAGATTTATGCACAGAGGCCTTGTGAAGATCTGATAATGCCGCAGCCCCCAGGACTTATACAGAGATGACCATAATCTGCAACTGATCTGCCGCTTGATTACAAAGCACATCGGTCAAACATAGACCATCAGTGTAGCCCTATGGCTGCATGAAATAAGACACCTGAGACATTTGTACTGTGTACGCAATTGCAGTAGCACGCCTCAGAAACGATCGCAACACACCTACGCTTTTGCCACCACTCCCTCGTAAACCTACCCCAAACTGGTCCCTGAACATCAACCACTTTGTGAATAAATCCTTTCTGCAACTACCATCGCAAGACTATTGCGGCACATGTGCAGAGCGAATCAGACACATGCGCAGACCGCCGATAATCTCTCCACTGCGAAGGAATCTGGCTTGCAGGCTTCTCTGAATTAGGCCAGGGTCTCCCACTATTCTGGAACAAAAAGTGGGGAATACACTTATGAGAATAATTTTTGAAAAAATAGCGTTTTGCTTTTACTTACTGTACCAAAAGATTATTCTCCTTTTGTCTTTTGATACGTGTGTGTCTTTTTCGTGTGGTTGCCCAACACTTTCAGTAACATACGGCACTCGTATGCTAATGCAGCAGCCCAGGTGAGATGCACTTTCTCTGCAGATGAGCTACAGCGATCTGTGCAAGCTGAGAAGATCCCCACTTAGGAGCTGTTATACGAGTAGCTGCCCTTTTAAGACTTAATTGCTCCACTGACACCTTGAGTTAAAAACAAATAATGGATTGCTCATCAATGTTGTACGAGCTAACAGCGCAGGTGGAATGTGCAGAGCATTACTGTAGAGAACGGTGCATCCCATTATGTCTGTAGAAAAAGATTTTGATAGGTTCATTGTTCTCCTTGGCTTGACATGTATAATGGCTATGCCATTAGTAATCACATTTACATTTATCTGTGCAATGCCTGTCCTTATTAGCATGTAGAACATTGTTTCTCTAACGTCCTAGTGGATGCTGGGGACTCCGTCAGGACCATGGGGAATAGCGGGCTCCGCAGGAGACAGGGCACATCTAAAAAAGCTTTTAGGTCACATGGTGTGTACTGGCTCCTCCCCCTATGACCCTCCTCCAAGCCTCAGTTAGGTTTTTGTGCCCGTCCGAGAAGGGTGCAATCTAGGTGGCTCTCCTAAAGAGCTGTTTAGAAAAGTTTTTTTTTAGGTTTCATTCAGTGATTCCTGCTGGCAACAGGATCACTGCAACGAGGGACTTAGGGGAGAGATCTCCAACTCACCTGCGTGCAGGATGGATTGGGATCTTAGGCTACTGGACACTGAGCTCCAGAGGGAGTCGGAACACAGGTCAGCCTGGGGTTCGTCCCGGAGCCGCGCCGCCGATCCCCCTTACAGACGCTGAAGAAGACGGCAGAACGGAGGTCCGGAAACAGGCGGCAGAAGACTTCACAGTCTTCATGAAGGTAGCGCACAGCACTGCAGCTGTGCGCCATTGTTGTCACACGGCTCACTGACCTAGTCACGGAGGGTGCAGGGCGCTGCTGGGGGCGCCCTGGGCAGCAATATAAGTACCTTATTGGCAAAATAAATACATCACATATAGCCATTAAGGCTATATGTATGTATTTTAACCCAGGCCAGTTCTTAAAAACCGGGAGAAAAAGCCCGCCGAAAAGGGGGCGGAGCTTATTCTCCTCAGCACACAGCGCCATTTTCCCTCACAGAAAGGCTGAGGGGAAGGCTCCCATGCTCTCCCCTGCACTGCACTACAGAAACAGGGTTAAAACAGAGAGGGGGGGCACTGATTTGGCGATATAAATATATATTAAATGCTATAAGGGAGGAACACTTTTATAAAGGTTGTCCCTGTATAATTATAGCATTTTGGTGTGTGCTGGCAAACTCTCCCTCTGTCTCCCCAAAGGGCTAGTGGGTCCTGTCCTCTATCAGAGCATTCCCTGTGTGTGTGCTGTATGTCGGTACGTGTGTGTCGACATGTATGAGGAAAATGTTGGTGAGGAGGCGGAGCAAATTGCCTGTAATGGTGATGTCACTCTCTAGGGAGTCGACACCGGAATGGATGGCTTACTTGTGGAAGTACGTGATCATGTCAACACGCTGCGAGCCGGTTGACGACATGAGACGACCGGCAAACAAATTAGTACCTGTCCAGGCGTCTCAGACACCGTCAGGGGCTTGTAAAAACGCCCATTTACCTCACGGACACTGACTCCAGTGTCGACGGTGAAGAAACAAACGTATTTTCCTTTAGGGCCACACGTTACATGTTAAGGGCATGAAGGAGGTGTTACATATTTCTGATACTACAAGTACCACAAATAAGGGTATTTTGTAGGGTGTGAATAAACTACTTGTAGTTTTGCCTGAATCAGATAAATTAAATGAAGTGTGTGATGATACGTGGGGTTCCTCCGATAGAAAGTTATGGGCGGTATACCCTTTCCCGCCAGAAGTAAGGGCGAGTTGGGAAACACACCTTAGGGTGGATAAGGCGCTCACACGCTTATAAAAACAAGTGGCGTTACCGTCTCCAGATACGGCCGCCCTCAAGGAGCCAGCTGATAGGAAGCTGAAAAATAGCCTAAGAAGTATATACACACATACTGGTGTTATACTACGACCAGCAATCGCCTCAGACTGGATGTGCAGCGCTGAGGGGGCTTGGTCAGATTTCCTGACTGAAAATTTTGATACCCTTGACAGGGACAAGATTTTATTGTCTATAGAGCATTTTAAGGATGCATTTCTATATATGCGTGATGCGCAGAGGGATATTTGCATGCTGGCATCAAGAGTAAATGTGATGTCCATATCTGCCAGACGAAGACACGACAGTGGTCAGGTGAGGCAGATTCCAGACGGCACATGGAAGTATTGCGGTATAAAGGGGCGGTCCATCGGACCTGGTGGCCATGGCAACAGCTGAAAAATCCACCTTTTGTTCCCCGAGTCACATCTCAGCAGAAAAGGACACAGTCTTTTCAGTCTCAGTCCTTTCGTCCCCATACGGGCAGGCGGGCAAAGGCCAGTCATATCTGCCCAGGGGTAGAGGAACGGGAAGAAGACTGCAGCTAGCAGCCCATTCCCAGGAACAGAAGCCCTTCACAGCTTCTGCCAAGTCCGCAGCATGACGCTGGGGCAGTACAAGCGGACTCAGGTGCGGTAGGGGGTCATCTCAAGAGTTTCAGCACGCAGTGGGCTCACTCGCAAGGGGACTCCTGGATCCTACATGTAGTATCCCAGGTGTACATTGGAAATTCGAGACGTCTCCTCCTCACAAGTTCCGGAAGTCTGTTTTACCAACGTCTACCTCCGACAGGGAGGCAGTATTGGAAACAATTCACAGGCTGTATTCCCAGCAGGTGATAATCAAAGTACCCCTCCTACAACAAGGGAGGGAGTATTATTCCACACTATATTGTGGTACTGAAGCCAAACGGCTCGGTGAGATCTGAAATATTTGAACACTTACATATAAGCGTTCAAATCAAGATGGAGTCACTCAGAGCAGTGATAGCGAACCAGGAAGAAGGGGACGAGATGGTGTCACTGGATATCAGGGACATTTACCTACATGTCCAAATTTGCCCTTCTCACCAAGGGTACTTCAGGTTCGTGGTACAGAACTGTCACTATCAGTTCAGACGCTGCCGTTTGGATTGTCCACGGCGCCCCGGGTCTTTACCAAGGTAATGGCCGAAATGATGATTCTTCTTAAAAGAAACTTGGACGCTTTCCTGATAAGGGCAAGGTCCAGAGAACAGTTGGAGGTCGGAGTAGCACTATCTTTAATAGTTCTACGACAGCACGAGTGGATTCTAAATATTCCAAAATCGTAGCTTTTCCGAGGACACGTCTACTGTTCCTAGGGATGATTCTGGACACAGTCCAGAAAAAGGTGTTTCTCCCAGAGGAGAAAGCCAGGGAGTTATCCGAGCTAATCGGGATCCTCCTAAAACCAGGAAAAGTGTCAGTGCATCATTGCACAAGAGTCCTGGTAAAAATGGTGGCTTATTACGAAGCAATTCCATTCGGCAGATTTCACGCAAGAACTCTTCAGTGGGATCTGCTGGACAAATGGTCCGGATCGCATCTTCAGATGCATCAGCGGATAACCCTATATCCAAGGACAAGGGTGTCTCTCCTGTGGTGATTACAGAGTGCTCATCTTCTAGAGGGCCGTAGATTCGGCATTCAGGATTGGATGCTGGTGACCACGGAGGCCAGCCTGAGAGGCTGGGGAGCAGTCACACAGGGAAAAAATCTCCAGGAAAGTGTGATCAAGTCTGGAGAATTCTCTCCACATAGATGGAGCTAAGAGCAAAATTATAAGGCTCTAAACTTAGCAAGACCTCTGCTTCAAGGTCAGCCGGTATTGATCCAGTGGGATAACATCACGGCAGTCGCCCACGTAAACAGAAAGGGCGACACAAGAAGCTGGAGGGCAGTGAAAAAACTGCAAGGATTTTTCGCTAGGCGGAAAATCATGTGATAGCACTGTCAGCAGTGTTCTCTCCGGGAGTGGACGACTGGGAAGCAGACTTCCTCAGCAGGCATGACCTCCACCTGGGAGAGTGGGAACTTCATAGGGAAGTTTTTCCGCATGATTGTGAGCCATTGGCAAAGACCAAAGGTGGAAATGATGGCGTCCCGCCCGAACAAAAAACGGGACAGGTATTGCGCCAGGTCATGAGACCTTCAGGCGATAGCTGTGGATGTCCTGGTAACACCGTGGGTGTAACAGTCGGTGTAGGTGTTCCCTCCTCTGCTTCTCATAACCAAGGTATTGAGAATTATAAGACATAGAGGAGTATGAACTATACTCGTGACTCCGGATGGGCCAAGAGGGACTTGGTACCCGGAACTTCAAGAGATGCTCACAGAGGACTAAGGGCCTGGGGAGCTAAGAAGGGACTTGCTTCAGCAGGTACCATGTCTATTCCAAGACTTACCGCGGCTGCGTTTGACGGCATGGCGGTTGAATGCCGGATCCTGAAGGAAAAAGGCATTCCATAAGAGGTCATACCTACCCTGGTCAAAGCCAGGAAGGAGGTGACCGCACAACGTCATCACCACATGTGGTGAAAATATGTTGCGTGGGTGAGGCCAGGAAGGCCCCACGAAGAAAATTCAACTAGGTCGATTTCTACACTTCCTGAAAACAGGAGTGTTTTGAGCCTAAAATTGGGGTTCTTTAAGGTTTTAAGTTTCGGCCCTGTAGAATTTCTTCCGAAAAGAATTGACTTCAGTTCCTGAAGTCCAGATTGTCAAGGGAGTATTGCATATACACCCCTTTTTGTGCCTCTAGTGGCACCGTGGGATCTCAACATAGTGTTGGGATTCCTTAAAATCATATTGGTTTGAACCGCTCAAATCTGTGGATTTGAAATATATCACATGGAAAGTGAACATGCTGTTGACCAATATCTCACATGGACAGTGACCATGCTGTTGGTCCTGGCCTCGGCCAGGCGATTGTCAGAATGGGCGGCTTTGTCTTACAAAAGCCCATATTTAATTTTCCATTCGGACAGGGCAGAACTGGGACTCGTCTCCAGTTTTTCTTCCTAAGGGGGTGTCAGGTTTTTCACCTGAAACAACCTATTATGGTGCCTGCGGCTTCTAGGGACTTGGAGGACTCCAGGTTACTAGACGTTGTCAGGACCCTAAAAATATATATATATATATATAGTTTAGGACGGCTGGAGTCAGAAAGTCTGACTTGCTGTTTATATTGTATGCACCCAACAAGAGGGGTGCTCCTGCGTCTAAACAGACGATTGCACGTTGGATCTGTAGCACAATCCAACTTGCACATTCTGTGGCAGGCGTGCCACAGCCTAAATCTGTAAAGGCCCACTCCACTAGGAAAGTGGGCGCATCTTGGGCGGCTGCCCGAGGGGTCTCGGCATTACAACTTTGCCGAGCAGCTACGTGGTCAGGGGAGAACACGTTTGTAAAATTTTACAAATTTGATACTCTGGCTAAGGAGGACCTGGAGTTCTCTCATTCGGTGCTGCAGAGTCATCCGCACTCTCCCGCCCGTTTGGGAGCTTTGGTATAATCCCCATGGTCCTGACGGAGTCCCCAGCATCCACTAGGACGTTAGAGAAAATAAGAATTTACTTACCGATAATTCTATTTCTCGTAGTCCGTAGTGGATGCTGGGCGCCCATCCCAAGTGCGGATTGTCTGCAATGCTTGTACATAGTTATTGTTACAAAAATCGGGTTATTCTTGTTGTGAGCCATCTTTTCAGAGGCTACTTCGTTTTTGTTATCATACTGTTAACTGGGTTCAGATCACAAGTGGTACGGTGTGATTGGTGTGGCTGGTATGAGTCTTACCCGGGATTCAAGATCCTTCCTTATTGTGTACGCTCGTCCGGGCACAGTACCTAACTGAGGCTTGGAGGAGGGTCATAGGGGGAGGAGCCAGTACACACCATGTGACCTAAAAGCTTTTTTAGATGTGCCCTGTCTCCTGCGGAGCCCGCTATTCCCCATGGTCCTGACGGAGTCCCCAGCATCCACTACGGACTACGAGAAATAGAATTATCGGTAAGTAAATTCTTATTTTATAGTGGACGTTATAAAGTACTGGGCCATCTCCTGTGCTTGTATGTATGTTTAAAGTTTTATTCTCCTCATTGCGTTGAACTATCTGGAGCAGAAATAGGGAACCTGTGGCTCATTAGCCGTTTTTGTACCACAAGCCCCAGCAGGTTGGCAGTGGAGCAGAAATAGGGAACCTGTGGCTCATTAGCCGTTTTTGAACCATAAGTCTCAGCAGGTTGACAAAGTTTAAAAAAAAAAATGGAGATCACAATGTACACCATTCCTGGTCCCTCATGTTGCTCAGTCTTTGTGCTAGAGATGACCATTCGATATTAGCCATGGTAAAAAAAATGTCCCCCATCGACGGGAGGCCATCGATGGTAAAACATTGGTATCTGTCCCTGATTGTGACTACTGACCCCACAATGTGCATGTGCGTGGCTCCCTCTGCACATCCACATAGTCTAACAATCGATGGCAAATTGCAGATGGTGTAACATTATTGACCATTGATAGCAGATGGTGGAACTTTATTGACCATTGATGGCAGATGGTGGAACATTATTGACCATTGATGGCAGGTGGTGGAACTTTATTGACCATTGATCGTAGATGGCGGAACATTATTGACCATTGATGGCAGATGGTGAAACATTATTGACCATTGATGGCAGAGCTGTCCATGGTCATCAATAGTTTGTACTCAACAGGTCATTAGTGTGAATGTGTAGCACGTGATATAAGAGCTGCTGTATATGGAGTGAATATTTTTGTGTTGGAGCACAGAGCATGGTTACTTTTGAAATCTATTAAGTGACATTTAGAGGAATGTTCAATGAATTCAGCCCTCATTGGCTCCCATTTATAAGTCTTGGAGAGTGATTAGTAGCACGGTGATAAAGTACCAACCAGTCGGCTCCTAACTTCCATGTCAAAGGCTGTGTTTGAAAAATGACAGTTAGGAGCTGATTGGTTGGCACTTTATCACCATGCTATTTATCATTCTCCAAGGCTTGATAAATCTGGGCCTTTGTTCTATGACAAAGCCATGTATGCAGGAATGTATTATTAGACATTCTTCAGTTTTTTAAGGTGAACATTGAGTGGTCTATTTAAGAGCATAAATCCCTGTTTCCATTTATAGGTCAAGGGGCTGCTGCCAGCGGTCGCATCACGGCTCTCTGTGTAACAAGCATTGCAATAGAGTGGCATGACAGAAACATTTTCCTTTTATCAGCGCACCAGAAAAAGTTGCAATTAAATCTTCCTGTTTACACAGTACATTAGAGGCACCTAGCAAAGGAAAGGCCACACTTGTTGTTATAAAGGGGATAGTTTCAGTTCTACTAACACCTAGGATGGAATTAGCCACCTAGACATGTTGAGAATGTAAATGGACTAAAAGGCACAGTATAGTAGTTATCAAATGCACATGAAAAAGTATGATGGTAGTGTTAAATCAGACTGGAACCAATGGTGATATATATGGGACTGGAACCAATGGTGATAGTATATTGGAGTGGAACCAATGGTGATAGTATATCGGAGTGGAACCAATGGTGATAGTATATCGGAGTGGAACCAACGGTGATAGTATATCGGAGTGGAACCAATGGTGATAGAATATCGGACTGGACCAATGGTGATAATATATCGGACTGGAATCAATGGTGATCAGGGCCGACAAAAGACATCTTGGGGCTCGGTACAGTGATATCTCTGGGGCCCCCTCAGAGCAACGGGATTTGCTGCGCAATATAATAAACTGTTATTAAATAAATATATTTTTATTTATCTACAGTATACAGATATATAAATATGTATATCTCTCCTTCCTCCCCCCACACACACCACGGTCTGTCTCTCCCCAATAACTCCATGATGATTCCCTGTTCACATCCCTGCCGGACACTAAGTGGCATATACTTTGGGCCCCTCTGATCCTTGGGGACCGGTACAGGTGTCCCCTTTGACACCCTTTGTCGCCGGCCCTGATGGTGATAGTATATCGGACTGGAACCAATGGTGATAGCGTAGTGGACTGTAACCAATGGTATTATATCGGACTGGAACCGATGGTCACTTTGGAAGTTCAGAGCTGGAGCCTGGAATCAAAGATGTTGACTGGAACTCTGAGGAGCATAGGTATAAAGCTCACACACAGCTGTGTGACTTATGGCACTGGCAACCCTGGCTTTGCTAATTTGGGGGTTTTATACCTGTGGATGCTTCTGGGTTTGCTGAGACTGTCAGCTGACCTGCAGACTGGCCGGGATTGGAGGAAACCGCATCACATGACGAAATCCAAGATGTCAACAGCCAAACTCCTGATCCAGAGGAGACTAGGCTATGAGACCCAATGGCATCCCACGATTTGCCATCCACCGCCACAGCACTGACACCAGCCACAGAGAACACCCAGTTGCGTGAGTCATGCGCCCCTGGGCAGTGGTCAACGTGCGCCAGTGGCTGGACTGGTAAGAAACAAGGTCTCATCTGGAGATCCCCCTTGGGAGCTATGACCGTACCTATTCATTACATAAGAGGAAACTATATTTGTTGCATGTTTTATTAATGAGTTAATTAATTATTAAGGGCCCAATGGGGCAGCAGACTATTCAGCAAACTCTGAAAACTTAACATTTCTGGAGCTTACCTGCAATAATTTACTTAATTCCTATGGGGAGGAGCATGTGTGACTCAAGTTTGGTCGACTGCAGGGGTACGTATCACTGCTACATCGGTAGCAATGTTATTAATCACATGGACAGCCGATTGTTGGATCAGCTGCTCCTGTTCCGACGCAATACTGAATTGCTTTTTTCAGTTAAGTATCTGAAGTATCCTGCCGCAACTCTATACCGGATACTTAATTGCCCCCAATAATTAATTTCAGGCACAAGATATCGATCCAGGCTTAGGGTAACAGAAGTAACATTTTTATATGAGGAAGGGCTACTTTGACCTTTCCACCAGTAACCAATGTAGACTTACTATTAGGGTTGTCCTTCGGAGGGACTCCACCGTTGCTTACCATCATTTGGAGGCAATAATCATGGAAGGGCATCTCTGAATGTACATTGTGTCTGATTCAGATATGGACGGAAGTGCGCCCTGCACCGTAAAGTACCGATGTTCTGTATTTTGCACATGCACAGGACCCATGTGGGGAGGTGGTGACGATGGCCCCCGTTTGTGAAAATGGAGGCGTGTCACCACCGTTTAGAGGGAGGAAGAGGCCGGGGACCTCCGTTGTTGCATGTACATTTCCTGGCCTCTGTGACGGGTGGCTTTCTCGTCCCCATGACGCAGTTCAGATCCATAATGCAGCAGGAGACTTGATACCTCCTACTACAGGGGTGGCCAATCAGTCAGAGACAAAGAGCCAAAAAATCTTGTTAGGTACGTCAGAGCCGACATCAAGCCCAAGGAGCGTGTGCAAAAATGGGGTGTGACCTTGTGCCTGATAGGCCACACCCCTGGTATAAAATACAATTAAAATGCCAGATCCACATAAAATACATTTTAAAGCCAGAATCAACATAAAATACAATGAAAAAGACACTTCCACATAAAATAATTTAAGAATCCAGATCCACATAAAATATATTGAAAAAGCCATATTCACATAATACACTTCAGCTCCCCCATGTGTCACTCCAGCCAGCACCCTCCTGTGTCACTCCAGCCAGCACCCTCCTGTGTCTCTCCAGCCAGCACCCTCCTGTGTCACTCCAGCCAGCACCCTCCTGTGTCTCTCCAGCCAGCACCCTCCTGTGTCACTTCCGCCAGCACCCTCCTGTGTCACTTCCGCCAGCACCCTCCTGTGTCACTTCCGCCAGCACCCTCCTGTGTCACTTCCGCCAGCACCCTCCTGTGTCACTCCAGCCAGCACCCTCCTGTGTCACTCCAGTCAGCTCCCCATTGTGTCTCTTCTGCCAGGATTCTCCTTTGTCACTCCAGCCAGCTCCCCCATTGTGTCACTCCAGCCAGCACCCTCCTGTGTCACTCCAGCCAGCCCCCTCCTGTGTCACTCCAGCCAGCCCCCTCCTGTGTCACTCAAGCCAGCTCCCCCATTGTGTCACTCCAGCCAGCACCCTCCTGTGTCACTCAAGCCAGCACCCTCCTGTGTCACTCCAGTCAGCTCCCCCATTGTGTCACTCCAGCCAGCACCCTCCTGTGTCACTCCAGCCAGCACCCACCTGTGTCACTCCAGCCAGCACCCACCTGTGTCACTCCAGTCAGCTCCCCCATTGTGTCACTCAAGCCAGCACCCTCCTGTGTCACTCAAGCCAGCACCCTCCTGTGTCACTCAAGCCAGCACCCTCCTGTGTCACTCCAGCCAGCACCCTCCTGTGTCACTCCAGCCAGCTCCCCCTTGTGTCAATGTGTCACTCCAGCCACCCCCCTCCTGTGTCACTCCAGCCAGCACCCTCCTGTGTCACTCCAGCCAGCACCCTCCTGTGTCACTCCAGCCAGCACCCTCCTGTGTCACTCCAGCCAGCACCCTCCTGTATCACTCCAGTCAGCTCCCCCATTGTGTCTCTCCTGCCAGGATCCTTCAGTGTCACTCCAGCCAGCTCCCCCTTGTGTCACTCCAGCCCACCCTCATATGTCACTTCATATGCCCAGTATCTGGCTCTCCAGTTTTCAGTTGCCGTAGTGCTGCTGAGTGTCTGGTTGGAGTGCACCAGTTTCCAGGATCTGTTGTGGTCTTTGAGTGTCGGGAGCCACATTTGAATAAAGAAAAAGCCGCATGCGGCTCAAGAGCCACTGGTTGGCCACGGCTGTCCTACTACATTACCATATTGGTGCCATCGCTGCTGCTTCTATATAAGCACCTCCATCCATATCTGGATCAGACCCAATGTGCAATAATAATACAGGGACACCAGAGCCAGGTATAGATACCCTGCACAGAACTATAAATCACCTCTACTAACTCCTGGAGCAAATTCTGGGGTAAGGACAGAGGGACTCTCTCCTTCCTCCTGCAATATGCCTAAGTAGCTGCCTGAGCTATTTGCCTCAACCCTGTGTTGCATCTCAGTAATACCCCTTTCACACCAGTATTGACCTGGTATATTGCTGGGTAGACACGGGTCGGTGAGCGGTGTGAAAGGGGCCATGGTAGAATTCCTGGGTCGCCTGACCCGGTAATACTCCTTTCAGACAGACAAATACTTCCCCGGTTATTGCACATGAACGCGCATCAACCCGGGAATTTGCTCAGTGTGAAAGGATCCTGAAAGAATATCCTGGGTTGAGCGTCCCGGCATTTCATCCCAGGTCTCGACCTGGGTTGAATCCGGAATCTTTTTGGGATGCAGTGTAGTGTGAATGGGCCCTACCCGGTATTCAGTACACGGGACTGTTGGCCTCTCATTGGAGCTTTATTGGGCTCAGAAAAGATGATGTCATCATCCAGAGCCCGTGGAAGCGTCCCGGAAGCGGAGGAGACAGGCAATATGGCGACCTGGACTGATCAGGAGATCAGAGAGCTGCTCAGCATAAGGGGGGAAGAGGAAATAAAGAGACAGATAACAGGCACAGTGAAGGATGCTATTGTTTATGAGAACATTACAAAGCTGCTTGAAGCCAGAGGAATTATCCGGACACAACAGCAAGTTGTTAATAAAATGAAGACTCTGAAAAAGTAGGCCCCACCCCTCCCTTTGCTTGCCTATTGTGACCTCATCTATGTGAGCCAGAAAAATGTCCATTTCTAATGACATACATATGCATTTGCAGGGATTTCCCGGGATCAGTGTAAACGGGGCTGTCCCAGGTCGATCCCAGGTCTAAGTGCAGTGTGAAAGGGGACATTCCCGGGTGTGACCCGGCTCTGTCAGTCTGAAACCCCGTTAATAAAGCAGTGTTATTCCCAGGTTAAATACTGTGTCAGGTGCAGTGTGAACAGGTTGCCGGGTCGATGCGAACCGAGACCCATTCACTACATAGGGAGAAGCGGAGCGGAGGTGATGTCATCTCCTAGTGCCGCTTCCGCCCCGATGAAGGCTCCACCCCCACCCGCGATATCAACCCGACCTGGCCTATTGCCGTGTCGGGAGGGCAGTGTGAAAGGGTCCAATGCCAAGTCCCACCCAGGAAGGAACCGTTTCCAATTTCCAGGAGGGAAGCAGCATTGCGATGTGTGATTGCACCCCATCATGAATAGGTCAGTGTAGTGCTGCTGGAGGGGGCGTTACTGCAACAATCAGGGATGTACCTTCCCCTCTCTGTCAAGCCCAGACAAACAGACCTAGGCCCCATGTACTCTGTACCCAGTTCCTAGTTCTGTGAGTCTGTATGAGCTAGCTGAACGGGTGTTGGGCCCCGCAGTATCAGGTGCAGTCTTTATTAACCATTCATGTTTTGTATTTTTATTTGCCCAGTTTTATTGTTATTACTGGTGTTTTTTATGTGCACACACAAAGCAGGAACATTTATAAAAAGGGAGTTGTCTTTACTCCACTCTCAGAAACGTCACAGTGACTGCTAAACTCCCCTGTAATCATAGTGTAAGTAGGGGGTGATGCTGAACTGAGGCTTATGAATATGCATGTACATTCCGATAATGGGGAGGACGTTGATGCATATCATACAGCATTCCTTGATACTAATAGGAGCTGCAAATCAATCTCTGTAATTGCACTGCAATGCACTTTCTGCTGAGTGTAAGATCTGTGTTGGGAACTGTTCATACCTTCCCTTTCCTGGCAGACTTTTAAACGGACTGCATTTTGCAATGAGAAGAAGCATCAAACCTGCAGGATAATGAAATCATTGGCCACTATTTTACATTTCCTGTTTTAATTTTTTTGTAATGGAATAATATTCATGAAGAGCGGTGTTATCAGCTTTCAGTATAGATTGGTCTGTGGGGGTAATTCAGACCCGATCGCACTTCTGCAAATTTGCGGAGGTTTGCGATCGGATAGTCGCCGCCCAAAGTGAAAATCCGCCCCGTGCAAGTCTGTGTACGCCGTGCAAAAATCTCAGTGATCGCCGGTCAGCTGCAAATCCGTTCGCAACTCACTCACCATCAAAATTTTTTTCCAGTCTTTGCGTAGGCCGGGACTTACTCCTACAGTGCGATAGAATCAGGCTGATTGGGGCCGGAGCTGACACCACACACCCACCCTGAAAACGCTTGTGAACGCCTGCGTTTTTTCCTGACCCTGCCAGAAAATGGGCAGTTACCACCCCCAAACGCCGGCTTCCTGTCAGTCACCTTGCATACGCCTAGCGATCAAAAAAGATGCTGGATTTTTTTAAGTTTGGCCTCGCATGTGCGCATTACAATCTGTATGCATGGGTAGTCGATTGATAATCGGCAGCCTTGCAAAATCGTGCAACAGCGATCAGGTCTGAATCGAGCCCCCAAGTGTATGTGCGTGCGTGTGTGTGTGTGTATATATATATATATATATATATATAGATATGTAATACACCCAACAACACATAACATAACCTATAACATTTACGGTGCCGAAAACTTAAACTAAATTGTGGGGTGCTGATGTTCAGGTTCGGGTGATCAAAGCGGCAGACCTGCTTTACCTCTCAGACACAATGACAACACACACATATACAGGATCTAATTCCATTTTATTATCCTAACAAAATTAACAAGTGGCATGAAAGCAGGAAACAGGTGCACAGTTGAAGCAGGCTGGTTAAGGCTTCTAAACTAAAGTCTCAGGTAACCAGCGTTTAACAATACAAGTGACAGGCAAGCAGGAAACAGGTGCACGGTTGGAGCAGGCTGGTTATGGCTTCTAAACTAAAGTCTCAGGTAACCTGCGTCAGCAATCCAAGTGGCAGGTAAGCAGGAAACAGGTGCACAGTTGAAGCAGGCTGGTTGTGGCTTTTAAACTAAAGTCTCAGGTAACCTGCGTCAGCAATACAAGTGGCAGGTAAGCAGGAAACAGGTGCACAGTTGGAGCAGGCTGGTTATGGCTTCTAAACTAAAGTCTCAGGTAACCAGCGTTTGGCAATACGAGCGACAGGTAAGCAGGAAACAGGTGCACAGTTGGAGCAGGCTGGTTATGGCTTCTAAACTAAAGTCTCAGGTAACCTGCGTCAGCAATCCAAGTGGCAGATAAGCAGGAAACAGGTGCACAGTTGAAGAAGGCTGGTTGTGGCTTTTAAATAATAGTCTCAGGTAACCAGCGTTAGCAATACAGGTGGCAGGAAGCAGAGGACCTGTGCACAATTGAAGCAGGCTGGTTCTGGCCTCTAAACAACAGTCTCAGGTAACCAGCGTTAGCGATACCGGTGGCAGGTAAACAGGTAACTGGCGCACAATTGAAACAGGCTGGTTATGGCTTCTAAATAACAGTCTCAGGTAACCAGCGTTAGCAATACAGGTGGCAGATAAACAGGTAACTGTCGCACAATTGAAGCAGGCTGGTTATGGCTTCTAAATAACAGTCTCAGATAACCAGCGTCTGCAATACAGGTGGCAGGAAGCAGAGGACCTGTGCACAATTGAAGCAGGCTGGTTATGGCTTCTAAATAACAGTCTCAGGTAACCAGCGTTAGTAATACAGGTGGCAGAAAGCAGGGGACCTGTGCACAACTGAAGCAGGCTGGTTATGGCTTCTAAATAACAGTTACCAGCATCTCTCAATTGCAAATAAGCACATTCATATTGACTATTAAACTGCTGGGCGGAACTTGCATGAAAGAACTATAAATACCAGAATAACTCAATTACAGATAAGCACATTCACATTGACTATTAAACTGCTGGGCGGAGCTTGCATGAAAGAACTATAAATACCAGCATAACTCAATTACAGATAAGCACATTCACATTGACTATTAAACTGCTGGGCGGAGCTTGCATGAAAGAACTACAGATACCAGCATAACTCAATTGCAGATAAGCACATTGACTCTTAAACTGCTGGGCGGAGCTTGCATACGAGAACTATTAATGCCAGCATAACTCAATAACAGACAATTGCTTGGGATATAGGCACATATAGGCACAATAGCTCTAACGGAGTGGACCCCTATCACTAACAGAAGGGGTGCCTACTCCGTATTAAATAATATGTCCCCCAATGCAGAGTTCATGCAGCGGAAGGGGATAAATAACAGGACACAGGGGATCTTAGGGGTGTCTACACCCTTTACTAATACTATGTCCCCTCTTTGCAGAGCATTTGCAGCGGAGGGCACAACAGGGGCAGAGTAGGGCAGCGGAAGGGCGATCAGGGTCTCACCACCCGCTGCGGCGCTTCTGCCACCTCCGATCGGCTCCCGAATCTTCTTCACTACTTCTGCCGGCGATGTCCTCGTCAGCTCCGGTCCGCGGCGTCCTTTCCACGCTGGGGTCTGCGCTGTCCTTTCCACGCTGGGGTCTGCGCTGTCCTTTCCACGCTGGGGTCTTCTCGCTGCAGCCTCCGGTCCGCGCCACTGGTCACGGGATCCCCTCCTCCATACCGCACTCCCGCCGTCCGTCTGCGCCGTCATCACTCCGCAGCCAGGGGTCCTCGCCGGGGGTCTTCTTTGCAGGGTCGTCCTCCGCGATGCCTGCTCTCACCCGCTGCCGCTCCTTGGAATCCAGTGGACAGATGTCATCACTGCTCTGCTGGACGGGCTGCGGTTCCTCCGGCCCAGCGCTCCAGTCTCTCGGCAGCGGCGGGTCTTCTCCGCGCTCCATCCCCGCTGGCACTGACGCGGCCAGCTCTTCTCCTCAGGCAGGGTCTCCGGCATTCTCCTGGCACTGGTGCTCCGGTCGCTGGTTCTCCCCTCGGCTTCTTCTCTGCGCAGACGGCCCTCACACACTGGCAGGCGGCTCCTGGGGCTACATGGCGACACCTTCCCCAGGTAATCTTCCCATTCCTCCAGGGGCTCCTCTGGCAGCGATCCTCCCAGCGCTGCATACTCCAGTCTTCAGGCTCTGGACACTACATGGCTCCACTTCCCCAGGTACATATTCCCATTCCTCCAGGGGCTCTCTCCTCCTGTGCTGTGAGGCTTCTTTTAAGGGTCCTGGTGCTCCTCCACCTCCCCTCTCCTCTATGATGACTGGCTCCCGGGGCCCCAGCAACAGACCACCCCCTGGTCACTCTGCCCTACAACCCAGGGGACCCAATCAGCTGGGGACATGTTTCCCGGACTTTTTATGTTGCTGGGTAAGAGGTGACAGGACCAGAGAATTGGCGGCAAGATCCCTGTCAGAAAGGCTGACAGGGTCACATAAAGTTCAGCTCTGTCATACTATAGGGCTGCATAGGGACAGTATGTAGACTTTCAATATTTAAATAAAAACAAGGGGTCCCCATTTAAAAAAAAAAAACACTTCAGGGTATTACATTCTGCCCCCCTAAAATTATACGTGTCCTCACGTATATACCTTAATACTATACGACAGTTAACATAAGCCTTGAACTGGGTACAGCTCTTTTGGCAAACAAGTCATTGTGTCTGGAGCACAGGCCCGCCTGATATTCTCTGATCCTGTTCGTGACGCCAAGAAGATATGTAATACACCCAACAACACATAACATAACCTATAACATTTACGGTGCCGAAAACTTAAACTAAATTGTGGGGTGCTGATGATCAGGTTCGGGTGATCAAAGCGGCAGACCTGCTTTTACCTCTCAGACACAATGACAACACACACATATACAGGATCTAATTCCATTTTATTATCCTAACAAAATTAACAAGTGGCAGGAAAGCAGGAAACAGGTGCACAGTTGAAGCAGGCTGGTTAAGGCTTCTAAACTAAAGTCTCAGGTAACCAGCGTTTAACAATACAAGTGACAGGCAAGCAGGAAACAGGTGCACGGTTGGAGCAGGCTGGTTATGGCTTCTAAACTAAAGTCTCAGGTAACCTGCGTCAGCAATCCAAGTGGCAGGTAAGCAGGAAACAGGTGCACAGTTGAAGCAGGCTGGTTGTGGCTTTTAAACTAAAGTCTCAGGTAACCTGCGTCAGCAATACAAGTGGCAGGTAAGCAGGAAACAGGTGCACAGTTGGAGCAGGCTGGTTATGGCTTCTAAACTAAAGTCTCAGGTAACCTGCGTCAGCAATCCAAGTGGCAGGTAAGCAGAAAACAGGTGCACAGTTGAAGCAGGCTGGTTGTGGCTTTTAAACTAAAGTCTCAGGTAACCAGCGTTTGGCAATACGAGCGACAGGTAAGCAGGAAACAGGTGCACAGTTGGAGCAGGCTGGTTATGGCTTCTAAACTAAAGTCTCAGGTAACCTGCGTCAGCAATCCAAGTGGCAGATAAGCAGGAAACAGGTGCACAGTTGAAGAAGGCTGGTTGTGGCTTTTAAATAATAGTCTCAGGTAACCAGCGTTAGCAATACAGGTGGCAGGAAGAGGACCTGTGCACAATTGAAGCAGGCTGGTTCTGGCCTCTAAACAACAGTGTCAGGTAACCAGCGTTAGCGATACCGGTGGCAGGTAAACAGGTAACTGGCGCACAATTGAAACAGGCTGGTTATGGCTTCTAAATAACAGTCTCAGGTAACCAGCGTTAGCAATACAGGTGGCAGATAAACAGGTAACTGTCGCACAATTGAAGCAGGCTGGTTATGGCTTCTAAATAACAGTCTCAGATAACCAGCGTTAGTAATACAGGTGGCAGGAAGCAGAGGACCTGTGCACAATTGAAGCAGGCTGGTTATGGCTTCTAAATAACAGTCTCAGGTAACCAGCGTTAGCAATACAGGTGGCAGGAAACAGAGGACCTGTGCACAATTGAAGCAGGCTGGTTATGGCTTCTAAATAACAGTCTCAGGTAACCAGCGTTAGTAATACAGGTGGCAGAAAGCAGGGGACCTGTGCACAACTGAAGCAGGCTGGTTATGGCTTCTAAATAACAGTTACCAGCATCTCTCAATTACAGATAAGCACATTCACATTGACTATTAAACTGCTGGGCGGAGCTTGCATGAAAGAACTATAGATACCAGCATAACTCAATTGCAGATAAGCACATTCACATTGACTATTAAACTGCTGGGCGGAGCTTGCATGAAAGAACTATAGATACCAGCATAACTCAATTGCAGATAAGCACATTCATATTGACTATTAACCTGCTGGGCGGAGCTTGCATGAAAGAACTATAAATACCAGCATAACTCAATTGCAGATAAGCACATTCACATTGACTATTAAACTGCTGGGCGGAGCTTGCATGAAAGAACTATAAATACCAGCATAACTCAATTGCAGATAAGCACATTCACATTGACTATTAAACTGCTGGGCGGAGCTTGCATGAAAGAACTATAAATACCAGCATAACTCAATTACAGATAAGCACATTCACATTGACTATTAAACTGCTGGGCGGAGCTTGCATGAAAGAACTACAGACACCAGCATAACTCAATTACAGATAAGCACATTCACATTGACTATTAAACTGCTGGGCGGAGCTTGCATGAAAGAACTACAGACACCAGCATAACTCAATTACAGATAAGCACATTCACATTGACTATTAAACTGCTGGGCGGAGCTTGCATGAAAGAACTACAGATACCAGCATAACTCAATTGCAGATAAGCACATTGACTCTTAAACTGCTGGGCGGAGCTTGCATACGAGAACTATTAATGCCAGCATAACTCAATAACAGACAATTGCTTGGGATATAGGCACATATAGGCACAATAGCTCTAACGGAGTGGACCCCTATCACTAACAGAAGGGGTGCCTACTCTGTATTAAATAATATGTCCCCCAATGCAGAGTTCATGCAGCGGAAGGGGATAAATAACAGGACACAGGGGATCTTAGGGGTGTCTACACCCTTTACTAATACTATGTCCCCTCTTTGCAGAGCTTTTGCAGCGGAGGGCACAACAGGGGCAGAGTAGGGCAGAGGAAGGGCGATCAGGGTCTCACCACCCGCTGCGGCGCTTCTGCCACCTCCGATCGGCTCCCGAATCTTCTTCACTACTTCTGCCGGCGATGTCCTCGTCAGCTCCGGTCCGCGGCGTCCTTTCCACGCTGGGGTCTGCGCTGTCCTTTCCACGCTGGGGTCTTCTCGCTGCAGCCTCCAGTCCGCGCCACTGGTCACGGGATCCCCTCCTCCATACCGCACTCCCGCCGTCCGTCTGCGCCGTCATCACTCCGCAGCCAGGGGTCCTCGCCGGGGGTCTTCTTTGCAGGGTCGTCCTCCGCGATGCCTGCTCTCACCCGCTGCCGCTCCTTGGAATCCAGGGGACGGATGTCATCACTGCTCTGCTGGACGGGCTGCGGTTCCTCCGGCCCAGCGCTCCAGTCTCTCGGCAGCGGCGGGTCTTCTCCGCGCTCCATCCCCGCTAGCACTGACGCGGCCAGCTCTTCTCCTCAGGCAGGGTCTCCGGCATTCTCCTGGCACTGGTGCTCCGGTCGCTGGTTCTCCCCTCGGCTTCTTCTCTGCGCAGACTGCCCTCACACACTGGCAGGCGGCTCCTGGGGCTACATGGCGACACCTTCCCCAGGTAATCTTCCCATTCATCCAGGTGCTCCTCTGGCAGCGATCCTCCCAGCGCTGCATACTCCAGTCTTCAGGCTCTGGACACTACATGGCTCCACTTCCCCAGGTACATATTCCCATTCCTCCAGGGGCTCTCTCCTCCTGTGCTGTGAGGCTTCTTTTAAGGGTCCTGGTGCTCTTCCACCTCCCCTCTCCTCTATGATGACTGGCTCCCGGGGCCCCAGCAACAGACCACCCCCTGGTCACTCTGCCCTACAACCCAGGGGACCCAATCAGCTGGGGACATGTTTCCCGGACTTTTTATGTTGCTGGGTAAGAGGTGACAGGACCAGAGAATTGGCGGCAAGATCCCTGTCAGAAAGGCTGACAGGGTCACATAAAGTTCAGCCCTGTCATACTATAGGGCTGCATAGGGACAGTATGCAGACTTTCAATATTTAAATAAAAACAAGGGGTCCCCATTTAAAAAAAAAAAACACTTCAGGGTATTACATATATATATATATATATATATATATATATATATATATATATATATATATTTTTTTTTTTTTTATTTGTTTTCCGTTCCTGGGTGGGATGTAATGATGTCTGAACTCGGGATGCTGGCCAAACTCTGACTTTTTTTTTTAAAGGGGCAGTCATGTACAAGGTATGGTTTAGCCTTGTACATGATTGCCCCTTTAAAAAAACATCGCAGTCCAGCCGGCATCCCGTACGGCAGCTGAACTCAGACTTCATTACATCCCGGCCCCTGTGTGTATTGTTGTTGCATCATTGTCGTCAAAGTGTCAAGACTAAGCTCGTCTGTTTTATATGGGAGAAATTGGACATACAGATGTGTCCACTCACATCTTTGCTTTTTTACAAATTTGGCACAACATGCAAAACACGGCTAAGCTGTTTTTCACGAGTAGCGAGTGGATGAATTTTTACATTTTTGTTTGCCATAATAGAATATGTATAAAGTAATATATTAAAGAAGCAAATTAAGAAAAATCACAAGGCATGGCTAAATCTCTGAGTCTATGGCATGCAAAACTGTGCCACACATGGTGGGATATAGCAAAGATGTATGAGGACACATCTTGTAGTAGTAAGTTGGCAAAAGATCCCTGATCATTTTACCGGGTTAGGAAAGCCATATTCAGGATACATATGGAAATCTAAACACAGGGAAAGTATGTTATGACCCATAGCAGTAAATCAGATTCTGTTATAATCCATAGCAACCAGCCTGCCGTAACCTATGGAAACCAATTTGGACTAAAATATATGTCCAGGTGATCTCATCATCGGGTACATAGTACTAAGGTTCAAGTACAGGGCAGGGGAACCCCCAAATCCTCCTCTCCAAGACTCCTCTCTAAAACTGACAAATTGTTTCATACCTCCCAACTTTGCGTGCTCCAGAAAAAGCGGCGTGGCCTAAGAAAAGGGGCATGGCTTCATGAGAGGACCTTCGTTTCGTCACTGATGGGGTATGCCAAGTGCTCTGTGAGCCGCTGGCATGCTCACTCTCCCTCTGACTCCAGTGAAAGGGCAGGGCAGTAAGTGCATGAGCCTCCCAACTGCCCCCCCCACCGCGGGACACTGCGGCCCACGGGTAGGACAGCGGGACAGTCCCCCAAAAACGGGACTGTCCCGCGAAAATCGGGACATTTGGGAGGTATGTTGTATATATTTTTCAGGACTTCCCATCATAGCGCCTTTCCCGATATGCAGTATGCATATGCAAGGAACACGTTCCTAATTAAAAATACCCAGTGCAGATGACAGGCTGAAGGAGTCTCTGCCTTCAAGTGCATGCATGTACACATTATAGAATATCGGAGGGCGAGGCTAAACTCCACACTAATTCCAAACATAATGGGTGGTGCTACCATGCTGAGACTTGTAACTCCACATAGAAAAAAAGAAAAATTGCAGGTGCACACCCTAGGCACCAAGCACTACTAATAACAATAATAATAGTAAACTCTGCAATTTAACATGGAGCAAAAATGAGGTGCTTGGCAACATTTTTGACCAAAAAATATTTAGTCCCACCCACTGCATCCAGGTGACCTCATCAGGTGGGACCCTAACTCTAAGGTTCAAGTCCAGGACCAGGGATCAGCATAGGCCACCCGCTATCATGTAGCAATAATCACAATCGTGCCACAATTATTAACAATCTGTACTGTGGCTGGTATTGGTGTATTTTTTATTTTTATTTTTAGATAGATCTGACAACCATCTATTAAGCAATTCAATAGGCAAGACTTAACGGCACAGAATGAGGAGTGTGGGTTTTCAGAAGCCTCCTGGACAGTTACTTACACTGCGCATGTGTCATGGGGACAGTGTCACAGGTGGCATATCACAGAGGTGTATTAGGGCTGGTTACGGAAGTGTCACTGCGAGTGCGTCTTACATGCAGAATGTCTCATGTTACAGGTGTCACACAGAGAGCGTTTTCAAGGTGTTCCAAGAAGCATATCATCCGAGTGTCCATGTATCACGCAGGTCTTAAGAATACGGCAGTATTCTGGCATGAGTGGCATAGCACATAACACACATTTTACGTGTGCATTTTTATTCTATTCAGAAAGGCAGCGACTTCGTTATAATAACACATGCAGGGAGAAGGACACAAATATCTGTAACAATATGCTTGCTCTTGAAATGGTGATCTGCAGCCAGTTTTAAGCTTATTTGAAGCTTTTATCTCCAGAAGAGATAATAGAACCAAATAATATTTGCTCAGGCAGCTGTTAGCTCTGAAATTTATACCTTACTGCAGTTTCTCTCGAGCATCGGAGTGCTGGCTGAGAGAGAGCGTTCATTGCTGTATTGCAGTGGTGCCACTAATAATGGCCGAAATAGTAGATAATTATATCCATATGAGGCAGCACAGTAGTTAGCAATGCTACCTCACATTACTGGAGCAGGGGTTCCAAAATCATTTTGTAGTTTCAGGATAACAGGTTTTAATCTCGGGATCCTTTAATTAATCTCTGGATTGGGATTAAGGGAAAAAGGGGTAATGAAAGCATTATATTTTTAAATATATATACAGTTGCAAGAACAAGTATGTGAACCCTTTGGAATTTCCTGGATTTGTACATTAATTGGTCATAAAATGTGTTCTGATCTTCCTCTAAGTCACAATAGACAAACACAGTCTGCTGAAACTAATACCACACAAACAATTATATGTTCTCATGTTTTTATTGAACACACCATGTAAACATTCACAGTGCACAGTGGACAAAGTATGTGAACCCTTGGATTTAATAACTGGTTGACCCTCCTTTGGCAGCAATAACCAAAACCAAACGTTTCCTATAGTTGCATATCAGACCTGCACAACGGTCAGGGGGAATGTTTGGACCATTCCTCTTCACAAAACTGTTCAGTTGAGCAATATTCTTGGGTTATTTGGTGTGAATCCCTCTCTTCAGGTCATGCCACAGCATCTCAATCGGGTTGAGGTCAGGACTCTGACTGGGCCACTCCAGAAGGCGTATTTTCTTCTGTTGAAGCCATTCTGTTGTTGATCTACTTCTGTGCTTTGAGTCGTTGTCCTTTTGGATCACCCATCTTCTGTTGAGCTTCAATTGGTGGACAGAGGGCCTTAAGTTCTCCTGCAAAATATTTATTTCTGCAACACCACTGTCATCTCCACCATCCATCTCCCCTTTCCAGTCCTCCCTGCCATCCATCTCCCCATTCCTGTCCTCTCTGCCATCCGTCTCCCCATTCCTGTCCTCTCTGCCATCCATCTCCCCATTCCTGTCCTCTCTGCCATCCATCTCCCCTTTCCTGTCCTCTCTGCCATCCATCTTCCCTTTCCTGTCTACCACATCCTCCTCTTCCTCCCCCCCCCCCTTCCCTCATGTTTTCTATATGGGATAGATTTGATATCCAGATAGACGTGATGCCAGCTGTCATTATACCGCCAGTGGCATCCCATCTGCTAGAATCCCGGAAGCGAGTCCCCCCGCGACCACGCTGCGCTCCTCACACATTGGGCCTTCTGTACTCGCCACAGGTTCTATTCCCACTTGGTTGGTGGCGAGGACCCACCAACCGAGTGAGAATACCGCGGGTATCTGGATTCCAGGTGTTTGTATTTCTCTGGCTGTCGGGATTACGGTGTCAGACTCCTGAACACCGGGATCCTGAGAGCTGGTATGTTGACTGCATCCCCTCTATTCTGTTCTACTCCCTCTGTGCCACCTGTCTTTGGTGGGCACGTTATCCAGTCCTCTCCTGGGCAGTAGAAGATGTGGAGTCCTGTGATGTGGCTGTTCTCAGTCCATTTTTGGCTGGTAGTGGGCCGCACAGCGCGCTCCCTGCTATCAGTGATGTTATGTGGGCAGTTGTGAGAGAAGTGGACATTGTGACTGTGGAAGTATGAAAGATGCGGTTGCAACTTCGATGGTGTCATAATTATCAGTAGACTGCACATACATTGCGGCTGCGGTGCACACGTGCCAAAGTACCTTTTGCGCATGTCGCTCGCAGTGAGGAATCAATCACAGAGTGATTGACTGGACAAGGCCGTTTGGGTGACGTAACGAGGAGTGACAGGCGTGTCGTGATTGCCGTCACATGCTTTGACACGCCCCCGAAAACAGTCTCATACACCTCAAACACCCAGAGAGTTGATATATTTCACATTTGTGTTGTGGTTGCGACGGAGTACTTAGTTGCTGAAATGTTGCGATGGGTTTGGTGGGCATCTCTATTCATTTGTGGGTGACTGCTACCCTTGTGTTGCATATCTGTTCCATCACTAAAAAGATTGCTGCTGCGTCAGCTTTGCGACCACATCTGAATGAGGCCCACTGTCCCTTAGCCCAATCCATGGTGTGTTTTGAATACTGTAATAACCAGCACTTATTAAGGATATGTAATTCCTGGTATTTTCAGAACTAAAAAAAGTACAGAATTCCGTGATGGGAATCTCTTTAGTGGAGTCATGGGTTTGATTACAAACTGGCTCCTGTCTGTTCTCCCCGCATTTAGGTTGGTTTGCTCCTATGTTCCAAAGACCTTTAGTTTAACTGTATAAAAAAAAAAAAAAAAATATATATATATATATATATATATATATATATATATATACACACTGCTCAAAAAAATAAAGGGAACACTAAAATAACACATCCTAGATCTGAATGAATGAAATATTCTTATTTGTTCTTTACATAGTTGAATGTGCTGACAACAAAGTCACACAAAAATTATCAATGGAAATCAAATTTATTAACCCATGGAGGTCTGGATTTGGAGTCACCCTCAAAATTAAAGTGGAAAAACACACTACAGGCTGATCCAACTTTGATGTAATATCCTTAAAACAAGTCAAAATGAGGCTCAGTAGTGTGTGTGGCCTCCACGGTCCTGTATGACCTCCCTACAACCCACACCAGTGGCTCAGGTAGTGCAGCTCATCCAGGATGGCACATCAGTGCGAGCTGTGGCAAGGTTTGCTGCGTCTGTCAGCGTAGTGTCCAGAGCATGGAGGCGCTACCAGGAGACAGGCCAGTACATCAGGAGATGTGGAGGAGGCCGTAGGAGGGCAACAACCCAGCAGCAGGACCGCTACCTCCGCCTTTGTGCAAGGAGGAACACTGCCAGAGCCCTGCAAAATGACCTCCAGCAAGCCACAAATGTGCATGTGTCTACTCAAACGATCAGAAACAGACTCCATGAGGGTGGTATGAGGGCCCGACGTCCACAGGTGGGGGTTGTGCTTACAGCCCAACACCGTGCAGGACATTTGGCATTTGCCAGAGAACACCAAGATTGGCAAATTCGCCATTGGCGCCCTGTACTCTTCACCGATGAAAGCAGGTTCTCACTGAGCACATGTGACAGAGTCTGGAGATGCCACGGAGAACGTTCTGCTGCCTGCAACATCCTCCAGCATGACCGGTTTGGCAGTGGGTCAGTAATGGTGTGGGGTGGCATTTCTTTGGGGGGCCGCACAGCCCTCCATGTGCTCGCCAGAGGTAGCCTGACTGCCATTAGGTACTGAGATGAGATCCTCAGACCCCTTGTGAGACCATATGCTGGTGCGGTTGGCCCTGGGTTCCTCCTAATGCAAGACAATGCTAGACCTCATGTGGTTGGAGTGTGTCAGCAGTTCCTGCAAGATGAAGGCATTGATGCTATGGACTGGCCCGCCCGTTCCCCAGACCTGAATCCAATTGAGCACATCTGGGACATCATGTCTCGCTCCATCCACCAACGCCACGTTGCACCACAGACTGTCCAGGAGTTGGCGGATGCTTTAGTCCAGGTCTGGAAGGAGATCCCTCAGGAGACCATCCGCCACCTCATCAGGAGCATGCCCAGGCGCTGTAGGGAGGTCATACAGGCACGTGGAGGCCACACACACTACTGGGCCTCATTTTGACTTGTTTTAAGGACATTACATCAAAGTTGGATCAGCCTGTAGTGTGTTTTTCCACTTTAATTTTGAGTGTGACTCCAAACCCAGACCTCCATGGGTTAATAAATTTGATTTCCATTGATAATTTTTGTGTGATTTTGTTGTCAGCACATTCAATTATGTAAAGAACAAAGTATTTAATAAGAATATTTCATTCATTTAGATCTAGGATGTGTTATTTTAGTGTTCCCTTTATTTTTTTGAGCAGTGTATATCTCCACAATGTGTGTTTTTGATATGGAATATACATTGCAATACTCTCCTGGAAGCTCTGGGCGAGTCCCGAATTTGGAAGGGCTTTACTGGCCTCCTGATGGAGTTGGCCCGTCTTCCGGTTCAGTCGGAAAGTGGGAGGCCAAGACATTGGATGACGCAGTTTGCTCTCTTGTAGTCATGTCGCTCGCTGTAAAATGTAGTGATTCTCAGCTTTAAACGGTGGGGCGCTGGGCCACAGTGACAAGAATTCCAGCTACACTCCCTACCATTTGAATAGTTTTTTTTTGGATAGTCGGCAAGTATGGAGTGAAGTTACACTGAGACAGGGACTAATGTGAATAATTGCTTTCTGTAATATGTAGTTGTTGTATAAATAACTGAATTTTTTTTTAATTTGTATTTAAACAGGCATATTTTATGCAGTTGATCTACTGTATACTGTATCTCACAATTGTTCCTAGTGGAATAGGAGAGTAACTTGAGATGGTAGAGCAGAGAGATCAGAGCTAAGCAGGTGAAGAGAGCTGCTAGGCTTTGAGGAACCGGGTGCATTTTAAGGGAGCACTTGAATTCATGCAGGCTTGTAGAGTGTCTGACAGGGTGGGGGAGAGTAGGCTCGGACTGGCCCACAGGGGTACAGGGGAAGCCACCGGTAGGCCCCACTGCCTGGGGGGCCCTCCTCCTCTAGGGACCAGGTTCTAGACTGTGCACTTGAAGTATATATTATACATATGTTACCTTATACTGCACAGGATTATGATGTATTCTCTACAGTACATTGCTGTCATTAATCTGGCATATCATGTATGCACTAGCATTAATTATTATATAAATTATCAAGGAATCCAGACCAGGTACTCTATAATGGTTAGCCAAACCTCTGTGGTGGCTGGCCACACCCCTTTGGAGGCTGGACACACCTCTAATCATGGGCCCCTACCACTGCATACCCCCGGTGGGCCCTTCATGCTCCAGTCCGACACTGGGGGAGAGAGGTCTAGAGTACAGTGAGGGAGAAATGTTTGATGTCTGAATGGGAGGGAGTACTTAATGCATACTCTGTAGCATGCATTAAACACCATTTAAAATAATGTATTCTTAATAAGAGAGTGCATGTTATAGGTGGCGTAAGCAAACACACGTGGACTATGACACTCCATCAACTTCTCTGCAGTATACAGCATTTCCATATACCGGTCTTTCCCACATAAACCATGTGTCTTTTAGACAGCATGTATGTTTGTACGGTGTGCTTGCTTGAACCAGAAACCAAATTTTTTAAACTGCCTTTAATATTTCTTTGTACGGAACTGCAGCTTTCTGCTAGAATGCCATTCTGTTGATAGTGTTTGACTGTATATATGCGTTGTGTATTTGTCATTTGTCTTGTTTACAGCTGTTTTATATGTATAATACTGATAAAGTCATACTGTTTACTCTCCAGTGATTTATCTGTACTGCATCTCAGTGCAAATTACTAGTAAACTTTACTCACATGGGAATATAACGGTATAATAGCGCCATAAATCATACTATAGCATTAAAAGCTGTGGGAACATAAAAATAAGATCATAGTTCAGTCTAACTTGGTAATAATATTCGGAAACAGTGTTCCAGAATAATAGCACTGGTCACATGATACTTGTCTTAAAATGGTTATTCGTCTTTTGCAGTGAATCTCAACTCCAGTCCTCAAGTACCCCCAACATGTCGTGTTTTTAGGATTTCTGTCTGAGGAAACATATGGGATAATTACTGACCCATCAAAATAGATTCACTTACCTGTTCATGATTAAAGAAATCCAGAAAGCATGGCCTGTTGGGTGGTACTTGAGAACCGCTGCTCTACCGGATCATTTCCCACTTTCACTTTCCCTAGGTCAGAGATTCCCAAACATGGTCCTCAAGGCACACTAACAGACCAGGTTTTAAGCTTATCAATGGCTGAGCACAGGTGGTTAAATCAAAATGACTGAGGTACTTATTAATTCACCTGTGCTCAAGCTTGGATATTCTTAAAACCTGGACCACTAGGGTGCCTTGAGGACCGAGTTTAAGAACCCCTGCCCTATGTCAGTACTTCAATGATGGTTCACTCCCATTTATGTTAGACGGATATCTCGGAGGAGTGTGACTTAAAAGGACATCAGGGTCAATAGGTGACAGTTTCAACAGTTTGATTGTCTATGGTTGTCTGGGTCAAAAGTTCGACCTGTTCAAAAGGACAGCATGCAAATGGTCGACATAGAAAAGGTTGACACATTATTTATGTTTGTTTTAATCCTAAACCTTTCCCTGGTGCTAAACCCTAACCGTCCCCTTTCGCAGCCTAGCCCTCCGCCAAGTGCCTAATCCTAACCATCTCCTCTGGTAATCTAGCCCTCCCCCAAGTGAATAACACTAACCCCTAACCCAGAGGTTCCCAAACGCGGTCCTCAAGGCACCCCAACAGTCCAGGTTTTAGATATATCCATGGTTCAGCACAGATGGTTAAATCAAATTGACTTAGGTACTAATTAAGTCACCTGTGGCCAAGCATGGATACATTTAAAACCTGGACCGTTGGGGTGCCTTGAGGGCCGCATTTGGGAACCTCTGCTCTAACCCTAATAATCATGAAAAACTGTTTTCACTTCAAGCCTTTGGACCCTGGCGACCTTTCATCAACCAAAGGTCATCTGGTGTCGACCTATTGACCGTCTATTGACCGTCGATTTACTGTCTACCATCTGGATACCTTATCTGTGTATTTACTTGTAGTGGAGAGAACAAGTTGAGAAAATGCCCATACCATCCAATCAGATTCTAGTAGAATTTCTCTAGTACGTTCTGTAAAATGATAGCTAGAATGTGGTTGCTACGGACAACTTCTACAACTCAACTATACAATAGCATAAACCCCAATATTCCTTTACCAAATTACTGCTAGTAATAAAAGGGAATAACCCTATCTGACTTGGGAGCAAGTCTAAAGGCCCGTACACACTGGCCGATATATCGGCCGTTCTCTTGAACAGCCGATATATCGCGGGTCCATCGGCCAGTGTGTACGGCCGATATGTCTGTGAACTCCGTCGTTTACAGACGTATCGCGTCGGCCCCGCAGCACAGCCGACGGCCAATATATCTATCGATATATTGGTGCGTCGCTGTGTGTGTACGGCCGTTGGCCGACCGCCCGTACACATGCTGCGGCGGCCGGCGGTGATTGACAGCTGAACTGGGCGGGCGTGTGTACACGGCCGTCCAGTTCATGACGTCAGTCCCCGATGGATCGGGCAGTTTGTATGCTCAACGCACTACCCGATCCGCCCATAGATATATCTGCAGATCAATTGATCTGCAGATATATCTACTAGTGTGTACCCACCTTAAGACGGATTGTAGTGTCCCTGGCTGTACAGGTAGAATGGCTGGTAAAATGGAGATCATTGCATAGGTAGCTAGTGGGAGTGAGCACTTACAGAAATACAGTAGTATGTGCTCCGGCAGAGCTACTGCTGTACAGATAAGCACAGAGGAAAAGTAACATAGCGTAAATATTAGGTGTATTACGGGAGGAATCACACTGACCTACTGTTTTGTGGGTAAGGTAGTTGCCGACCGCCGGCATACCGACACTTTTTTCTCCCTCTTGGGGGTCCGTGACCCCCCTGGAGGGAGAATAAATAGCATGGCGCTCATTTGCGCTCGCAACGCTGTCGGTATGCTGGCGGTCGGGATCCCGGCACCGGTATGCTGGCCGACGGGAGCCCAGCTGCCGGCATACAATACTACACCCCTGTGCGATATGATATCGCACAGTGCTGTCATGCCGGCGCCGCACGGAGCATGCAGCTTTGGACGATAAGTCCAAATTCAGCTGCATGCACGGCCGACATCAGGGGTCGTTAGCGATCCGCGGGAACGCTCATCGCTCGTTGGCAGCTGCATACATGCCTAGCGATAAAGTAAACAACAACGCTCAGGAAGGGTCAAAATGAGCAACGTTGTTTACTTTATCGCTAAGTGTGTACCCACTTATAGTCTTTTTTTAAAATGTGGACAGAATCTTTGTAAATAAACATCCAACAGATGATCAATATTTGTCTTAAAAATTTTTTTTTTTATGTATGTGAGTAAGGCATACAGTATATATTAGTGATCTTAAGAGCCTTACGCACTTGGCGATATCTTTGAAAGATATGGAAGATGTCGTTCAAAAATGAATGATAAAACCAATATCTTTCAGTGTGTCTGCAACAACCATGAATGATGCGCGTCCTCGCAATCGGTCATCATTGATCGATCATCGTTTAAACATGCAAGCCAATTTGGAACGATATCGATGTATGTAATGTCATATCTTCCAAATCTGCCATATGGGCCCTACGCACTGAAAGATTTCAGTGAACGACATGAACGTTCTCGTTCATATCTTTCAGTGTGTAGGCACCAACGATGAACGATGTGCGGCCCCTCGCTCGTTCATCGTTGGTGCCGGGTCGCTCGTGCATTCAGGCCAATATGGACCACCTCGTCCATATTAGCATGTAGGGCTATGGGACCAGGTGACGGGGAGCGTGAAGGAATTTCACTCCCCCCGTCAACGACACCCCCCCCCCCGCCGCCGGGTCGCCCGTCTGCCTCATCGGCCGTCGGGCAGCTATAGACATCGTTCAGTGTGTATGCAAAATATCGTTCATGAAAAATCATTCATCTTTCAAATAGTTCATCTTGCATATTGCAGAAATCTATCAGTGTGTAGGGCCTAGTACTGTACTCAGAAAGCTTTTCTCCGTTCCGTCTATGTGTAAAGCCACACTGAAATGATGTTGCTCGCCTGTCATTAGGTGCTCTCCCCTGTGGCTGCAATCCCAAATCATTGCCGCATCTATAGAATTGTTTTGCTTGCCTGCCAGCATTACACTGAAATAATTGAAGAAAGCAGCCCTCTCGTAATCCCCTTTGCTGCTAGGGAAACTCTACACATTAGTATGTTTACCAATTGTAAACTGTTTTATCTTTAGTCACCATTATTAAAGAGCTTGTTACTCTAACTAAATATTAGGAGAAATGACTGTTTAATAGAGTATCACATTGGTCAAAGAGTTTTTATAGTGGGAAAAATGCAGCTTTCTAACGTGATCAAACTTAAGGGCGTGTTAAAAATTTCATGAAAGTGACTAATTGGGGGTTGAAAAAGAGGACTGCTTCTGCCCGCCAACTACTGTGCCCACTTAAAGAGAAATGCTCTGATATTTCAACACAACAACATTTCTATTCAACTTGTGTTCTAGTTGGAATGAGCAGATGTAATTATAGAGGACAGTGATTAAGGAGACAAATGTCATACTGACATAAGAGGCTATCGCATACTTGTCCATATTTTAGCATTTCTCTCCAGAAGAAGCCCGGACAGAAGACGCAGCTGAGGACTTAAGAAGGGGGGGTGGGGTGCGGGGAGTTAGAGTCCGGTTGTGTTTGTCATTAGACCCCCACTCTCATGGCAGTAAATACCACAAATTCCTTGAGAAAGGAACAGGGCTAATATATAATGGCGATTTGCATCATTTTAGCACCGCTACCTCCATTTTGACCCACAGTTGCCAATATTATCAGTCTGTCCTGTCCGCTTCCCTAGGAAGCGGGTGGGATGCGGGAAGAGTACCCACTCTTCCGGGGAGAGGGGGACTACCCCAAAAAATTGTGCGTCTCCCGCAACTTCCAGGATAGTAGGTAAGTACAGGTTGAGTATCCCTTATCCAAAATCCCACATTTTGGGTCCCCCTACTGAGATAATAACATATATTATATATTATGTGTATATACAGATATATTATATAGATATATAATATAATATGTACATATATGTGTCATTATCTCAGTAGGGGACCCAAAAATGTGTGAATTTGAATTTTGGATAAGGGATACTCAACCTGTACAGGCTATAGCTGGCATAAAATTAAATCAACAACAAAGATAAAAAGGCATACCACTTTATTAAATAAATATTTCTCTAACGTCCTAAGTGGGTGCTGGGGACTCCGAAAGGACCATGGGGAATAGCGGCTCCGCAGGAGACTGGGCACAAAAGTAAAAGCTTTAGGACTACCTGGTGTGCACTGGCTCCTCCCCCTATGACCCTCCTCCAAGCCTCAGTTAGATTTTTGTGCCCGGCCGAGAAGGGTGCATTCTAGGACTCTCCTGAGTTTCTAAGAAAAAGTTTAGTTTTAGGTTTTTTATTTTCAGTGAATCCTGCTGGCAACAGGTTCACTGCACCGAGGGACTAAGGGGAGAAGAAGCGAACTCACCTGCGTGCAGAGTGGATTGGGCTTCTTAGGCTACTGGACATTAGCTCCAGAGGGACGATCACAGGCCCAGCCATGGATGGGTCCCAGAGCCGCGCCGCCGGCCCCCTTACAGAGCCAGAAGACTGAAGAGGTCCGGAAAATCGGCGGCAGAAGACGTCCTGTCTTCAATAAGGTAGCGCACAGCACCGCAGCTGTGCGCCATTGCTCTCAGCACACTTCACACTCCGGTCACTGAGGGTGCAGGGCGCTGGGGGGGGGGCGCCCTGAGACGCAATAAAAACACCTTAGATGGCAAAAAATACATCACATATAGCTCCTGGGCTATATGGATGCATTTAACCCCTGCCAATTTTTCCTTAAAAAAGCGGGAGAAAGGCCGCCGAGAAGGGGGCGGAGCCTATCTCCTCAGCACACTGGCGCCATTTTCCCTCACAGCTCCGTTGGAGGGAAGCTTCCTGACTCTCCCCTGCAGTCCTGCACTACAGAAAAGAGGGTAAAACAAGAGAGGGGGGGCACTAAATTGGCAGATAAATCTATACAGCAGCTATATTAGGGAAAAACACTTATATAAGGTTATCCCTTTATATATATATATATATATATAGCGCTCTGGTGTGTGCTGGCAAACTCTCCCTCTGTCTCCCCAAAGGGCTAGTGGGGTCCTGTCCTCCATAAGAGCATTCCCTGTGTGTGTGCTGTGTGTCGGTACGTTGTGTCGACATGTATGAGGAGGAAAATGGTATGGAGGCGGAGCAATTGCCTGTAATAGTGATGTCACCCCCTAGGGAGTCGACACCTGACTGGATGGTCTTATGGAAGGAATTACGTGATAGTGTCAGCACTTTACAAAAGACTGTTGACGACATGAGACAGCCGGCAAATCAGTTATTACCTGTACAGGCGTCTCAAACACCGTCAGGGGCTCTAAAGCGCCCGTTACCTCAGATGGTCGACACAGACCCAGACACGGACACTGACTCCAGTGTCGACGGTGAGGAAACAAACGTATTTTCCAGTAGGGCCACACGTTACATGATCACGGCAATGAAGGAGGTTTTGAACATTTCTGATACTACAAGTACCACAAAAAAGGGTATTATGTGGGGTGTGAAAAAACTACCTGTAGTTTTTCCTGAATCAGATGAATTAAATGAGGTGTTGATGAAGCGTGGGTTTCCCCCGATAAAAAACTGCTAATTTCTAAAAAATTATTGGCATTATACCCTTTCCCGCCAGAGGTTAGGGAGCGTTGGGAAACACCCCCTAGGGTAGATAAGGCGCTCACACGCTTATCAAAACAAGTGGCGTTACCGTCTCCTGATACGGCCGCCCTCAAGGAACCAGCTGATAGGAAGCTGGAAAATATCCTAAAAAGTATATACACACATACTGGTGTTATACTGCGACCAGCAATCGCCTCAGCCTGGATGTGCAGTGCTGGGGTGGCTTGGTCGGATTCCCTGACTGAAAATATTGATACCCTGGACAGGGACAATATATTATTGACTATAGAGCATTTAAAGGATGCATTTCTATATATGCGAGATGCACAGAGGGATATTTGCACTCTGGCATCAAGAGTAAGTGCGCTGTCCATTTCTGCCAGAAGAGGGTTATGGACGCGACAGTGGTCAGGTGATGCGGATTCCAAACGGCATATGGAAGTTTTGCCGTATAAAGGGGAGGAGTTATTTGGGGTCGGTCTATCGGACCTGGTGGCCACGGCAACGGCTGGGAAATCCACTTTTTTACCCCAGGTCGCCTCTCAGCAGAAAAAGACACCGTCTTTTCAGGCTCAGTCCTTTCGTCCCCATAAGGGCAAGCGGGCAAAAGGCCACTCATATCTGCCCCAGGGCAGAGGAAGGGAAAAAAGACTGCAGCAGGCAGCCTCTTCCCAGGAACAGAAGCCCTCCCCCGCTTCTGCCAAGTCCTCAGCATGACGCTGGGGCCTTACAAGCGGACTCAGGCACGGTGGGGGCCCGTCTCAAGAATTTCAGCGCGCAGTGGGCTCACTCGCAAGTGGACCCCTGGATCCTGCAGGTAGTATCTCAGGGGTACAAATTGGAATTCGAGACGTCTCCCCCTCGCCGGTTCCTGAAGTCTGCTTTACCAACGTCTCCCTCGACAGGGAGGCGGTATTGGAAGCCATTCACAAGCTGTATTCCCAGCAGGTGATACTCAAGGTACCCCTCCTACAACAGGGAAAGGGGTATTATTCCACGCTGTTTGTGGTACCGAAGCCGGACGGCTCGGTGAGACCTATTTTAAATCTGAAATCCTTGAACACTTACATACAAAGGTTCAAATTCAAGATGGAGTCACTCAGAGCAGTGATAGCGAACCTGGAAGAAGGGGACTATATGGTGTCTCTGGACATCAAGGATGCTTACCTCCATGTCCCAATTTGCCCTTCTCACCAAGGGTACCTCAGGTTTGTGGTACAGAACTGTCACTATCAGTTTCAGACGCTGCCGTTTGGATTGTCCACGGCACCCCGGGTCTTTACCAAGGTAATGGCCGAAATGATGATTCTTTTTCGAAGAAAAGGCGTCTTAATTATCCCTTACTTGGACGATCTCCTGATAAGGGCAAGGTCCAGAGAACAGTTAGAGGTCGGAGTAGCACTATCTCAAGTAGTACTACAACAGCACGGGTGGATTCTAAATATTCCAAAATCGCAGCTGATTCCGACGACACGTCTGCTGTTCCTAGGGATGATTCTGGACACAGTCCAGAAAAAGGTGTTTCTCCCGGAGGAAAAAGCCAGGGAGTTATCCGACCTAGTCAGGAACCTCCTAAAACCAGGCCAAGTGTCAGTGCATCAATGCACAAGGGTCCTGGGGAAAATGGTGGCTTCTTACGAAGCGATTCCATTCGGCAGATTCCACGCAAGAACTTTTCAGTGGGATCTGCTGGACAAATGGTCCGGATCGCATCTTCAAATGCATCAGCGGATAACCCTGTCTCCAAGGACAAGGGTGTCTCTCCTGTGGTGGTTGCAGAGTGCTCATCTTCTAGAGGGCCGCAGATTCGGCATTCAGGACTGGGTCCTGGTGACCACGGATGCCAGCCTGAGAGGCTGGGGAGCAGTCACACAGGGAAGAAATTTCCAGGGCTTGTGGTCAAGCATGGAAACGTCACTTCACATAAATATCCTGGAACTGAGGGCCATTTACAATGCCCTAAGTCAGGCAAGGCCTCTGCTTCAGGGTCAGCCGGTGTTGATCCAGTCGGACAACATCACGGCAGTCGCCCACGTAAACAGACAGGGCGGCACAAGAAGCAGGAGGGCAATGACGGAAGTTGCAAGGATTCTTCGCTGGGCGGAAAATCATGTGATAGCACTGTCAGCAGTGTTCATTCCGGGAGTGGACAACTGGGAAGCAGACTTCCTCAGCAGACACGACCTCCACCCGGGGGAGTGGGGACTTCACCCAGAAGTCTTCCACATGATTGTGAACCGTTGGGAAAAACCAAAGGTGGACATGATGGCGTCCCGCCTCAACAAAAAACTGGACAGATATTGCGCCAGGTCAAGGGACCCTCAGGCAATAGCTGTGGACGCTCTGGTAACACCGTGGGTGTACCAGTCAGTGTATGTGTTCCCCCCTCTGCCTCTCATACCCAAGGTGCTGAGAATCATAAGAAGGAGAGGAGTAAGGACTATACTCGTAGCTCCGGATTGGCCAAGAAGGACTTGGTACCCGGAACTTCAAGAGATGCTCACGGAGGACCCGTGGCCTCTACCTCTAAGAAAGGACCTGCTCCAGCAGGGACCCTGTCTGTTCCAAGACTTACCGCGGCTGCGTTTGACGGCATGGCGGTTGAACGCCGGATCCTGAAGGAAAAAGGCATTCCGGATGAAGTCATCCCTACCCTGATCAAAGCCAGGAAGGATGTAACTGTGCAACATTATCACCGTATTTGGCGTAAATATGTTGCGTGGTGTGAGGCCAGGAAGGCCCCTACAGAGGAATTTCAACTGGGTCGTTTCCTACATTTCCTGCAAACAGGACTTTCTATGGGCCTAAAATTAGGGTCCATTAAGGTTCAAATTTCGGCCCTGTCGATATTCTTCCAGAAAGAACTAGCTTCAGTTTCTGAAGTTCAGACGTTTGTCAAGGGGGTACTGCATATACAGCCTCCTTTTGTGCCTCCAGTGGCACCTTGGGATCTCAATGTAGTTTTGGGGTTCCTAAAATCACATTGGTTTGAACCACTCACCACTGTGGACTTAAAATATCTCACATGGAAAGTGGTAATGCTGTTAGTCCTGGCTTCAGCCAGGCGTGTCTCAGAATTGGCGGCTTTATCCTATAAAAGCCCTTACCTAATTTTTCATACGGACAGGGCAGAATTGAGGACTCGTCCTCAATTTCTCCCTAAGGTGGTTTCAGCGTTTCACTTAAACCAGCCTATTGTGGTACCTGCGGCTACTATGGACTTGGAGGATTCCAAGTTACTGGACGTAGTCAGGGCCCTGAAAATATATGTTTCCAGGACGGCTGGAGTCAGAAAATCTGACTCGCTGTTTATCCTGTATGCACCCAACAAGCTGGGTGCTCCTGCTTCTAAGCAGACTATTGCTCGTTGGATTTGTAGTACAGTTCAGCTTGCACATTCTGTGGCAGGCTTGCCACAGCCAAAATCTGTAAAAGCCCATTCCACAAGGAAGGTGGGCTCATCTTGGGCGGCTGCCTGAGGGGTCTCGGCTTTACAACTTTGCCGAGCAGCTACTTGGTCAGGGGCAAACACGTTTGCTAAATTCTACAAATTTGATACCCTGGCTGAGGAGGACCTGGAGTTCTCTCATTCGGTGCTGCAGAGTCATCCGCACTCTCCCGCCCGTTTGGGAGCTTTGGTATAATCCCCATGGTCCTTTCGGAGTCCCCAGCATCCACTTAGGACGTTAGAGAAAATAAGAATTTACTTACCGATAATTCTATTTCTCATAGTCCGTAGTGGATGCTGGGCGCCCATCCCAAGTGCGGATTGTCTGCAATACTTGTACATAGTTATTGTTACAAAAATCGGGTTATTATTGTTGTGAGCCATCTTTCAGAGGCTCCTCTGTTATCATGCTGTTAACTGGGTTCAGATCACAAGTTGTACGGTGTGATTGGTGTGGGTGGTATGAGTCTTACCCGGGATTCAAAATCCTTCCTTATTGTGTACGCTCGTCCGGGCACAGTATCCTAACTGAGGCTTGGAGGAGGGTCATGGGGGGAGGAGCCAGTGCACACCACCTGATCCTAAAGCTTTTACTTTTGTGCCCAGTCTCCTGCGGAGCCGCTATTCCCCATGGTCCTTTCGGAGTCCCCAGCATCCACTACGGACTATGAGAAATAGAATTATCGGTAAGTAAATTCTTATTATTGTCCTTTTCTTTCTTTTTTTCGTGATCCATTGTTGTACAAATGAGAGAAAAAAAATACTTTAAAAAAAATATTTTGTGACTGTGCCCTGTTTCTTATACTCTGTCTTCAATATACAAATATCTTAAGTGAAATTAATATTGCAGTAAGTGTCTTAATTTAACTAGTCAACGTGGAAGAATACAATGATAATCAATGTTTTACAAATAGGGCTCTATTTATTCTGCGTGAGAGGTACTTGAAGACACCTCTTTAAAATGATTGAGGCAGGCTGAATATCCTTTATAGTGAATGAACGTGGTTTGAATCAATAGCCTGTCAAGTTCTTTAAATGAAAGAAAACACTCCTAAAACAATGTTGCTCTGATCCTTGCTTTACTGATGTTGTTACTATCACCGCTCTCTTAGTGCATGATACAATAATACGGTTTGTAGTTCATGTTAATAGCAGACTAGCAGTCTATTGAGAAAGTGTAAATAGTTTTAAATACAGCAATACAAAATGTGTTTTTATGTAAGCGGCAGCTTGGGCTGGCCAGACCTTGGTGGGTCCCATAGCATCATTTTTAAAGGGCTCCTACCCCATTCTAGAGAGTCATCTCTTTCCACAGCTCTTTTCATGTTATGCCCCACAGTATTGCCCTAGTTCACATTGTACCGTACAGGTCATATTATTATAGTGCCCCAAGCTAACATGATGCCATATTGTACTGCCGCCAGTACATATGCCACACTGTGACCCCCAGTTCACTTTATACAGCGCAGTACTTAGCGGGCCATTACAGGAACCAGGCAGACAACCTAGTGATCTGGGTGCAGTTGTGGCAGTCCTCAGAAGTGGGATGTATTTGACTACTCTCCCTAAAGTTGCAGGAGAGTCATCATTTTTCAGGTACTGTAGTCCCCAGTAAGATTAGAGAAATTTCCTGCATACCACCTGCTTCCTAGTGAATCGGGCAGGATGGAAAGGAAGTCATGGCACTGCATGTAGGAGGCTGGGTTAATGGCGTGAATTGCGTCATTTTAGCTCTTCCCCTCCCAGTGAATTGTGACAATTTCCAGGGATGGGGGCGTGGCCGAATGACAAGGGAGCCCGGCCAGCCTCCCGAAGTGGTCTGCAATGTTTCCCTCTGGGTTTGTCCTGGAGTGGAGACAGAGTAGAAACAGAGATAGGACAGCCAGGAGATGGCAGTATCACATACTGCAGGCCAAGTGAGTGAAGTATTCGCAGGAGGAAAGGGTTGGTCCATAGTGTCAAAAGCAGCAGAGAGGTCAAGGAGAATGTGCAGAGAGTAATCCCTTTGATTTGGCAGCAAGTAGGTCATTGCTTACTTTTGTAAGGGCACTTTTAGGGAAGTGGAGGGGACAGAATAGAGACTGAAATGGGTCAAGCTGGATATTTGAGGGAAGAAAGGCAGTAAGGTGGTTGTTAAAAATGTGCTCAAGGAGTTTGAAGGCAAAGGGTTGGAGAGAGTGTTTGGATTAAGGATAGGCTTTTTTCAAGAATGGTGGAGGCAAGGGCATGTTTGAATGCAGACGGGACAGTGTGCGATAAGAGAAAGAGATTGAGCAAGTGGCTAAGATGGGATCAGGCAGAGGGAGAGAGGTAGCGGAGGAGGCGTAAGGGGATAGGGTCAAAGGGGGAAGGGGGGGCAGACCAGATTAGGGTCATGACTTCCTCTCCATATAAAGGGGAAAATGAAGTCACAGTTGGCGAGATGGATGGAGAATGTTAGTTTGGGAAGGGAGAGTGCTGGGTAGGGAGGCCAATCCCGGGATCGGCGGGATCCCGGGATTTAGGCCCAAAAATGCCGGGATTTAAATCCCGGGATTGGAGCCTCCAATCCCGGGATTCACAGGATTGCATGCATTGCGCATGTGCAACGCAGCAGCGAGGGAGGGTTGGTGTAACTAACACTTACTATTAGGCGGGCGGCAGTATTAGGCGGGCGGCAGCCATGTACACAGACCGCGGCGGCATTTCAAATGTAGCGCCGGCCGCCAGCCAATCAGGGAAGCGGCCGCAGCGGCTCCTGATTGGCTGCCGGACTGCCTGTTCTGACTGGCTGACGGCTAGCACTACAATTTGAAAGTCCTCCGGCGCGCTCAGCGCGTCTTGTCCATGGCTGCCGCCTGCCACCCGCCGCCCGTCTAATAGTAAGTGTAGTTTTTCTGACACCAACCCTCCCTCACTGTGGTGCTCGCTTCAGCCTCCCTCCCGCTCCGCTTCCTACACCCTCCAGCGCTGCTCCCTAGTCCCTTCACTACACCCACCCTCCAGCGCTGCTCCCTACTAGTCCCTACACTACACCCACCCTCCAGCGCTGCTCCCCAGTCCCTACACTACACCCACCAGCGCTGCTCCCTAGTCCCTACACTACACCCACCAGCGCTGCTCCCTAGTCCCTACACTACACCCACCAGCCCTGCTCCCTAGTCCCTACACTACACCCACCCTCCAGCGTTGCTCCCTACAGCCTCCGTGCTCCCTACACTCTTTTCCACTGCCCTCCACTCCCACTCTCCCTGCTCCCTACTGCAATCCCGGGATCCCGGGAATCCCGGGATTGAGCATTTTTCAATCCCGAATCCCGGGATTGAAAAAACGGCCCGGGATTGGCCTCCCTAGTGCTGAGATTCTGGTGGGATATAATATCCTGACGTATGGAGTCAATTGTAGATGTGAAGTATGTGTCAAAGTCAGGGGCAGAGAGTGATGAGGGGAGTTGAGGTGGGGGTGGGCAAAGGAGGGATTTGACAGTGATAAAGAGATGCTGGGGTTTGAAGACTGAGTAGAGATGAGGTTCTTGAAATATGACTGTTTGCAGAGGGATGGTCAGCACTGTAGGATGAGAGCAGAAATTTGAAATAGAGGAAGTCTGCCTTAGAGCGCGATTTCCTCCACTGTCATTCGGCGGTGTGTTTTACAGGTATCTGGTGCATTTTGAATGTCAGGGTTGAGGTGCAGATCTGCAAGGGGGGATAGTAAGCCAAGTCAAGAATAGAGGTAAGGTAGTCATTGTATATCGAAGTAGCTTGTCAGGGCAGAGGAGAGTCGGTGATGGCTAGGAGATTCTGGAAGCTGAAGATGAAGAGGTTATGAGTGGGGAGTCTGGGACCAGTTTGTTACAGACAGATTGGCATTCCAGAGAGCACAGGAGAGAGGGACATTGTTTATGGGAGAGATGTGAATGAGATTATCAGGGTTTCTAATTCTATAGCATAGTTGTGAGATTAACAGTGTGCTCCCCACGCTTCACTTTTCAGGTGGGTCCCCTAGCAAAATTACCCAGCACTTTCGGCTGCCGCTAACTATAAGGGGGCTGTGGGCAACGGCCATTTAAATTTTGGTATGGTTCGCGACCCAAACTCAGCTCACGAATAGGCAGCCAATCACAAGCAGTCACAGCGAGCCAATCACAGGTTGCAGCATCATAGCTCTGCCCACTCGTGGCATCTTACGTCAGACAACAAGCTCTTCACTGCCGCCTCTCCCAGTGTACCGGAAGGCGGCCTTGGCCACCGGTAACATACCCACCTCCCTAGACCAAAAGGTGTCGGACATTAGGTTCGTGGGTGGCTAGAGGACGTTACATGAATAAGTAACTCTGGGTGTTAGGCCCAAACGACTTTATGTGCTTTAGGGTATGCTGGCAAAAGCCTAAGCCTCTGTTGAGTGTGGCTGGGCGTTATGCCACGTCCATTCTTTATCAGATAGGTAAGGGGGCCCTTACTGTGTGGCATAATGGGTATAAGGGACATTACTGTGTGGTGGTGGTGTATAAGGGGAGCACTACTGTGTAGACATAGTGGGTGATATTCAATTGTTGCTCCGTTTGGGCGTGATGGCTGCCAGTGCCTGCATTTCAGCTCAATACCCAAAATGGACCATGCCCCTTTTTTGCATGGAGTCCCCCACCCGGCTACTTATTTGCATTGCTTTGTGACTAGGATGCACACGCAGCCTCTGCTGTTTAAAATGAAATGTGGCAGGCTTATATTATGTGTGTGTGACTGCGGCTGTATCTGCATACGAAATGGTATGTTACAGTGTATTCCTAGAAATCATGTAGCATTTTGTATGCAGATACAGCCACAGTCGCACAAAGAATATAGGCATGCCGCATATCATTTTAATCAGCAAAAGTTGTGTGTGCATCCTAGTCACAAAGCAATGCAAATAAGATGCATTTTCGGCAAAAGAAGGTGCCCGACGTCAGCAGAGCTGACCTAGAGCTGCCAGCTCACTCACGCTAGGCATCATGTATGAGGATGCATCTCTATCCAAGAAGAGTCAGAGGTCACATTGTTAGCGGCTGTGTGAGTACTGTGTACAGGTGCGTTGGTTGTGCAGTAGTGTTTGGCATATGTGTAAGGGGCATTATGTGTGTCGTGTATTAATGCATTAATAATGTGCAACATATGTGTAAGGGGCACTATGTGTGTCATTATGTGTATAAGCCATAAGGGCATTTTTATAATGTGTGGCATATGTGTTAGGGACATTATATGTACATAGGGCATTAATAAAGGTTGGCATAATGTGTAAGGCGCATTATGTTTATAAGGACATTAATGTCATGTGTAAGGGGCATTTACTGTGTGGTATTATGTGTATAAATGCATTACTAATGTGTGGCATTATGTGTATAAGGTGCTCTACTGTGTGACATAATGTATGGAAAGGGCACTACTTTGTGGTCTAATGAAAATAAAGAGCAATATGGTGTGGTGTAATATGAATAAGGAGCAATTCAGTGTGATGTAATGTGAATAAGGGCCACTACTGTGAGGAGTAATGTATATAAGGTAAATTGGTACTACTGTGTGATGTAATTTGAATAAGGGCCACTACTGTGAGGAGTAATAAATATAAGGTAAATTGGTACTACTGTGTGATGTAATTTGAATAAGGGCCACTACTGTGAGGAGTAATATATATAAGGTAAATTGGTACTACTGTGTGATGTAATGTGAATAAGAGACACTATTGCATGATATAATGTGAATAAAGTTGCACTACTGTGTGGCGTAATTTGAATTGGGGTACTATTGTGTGGCCATGCCCCTTGCCAACAAGAACACGTCCCTTTTTGGGCTGTGCGCCCAAAGTGCGCACTGTTCCTATTTAAAATTTAGGGGGTAGGAGCAGCAAAATGAGGACCTCTATGGGTGAGGGGTGATGGTGTTGGGAAAGGGGTGCAGGGTCAGAGGCGGAACTAGCAGCGGTGTTAGGGGGCACCAGCCAGAATCTTGCTTAGGGCATCATATTGGTTAGGGCCGGCTCTGTAGCCAGCATTAACTTTTTCATCAATTTGTGCCACAGTAGCTGTTCTGTGGTATTGAACAGACCGGAACGCCTCCATGCCACACATGCATACTTGAGCCTTGCACCCTGTCACCGGTTAACTGGTTGTCCTTCCTTGGACCACTTTCAGTAGGCATTAGCCACTGCATAATGGGAGCACCGCACAAGAACTGCCATTTTTGAGATGCTCTGACCTAGTCACCTAGCCATCACAATGGGCTCAAATCATTACCCTTACTCATTTTTCCTGCATCCTGCACATCAACTGCAAAAACTGCTCTCTTGCTGCCTAATATCACACCCCTTGTAACAAGATAATGTTGTTCACTTCACCTATCAGTGGTTTTAATCTTATGGTGGGTGCAGGGTTGTAGCTAGAGTGACTCCTGTGGAGCGCAAGCTCCGGGTGTGTGAAAAGTTAGAGGACGCGCCGCCTGCTCACCCCTCCTTCTGCCCGTTATACTGCAGGCTGCTGCACAGGCATCCACAGAGCCAGTGGCGTAACTAGAAATTTTTCTCCCCCAAGCCAAAAAATCCTTTGGCGCCCCCCCCCCCCCCCCATACACCCCGTAATTGGCACCAGCAAAGGTAGAAAAATGCGCGCGCCGCAGGCGTGCGCTGGCAAAAAGGGGTGTGGCTTTGTCGAAATGGGCATGGCTTTGCTTGGAGGGCGTGGCATTGCAGGAAAAGACTACCTTATACCCCAGTTTTGTAACCTGCACGCCCAGACGTTGGCCACCACAGGAAAGAAAAATAATCCTGATTCATGCCCCTTACATTATTTGTCATTTTTCCTCCTTATAGTAATGCCCAGTATACATTATTCCACATACTGCAATGGCCCTTAGACATTATTCCACACACAATCAGTGATCGCGCTGAGCCAAAAAAAAAGTGGGTCCCAGGGACCCTTCACTTTTAAAAATTGGGGTCCTACCGGTCTTTTTCTGGGTCCCATCGGAATGAAGGTTCTTATTAATTTTAATCTTGTTTGGACACTACAAAAGTGTTGCAAGATGGGGGGGATGGGGTGACAATGCTGCTGGGCTGTGTAGCATGCAGGACACCCTGCACCAGAGCTGTAACTAGACATTTTGGTGCCCTTAGGCAGAAAGTGAATTGGTGTTAGACCACTTAGACCATAAAGAACAGGTAGTGCACGCCTTAGGCGCGCCGCAAAATTTTAGGGGCGTGGCTTCATAGGGAAGGGGCGTGACCACATAATAGTGTCAATTCACATTACACCACACAGTAGTGGCGCTTATACACATTGCACCAGGTAGAACCTCCTATGCACACTGATCCAGGTAGATCACGTCATACACTTTGCTCCAGGTACAGCACGTCATACACTTTGCACCAGGTACAGCACGTCATACACTTTGCACCAGGTACAGCACGTCATACACTTTGCACCAGGTAGAGCACGTCATACACTTTGCACCAGGTAGAGCACGTCATACACTTTGCACCAGGTACAGCACGTCATACACTTTGCACCAGGTAGAGCACGTTATCATACACATTGCATCAGGTAGAGCATGTTATCATACACATTGCCGCTAGGTAGAGAAAGTTATCATACACATTGCCGCTAGGTAGAGCAAGTTATCATACACATTGCGTCAGGTAGAACACGTTATTATACACAATGCGCCTGGTAGAACACGTTATTATACACAATGCGCCTGGTAGAGCACGTTATAATACACATTGCACTAGGTAGAACACGTTATTATACACAATGCGCCTGGTAGAGCACGTTATTATACACATTGCACTAGGTAGAGCACGTTATCATACACATTGCGCCTGGTAGAGCACGCTATTATACACATTGCACCAGGTAGAGCACGTTATCATACACATTGCGCCAGGTAGAACACGTTATCATACACATTGCGCCAGGTAGAACACGTTATCATACACATTGCGCCAGGTAGAACACGTTATCATACACATTGCGCCAGGTAGAGCACGTTATCATACACATTGCGCCAGGTAGAACACGTTATTATACACATTGCGCCAGGTAGAACACGTTATTATACACAATGCGCCTGGTAGAGCACGTTATTATACACAATGCGCCTGGTAGAGCACTGAGGCACATTGCAGTAACCACTCACTTATCACCTCCAGTTGCACGAAGGGGCCGTTTGACACAAGTGGCTCCGCCCCCAGCAGCAACTCACTGACACTCACCATTTTTTCTGACAGCACAGTGCAGTGAGTGCACTGGCACAAGTAGCCAGCCTGCGCCTGTAGTAGCCGCAGCCTGGAGGAGCTCTATGTGAAATTGCAAGCAGAGGCTGTTCTCTGGCAAGAAGGAGCTCGTCCAATCGCTTCCCCTGACGGGCTGGCCACTGCTAAATATACCGATAATCAGTTCCAACTGTGTCAAAGTAGTGGAGCCCCAGGTGCAATGGGAAAGTCAGTGTCACTGCACAGTTGTACTGATTACTGGTATATTTAGCAGTGGCCAGCCCGTCAGGGGAAGCGATCGGAGGAGCTCCTTCTTGCCAGCCTCTGCTTGCGATTTCACAGATAGCTCCTTCATGCTGCGGCGCCGGCTGGCTACTTGTGCCAGTGCACTCACTGCACTGTGCTGTCAGAAAAATGGTGTCAGTGAGGCCCTGACACTCTGAGCGGCCTCACATTGCACACACGGAGCTTGCAGCCCCCGGACATCCCGCATCTGCACCAGCTACTCCAGGTGAAGCGGGGCGATGCAGCACTGTCTACTGCTTACCTACAGCGGGAGCTGTGCAGCCCGGCCGGCTCCTGCTGGAAGGTAGTTGTCGGGTCTCGGTGGGGCGTTGAGCGGGTCCCGGGTAGGGGGGGTGGCGGCGGGCAGATCCGGAGCTGTACTCCCAGTCGCAGAGGAGGGTGCTGGCGGCAGAGCGGCAGTGGAGCCGGATGAGCGGGGCCAGCCTGTCAGCCCTGCAGCACAGATTCATGTGCTGGCGGGGAGCAGGATTCAAAGCGGAAGATGCTGCAGGCTGTGATTGGATGGAGACTACAGGAGGTGATTGGCCGAGGAAACAGCCAGTCACCTCCTGCATTCCGCTGACAGGCTTAACACATGCAAACACATATTCAGATGAGCGCGTCCTGTGGGACCCGCTCATCTTCTAAATGTGAGTCCCGGGCGGCTGTTTCTGGGTAAAATACGCGCCATAGCGCGTTTTTGCGATCACTGACAATAATGCACATGACACAATATGCACACACCGTAATGCCCCCTACACATTATGCCACACACCGTAATGCCCCCGACACATTATGCCACACACCGTAATGCCCCCGACACATTATGCCACACACCGTAATGCCCCCGACACATTATGCCACACACCGTAATGCCTGTGACACATTATGACAGGAATCGCAATGCCCGTTATACATTATGGTACACACTGCAATGCCCCTGATACATTATAGCACATACAATGTCTGTGACACAGTATGACCCACACCACAATGATCCTGAGACATTATACCACATACCACAATGCCCGTGACATAGTATACAACACACCGTAATGCCAGATACATTATGACACACACTGCAATGTCCGTGATACATTATGCCACACACCGTAATGCCCATTACACATTAAGTTCTACAGTAAGGCTTCCAATTACTTTTAAATTACCTGCTCGTTGCCAGGGGTTTCATGCTCTTGGTTCCATGCATGGTGCCAGGATGTCATGCTCGTTGCCAGGGGTTTCATGCACTGGGTGTCATGCTCGTTGCTAGGGGGTAGTGCTTGTTGCTAGGGCCGTGCTCCCAGTGCCACATATGCTCCCAGTGCCAGATATTCCCCCACAGTGCCAGGTATATGCACCCAGTGCCAGATATTCCCCCACAGTGCCAGGTATATGCACCCAGTGCCAGATATTCCCCCACAGTGCCTGCTTCCCCCCCCAGTGCCAGGTATATGCCCCCCCAGTCCCGGGTATATGCCCCCCCAGTGCCGGGTATATGCCCCCCCAGTGCCAGGTATATTCCCCCAGTGCCAGGTATATGCCCCCCCAGTGCCAGGTATATGCCCCCCCAGTGCCAGATATTCCCCCACAGTGCCAGATATTCCCCCCCAGTGCCAGGTATATGCCCCCAGTGCCAGGTATATGCCCCCAGTGCCATGTATATGCCCCCAGTGCCAGGTACATGCCCCCCCAGTGCCAGTTATATGCCCCCAGTGCCAGGTATATGCCCCCAGTGCCAGATATCCCCCCCCAGTGCCTGCTTCCCCCCAGTGCCAGATATATGCCCCCAGTGCCGGGTATATGCCCCCCCAGTGCCAGGTATATGCCCCCAGTGCCGGGTATATGCCCCCCCAGTGCCGGGTATATGCCCCCAGTGCCAGATATTCCCCCCCCAGTGCCTGCTTCCCCCCCAGTGCCAGGTATATGCCTCCAGTGCCGGGTATATGCCCCCCCAGTGCCAGGTATATGCCCCCCCAGTGCCGGGTATATGCCCCCAGTGCCAGGTACATGCCCCCAGTGCCGGGTATATGCCCCCCCAGTGCCGGGTATATGCCCCCCCAGTGCCAGGTATATGCCCCCAGTGCCAGGTACATGCCCTCAGTGCCGGGTATATGCCCCCCAGTGCCAGGTATATGTCCCCAGTGCCAGATCTGCCCCCCCAGTGCCAGATATATGTCCCCAGTGCCGGGTATATGCCCCAGTGCCTGCTCCCCCGGCCCCCCCCTATGTGTTGGAGGGACACGAGCGCATCGCGCGTCTCTCCTGTGTCCCTCCTGGCTCTCCCCCGGCTGGTCTAATAAAGGAAGTGCCGTTCGTGAGCCAATCAGAGCTCACGAACGGCACTTGCTTCCTTAGACCGGCCGGGGGAGAGCCAGGAGGGACACAGGAGAGACGCGCGATGCGCTCGTGTCCCTCCAACACATAGGGGGGGGCCGGGGGAGCAGGCACCGCAGGGAGGGAGAGGAGATCGCAGATTGACATGCGGACGCTCGTCCGCATGTCAATCTGTTCTAAATCAGTGGCGCCCCCGCAGCCCCTCGCCCCCAAGCCACCGCGAGGACTGCGGGGGCAGTAGTTACGCCACTGCACAGAGCAGCAGGAGGAGCAGAGGGGCGCACACTGGCTCGGACAAGGTATGGAACAGGGCAGGCTAAAGGAGACAGCAGGAGACACTGACAGCCAGCACATGCCAGAGCTCAGCCCCCTCTCCATATGTCTCACTCCTTGCTTGTAGCTGTGCAGTAGGCAGGGTTGCACAATTTAAATCAAATGATTAAATCAAATGATGAAATAATGATTTAAATCAAAACTTTAAAAAACGACAACTTTTGCTTAGAAAGAGATAGACGTGTAGGTGGGGGTAGTCATTTTTTATTTATTTTATTTTTAGCTCAGTTGGGAGAACAATGGATGGTCTATAGGAGATTCTACCAACTATGGGGGTAATTCAGACCGGATCGCCCGCTAGGAGTTTTTTGCACTGCTGCGAACAGATAGTCGCCGCCCATAGGGGAGTGTATTTTCACTTTGCAAGTGTGCGATCACGTGTGTAGGGTGTGTAGGGTCCAATGCCCCGGGTCCCACCCGTGTTTCCAATTCCCGGGTGGGACCCGGCATTGCGATCTGAAAGCGGTATTACAGTCTTTGTTCCAAATAAAATACTGCATGGTCTATAGACCCTATTCATGTTGGCCGTGATTATCGAACAATTGAATGTGCGTACCCGCGCTTTGTGATTATTTCTGCAAATGCGCTGTGCTTCAACGCAATCGCATTTTCATTGACAAGAAGCCAGTGTTTAGGGGAGGAAACATTGCGTTTTTCGGGTGGGTCTTTGACGTCATCGATGACCATCCTCTTGCGTATACAGAATTGTCGATGACCTTGTCCGGCCTAGATGGAAAACTCTTTGATGATCCGGTATTTGTGTATGGTTTTGCGATCAGATCGTGCATTGCAATGCATTCACAATTTCTGCCATAGGTGTTTTTTCTTCATTTCTGGGCGGCAACTATTTCTTCGCAGCAACTGCTTTTTAGCAAGTTTTGCGGTCCAACCTGAATGAGGCTTTATATACTGTACAGTTATTGTTCCAAATAAAACACTGCATGGTCTATAGTCTATACTAAATGTATTACAATATTAAAGCACATGAAACAAACAAAACAACAAAGCAATCAAAGCACGTGTACTGTACATCAAACAGTATACAAGAAAAAAACACATGAAAGGATCTTTTAATTGAGTTCTGCAAGAAAAAGGCAATAGAGAAAAAAAAGTATGATAACTCAAATTGAAGTGCCAGCCAAATACATTAATTCTCAAATTAAAATGAAATTTAGAAGTAAAACAATAAAAAAAAAAAATGATTTCCTAAACTATATGGATATGCACATATCTTGTTTGAACAAATGCGCATAACTAGCAATCTTAAGCACACCCAAATTCACTTTTTTTTTGGAACTACTCTCCTATAAATTGGCCAAATAAGCGAGGAAGCAAATCCAGCCTGCTTAGACTTTGGAGCCAACTACAGTAGTAATTCCAGAGCTTCCATTTTTCTTCTAAAACAGGGTTCTCCATTCCAGTCCTCGTGTACTCCAACAGGTCATGTCTTCTGGATTTCTCTTATAATGCACAATTCCACAGACGTAAATCCTCAAAGAATGTACTGTTGAGGGCACTTCTGAGTTGAGGACCACTGTTTAGTTTAACCTTCATGGAGCCTATTTACTGTATCAAAGAGAGTAGAGCGCTAAATTTGGCAATTGTCCTCCAATGTCTCTGCCATCTTGGGATATTGATGGCACATTCATTACAGAGAACGAAAAGGTTTTATTATTAAAATAAAGTATTGTATCCACTTCTGAAGCTATTGTGAAACTGTGGGTTCTCACCTTTTTTTTTAAATATATTTTTTGTTTTATTTGAAACTATTTTTGAATTAAACTGTTAAGGGAACCTGAGACTACGGTTCCAGGGCAGTGCACACATGTGACTCAATGTCAGATCACACGTGTGCAGAAGGGACCATGACTGGCTAGTGATGCGGTAAGTCTTCTCTTACTGCCACTGGCTAGTACCGATGCAGAGCTAAGTAGCACAGTATCTGCAACTATGAACATAAATCATCACCTACAGATATAGTTGCAATTCTGATGCATCAAGTGTGGCTCCATACCTCTTCTATTGTGAGCACTTCAGCCCAGAGCCACCTTTATGTTCACTTTCATGTAACTATAAAACTTGTTTGACTCATGGTGTGGGCATACGTGCCTCGCTCCAGGAGGGTGTGTTCAGGTGCGGTTGTATATAATATAATCATCGCCCTGGGCCGCAGCGGGCGGGCCGCAATGATCACATTCACATCAAGGCGTGTAAGTAAGCTCCAGGAAAAGGAAAGTGGGCAGGATCCATGCAGCTGGCCTCCTCTCCTGGGAAAGTATCCAAAAATTCGGGAGAGTTGGCAAGTATGAGTATAGCCACATATTATTATCCACAATCTTTTATATGGCGCCACAAGGGTTTTAAAGCGCCTTACTTAGTACATGAACAGAAACCGTGCAATCAAAAAAAGTACAAAAACAAAAAGAAAATGCAAAGACTAATAGTACAAAACATTGCAGAACATGGGATATATGCTACAGTGGGTTGCAGTTAAAATGCCGGCTGTCGGAATCCCGGCATTCAGAATACGCAAAAATCCCAACAGCCAACAATACCGACAGCCGGAATCCTGGCACAATAGGGATTATATATATAAAAAAAAAAAAAATCAAAAATGTTTTTATTGAAGTCAAAAGCTTTCAATACCAAATGCCACATAAATACGTAAAAATGCATTAAGTACAAATTTACAATGCAAGTATAATCTTAAAATAGGTGAAGAGATACAGCACACCTTCAAAAAGTACAAATGTATCCTGAGATACAGCAATAAGTGGATAAACAAGATGAAAGTGCCGTGTTGTTGGTCTTTCTGATCCATTGGTGTTATCAAATACATAGGCACATTTCCAACTTGTGAACAACAAAACAAGAAAAAACACTGCGCTTCTTTAAGGAAAGACATTAGAAACAAGTGGTAGTGAAATTGAATTTAATAAAATGTATTAGTATGAATAGATGTTTCTTTTTATATACCCATTTCAATATATAAATCTGTTTAAAAGTTAAAAACATATATTTAAAAATCTATATATATATATATATATATATATATATATATATATATATATATATAGCAGCCAAAAAATAACAAATAGCATGAAACAATAATGTTGAATAGTCACCCCTTGGTATTTGCGGACTCCACGTCCATACTGAGATGGTATTAATTTATTTGGTGTGTCCTGTTCCTCGAAAATGATCTTGTGATGTAGGTTCAATCACGAACTTTGGATGATGGGTCCTGGCTGTATGTTGCTGTCCAGGCTTGAAAGGTGGGGTCCTAAATTTGGCAGATGGCACCGCTGTGGCAGCAGGAGTCCCCTGTAGCCGGATCTACAGCTATGTTAAAGATAACCCAAAGATTTTCCATCCATGATCAGCATAATGGTAAAGGTCTGGTTCAGGTCACATAAAGAGACCAAAAGAGATGAAGATCAAGTGGAAATCCAATTTGTATCCTGGAGTGCAGCTGGTCTGATACGTTTCGTTGGGGGGGGGGGGGGGGGGGACCTTTTCAAAGGTCAACTTGTGACATTAAGGTGAAGATTTTACCACTATTATCTCTGTTTCCAACCAGTTGGAAAAGAAAAATAAAGTAATGATTGCAATAGTAAAAGAACTAGAAGGAAAGGTAGGGTGATATATGTAATTAGCATGGTCAATGACAAAATATAAATGGAAAATGTATAAAGTTGGAAGTGCCAAGTAGGCAGGAGAAAGAGCAAAATGTAGTGGTAACCAGGTGAAACAGAGTGACCCACACCTAATCTTGATAGCTGATATCGGAAATTATATAACAGGCATGGGAGAACAGATAGGAATATTTATACCTTGAATCGTTAGAGAGTAAGGTGTCAATCATGGGTAATAAGTGTTCTTTGCAGATTTCGGAAACATGGCACTCGCCATGTATCTGGTGACTAATCTCTATTGCGTATTCACATATTTCCAGAAACATGGCACCCGCCATGTCCCTGGTGCTAAATATCTATGCATGCAAAAATTACCAGGAAAATGGCTGATATGCTGTTCCTGGTGACAAATAGCTAAGCATGCGCAAATCACCGGGCAAATGGCAGATGCAGCACATCTGGACAGGTAAGTAATTCAACATCGGTGTGGTGCGCCCCCCCCCCCCCCCCCGACCAGCGCAGCTACCTCTGAGTTAAGCCTTGGCCTGACTTGCTGACTTGTGCCTTGTGCATTTTGGAGGCTTGTGCATATCCATCTTTCCCTGCCTGTCTGCTCCCATCAGAGGAGAGGATGTTGTGGACCTATCACTGCTCCCTCTCACTGCCACAAATGACTAATAACGACTTATTAATAAAGAGGGGGAAGAGAAAAGAGGCATGGGGCCAAATAGGAGGGATGCAGAGAAATGGTGAAGGATATAAAATTGGAAGCAAACAAAGATAGGGCAGAGGAAGGAGTAGAGAGACAAAAGAAGTGAGGGGCAGGGAAAGAGAGCTTGGGGAAGAGAGAGATGTGAGGGTGGGAATGTTGGGTACTATGGCTAGCAATGTAATAAGGGTGCAGGGGAGACATAGAAAAATAGGCGAGGGACAGATGAGGGGTGTGAGGGTACAGAGGGAGAACGACGAGGAGGGAGAAAAAAAATCAGAGAGAAAGAGACTGAAATGGAAAGGTGAGGAACATGAAATAAACCAATGCCACACCAGGGGGTAAATTTACTAAGATGGGAGTTCTATTTAAGATGGGATGTTGCCCATAGCAACCAATCAGATTCCAGGTATTATATTCTAGAATGTGCTAGATAAATGAGAAGTAGAATCTGATTGGTTGCTATGGGCAACATCCCATCTTAAATAGAACTCCTGTCTTAGTAAATTTACCTCCAGGACTGTAACTAGAAACCCGGCGACTGACTGGTCCAAAATACTAGTGTGTGTTTGTGTGTATAGAATATGTATGTGTGTTTAATGCTGTTTGATTGACTATATGCCTATACTAAATCCAGTAGTGCCATGTGTGGTATGATCTTATCCTACCTGCACTTTCCAGCGGTCTGTACTTTGGATTCCACACCCGGGCCTAATCAATATGAGCCTCTTTTCTTCCCTGGTAAATTATACTGTTAACGGGCTTTAATCCTCGATGCGGTCCCAGACCTATGTGTTAACATGTTTGCTGCACCCGGAATTGATTTAACTTTTATTTAACATTTAACTGGTTTAATGGATTTATACGTGTGAATACGATTAATAGATTGATATGTATGAATTTGTGTAATAGATTTACTTGTATGAATAAGCGTAAACTACATTATTAAATAAGTGTAATAGAACTATATGTTTTCCTAATGTTCTACCACTATTCTCTCTTCTCTCTAGAATCAAGCTTCTTACTGGGAAATGCACAGATTGTTGACTGGCCTGTAGTATATAGTAATGACGGTTTCTGTAAGTTGTCTGGATATCACCGAGCTGACATCATGCAGAAGAGTAGCACTTGCAGGTTTGTGGCTTTTTCCTGTTCCATTATGGTCAGAACACACAACGAAACCCGGGGTTACCTACAGCGGAAGTCTCACTGCCAATCATCCGTTCTAGAACAGTTCATTATACTGTAAAAGAATGATATAGAGTAAATGTTTAATTCTGCCCTTTGCTGCATACTTTATTTTTATGCTCCTAGTTAGAGATAGGGAGTTTATCTCTCTCTTTTTTTTTTTTATTATTTGATCTATATCATAAAAGGGTGTGGTATACTGTATTAGGTAGATTAGACTAATGTCTACAGCGTGTAGGTCGACTACTATTGATCGACAGTAAGTAGGTCGACATGGTTTCTAGGTCGACGTGGTGAGATTTTTTTACTTTTTTTGGTGTCGTTTTCTCTGTACAGTGACTGGGAACCCCAATTAGTGCACCGTGTCCCCTTGCGTGGCTTGCGTTCAGACAAGGTTCCCCGCTGCGCTCGGCACAGGTTACCGTTCTCAATTGTAGTCCATGTGGATCAAAAAGTATGAAAATTCCAAAAAATTAAGATTTTTTTTTTTTTAAACTTATGTCAACCTTTTGTCATGTCGACCTAGAGTCCCTGTCGACCTACTTACTGTCGACCAATGGTGGTCGACCTACTTACTGTCGACCAATGGTGGTCGACCTACTTACGGTCAACCTAGAGATCGGATCCCATCATAAAGACGTTTCCAGCAGAAGCAGTGAATCCGATAGTGTAATATCTTAGGAGCAACTAGTTACCAGCCCGTAAAAATGAGGGAACACCAGTAATGTCAGCGCCAGCGGCAGGGCGCTCCCGAATGAAGCAACACTTGAATTGCTCCGTCGGGCTCCATCTAGTGGCAGCCGGTGCGCAAAACACTTGAATTCCCCGCACAGAGGTGAGGAGCAGCAATTAGTTTTTTATTATATATGATGATTCAGTGGTGGATGCAGACTAGGCCACGTCTGTGTCTTTTGGCAGTCGCCCGTTTGCTACTTCATCTAAATGCTCCTTCCCTGGTGTACATCTGTGTATATGAATGTGCAAGGACCGAGACACCCACTTTCAGCTTCCGCACAGGCTGTAATACCATGACCAGTAACACTATCGAAACTTGCACAGCCTTATGGCGATTTATCATCTGAATTTGGTCTCCAAAGTGAGACTCCGATTACACATCTCTAAGGTGGACCAAGGAACGCCCAATACGTTTCTGATATAGTGCGCCTCAATCACAGCCGTGCCTCTATGTAGTGTATGCGTCTTAAGTTAGTGTTTTTGTGCACGTGCAGTATCAAAAAAATCGCTCTACCTCAAAATTGTCAGTACGTGCGGCTCTTAATCAGGCCCTACTGTGTTTCTCATTGGATAGAATACACATATTGCCGATCAGAATTAGATATTTTCAGATTTGGTAGTGGCTATCCCACTTCAATAAAAATGATTGCTAAAGCGGTTTTATTAGTTTTTTTGTTTTTTTTGCTCCTGGTGTCAGAAATCCAAGGTTAATATACTGTAAGAGCCGACACCATGCTTTATTTCAGGGGTGTTGCTACTGGCAATGCAGCCGAGGCATTGCACCAGGACCCGTGACAATGAAACGTCCCGCAGCCAGCAATGTTATCTGTACTTTATGATGAGTCTAAGTGACCCATAGTACGCAGGCTGGCCTGTAACCAAGGAGACGGCGGTCTTGTCGGAAGAGAGAATGGGGCCCCTCCTTTTACCGGACAGCTGTTGCAGAACTAAAGAGAGAAGGGGGCGTCCCATTTACGGGTCAGCAACTTCCATCCAGAGGATCAAGCTCGCCTCTTTCATGCCCTCAGCCATCTCCCTTCTTACCCTCTAAGCTGCTCTCTCCCAACCTGAGGACCAGGCCTACCTTCTTCTTCCCATATACCCTGCACTCTCCCAACCTGAGAACCAGGCCCACCACCTGCATCTCATTGGCCTGCCTCCTTCCCTTCTAACCTACTCTCTCCCAGCCAGAGGCATTTTCCCTTCACCCCCTCTATTCTGCTTCTTCCTGTCCGGTGGACCAGTACTGCCCCTCATTCTACGCTCACCCTTCTACTCTGGAGCTCTGTTGGACAGAGAACCTTATGTCATGACATGTGGAGGGAGGCACTGGAATGTGTTAATGTTACTGTGAGGAATGTAATGTGGCGTATACATGGGTTATAGTGAGGCATATACAGGGGATGTAATACAGGGTACAGTGGGATGTACTGCAGTGATGTAGTGTAGCACATAGTGGGTGTGGTGTAGTGATGATGCAGTGTGGCATATAATGGTGTGTGATGTAGTGTTGGCATATAGGGGGGATGTAGTGTGGCGTATAGAGGGATGTAATGTGATGTAGTGCAGCGCTAAGGGGGCATTTAGCGTAGTAATGTAGTATGGCGCAAGGGGGCATGTAGTGTAAAGCATATTTTTGCACAACTCGCTAGTTTTGCCACTGCTTTATTATATACTGATGCATCCTCATACATTTAGCCTCAATACGCCATGCAGCGCGAGATGCTTGGCGTGAGTGAGCAGCCAGGTCCCATGCAACTGTGCACGAGGGGACTGTGCTGATTAATGCGAGATACTGAGTGTGACTGAGTCTGTATACAGAGCAGAACAACAGAACTTGTATTGGAAAAACAACTGTGGCTGCTACAGTACATTGTAGCACTTCGTATACAGATTCAGAGACTCGGTTGCACACAGATAGACAAGTGTCATATATGAAATGAATCATTGCTGTGTGGTTAATTAGGATTACGTGGAACTTTTAATGAGACTGAAGGGGAGATGTTTGAAGCCTTAGAGGTTATGTGGAGTAGTTGTCCAAAGCAATCAGCTACTAATTTATCTAGCACAGACTTTGAAATGACAAATACTGCTTTATCTCTCTCCAAGACTTGATACATCTCCTGCTGAGGGAGGTTATGAGGTAATTGAGTATGAAGAGAATTGATGTGGAAGATGATAATGGGGATGCATATCTCCCAACTGTACCACTAATGATGGGATAATCCAACTTTTTGGGCACCGCCATGTGGGCCGCAGTTGCACCAGGTGGGTATGATTGGGGGAAGCACTCTGCATAGTGCGGGTGAATAAATAGCGTGCACTGCTCGCGCCACACCCGTTTTCGGGTACACACACACCTCTTCCATCCACCAATAAGTTGGGAGGTCTGGTCATGAGGGAGTTAATAATTGTAAAGGCGTTAATTATGCTAAATGGGGTTATTATGGTAATGCTAAAGGAGGAGTTAATGAATGATGAGGGCAAGATATTTTGTGGTGGCATTCAAAGGGAAGGGAAGGATTGGAGGATGATCCAGTGCACCCAAAGCACTGACTGAGCACCACGCCCCCATTTGTTTGTCATCTTGGACACATGAGATGCTGGGCTGCCACCAGTCCCTGTCTCTAGTATTAAGCTACCGCACACATATGAGCAGCAGGTGTGAAGACCCACGTCATGCACGCCCATCTGGGCACTGTGTCCCTGTGGGTGGGATAGCGGGTCAGTGACCAAAAAGCAGGACTGTCCCACCAAAAACAGGATGGTTGAAAGGTCTGCCCACAGAATGGTGCTAGACACCAACTAGGCATATATAGATTGTGTACAGATTTTATTTACCTAATTAATAAGAAAAGTTTGAGACCTTGCAAGATGTTTTGAGCTATACTACAGAAGTGTCCACTCATCTTACCCACGAATGGGTCGGAGGTGGATACGCATCATGCAATACTATGGATTGCAGGTGTGAATACAGTGCAATTCACTGCATACACATCCATGGGTAAGATGAGGCTGGATTCATCTGTAGATTAATGACTACTGTTGTCGTCATCATCATCACCATCACCACCACCACCACCACCACCACCAGTTCAATGATTGTGCATGTGTATTCATGATTAAGTTGCATTCCTGTGTAGAGTTCTGTTCATTTTGTTGGATACATAAATAAATGCACTTAATAGTGTTTTGGAGCCATTTAAAGAGGTCACAAGTGACAAATCACGCGCCATGAAAATGCAGCACTTGCAGTTTTATTCTTCCATCACCCTAGGGAAACCCGTTTCACTTTCCACAAGTGAAGGCGAAAATACAGGGACAGAGAAAGAAGAAGAAGAAGAAGGAAAAAAAAAGCAACAATCCCTCAGTGTTGTTTTACCACAGAGAAAACCTAAACAAAGAAAAGTATTAAATTGCCATATATTGATTGCTCTGCTCACTTATAAGCAAGTTATCCTTGTTGTGGAACAATAAACGCAGAGGGAGAAGAGAAACGGTATAGAACGCTGTGCATGCTCCTAAAATAATTGTGTTTGATGAAAATCTCCACAGAAAACATAAAAAGCAATTTTGAGCTTGAAGATCAAATTTAGGAAAAGATGCAGTTGCAATTGGTTTCTGTCCCTCTACATGTAAAATGAATAACAGAAGTAGATGAAGAGTTCTAAGCTGCGGCAACACCACTTTCTAAATAAAAGCCAGGCAAGAACTTTCCTTTTTAACCTTTGTGTCAAAGACTTGATGTCTGTTATCCGTACTGAATAGGTGCCAATTTGGCACTAATGCACAGAAACTCCTATTAATTTGCAGGGTCGTTACCAATGTATGAAATCAGTACGCCTTGCCAGTTCCACATTACAGTATATCATTATACATATATTACCCAGAAATAGCCAGAACGGAACACTTAAAGGCTAAGTCAGTCTTGCAGAGATTATTTTGCTGCTAAAGTATACATCATAGACTGGAGGAGGTTTTCTTTTTTGTTATATATACAACTTTATGTCTATATTTTACAACTAGACAGATCCAACTCTTTAGGAGACTGCATATGTTACCTGCATTTAAATATTCTCATCCTTTTCCATATAAAGGACTATACAATGAAATATAAATACTTGCTTTACAATTCCAACAGGAATCCTTGTTCCTTTAGTAGCCAAATGGAAATTACAATAAGCATTACAAATGGACGACCGCTACCCAAATGAACAAGCTGGAAAGGTCAAAGGGGGTCATTCTGAGTTGATCGTAGCTGTGCTAAATTCAGCACAGCTACGATCATTCACACCGACATGCGGGGGGACGCCCAGAACAGGGTTAGTCTGCCCCGCATGTCAGTGCCGCCCCCCCACCCTTGCAGAAGTGCAAAGGCATCGCACAGCGGCGACTTCAAGAGTAGCTCCCGACCAGCGCAGCTTTAGTGTGCTGGCCGGGAGCTACTCGTCTATTCCCGGCCCGCAGCGGCTGCATGTGATGTCACGCAGCCGCCGTGGACTGACCCCCCAACAGTCCAGCCACGCCTGCGTTGTCCAAACCGCTCCCTCTAAACGATGGCTTAACGCCGCCGTCCAGCCCCCTCCCGCCCAGCGACCGCCTCTGCCTCAGAGGCGATCGCTAGGCAATGACGGATGCCATGCGCCGGCGCATGCGCAGTTCTGACCCGAACGCTGCGCTGCGAGAAACTGCAGCGAGCGATCGGGTCGGAATGACCCCCAATATGCAAACAGCCAAGGCTAGAGGTGGTGATGTTATCCTCACCACAGATCTTTACACTAGTGCCTACCCACAACAGATATGTCCACTAACACTTTTATCTATAGATTCATTATTATCTCCAGAGGGGGCATCCGGACTCTGGGTCGACACCCATTGGTTAACACTAGAAATAGGTCGACACGACCATTAGGTCGACATGCAAAAAGGTCGACGAGTTTTTCAAATTTTTCCTTTTTTTTCTCCTTTTTGATACTTTACGATCCACGTGGACTACGATTGGGAACGATTGGGAGCGCAGCGAGGCACCTTACCCGAAGGGTGGCGAGCGAAGGGAGCCATGTGAGGGAACACGGTGCGCTAATTGGGGTTCCCGGTAACTTTGCAAGGAAAACGACATAAAAAAACCCTCATGCCGAAATGTTTTCATGTCGACCATGTTCATGTCGACCTAATGGTCATGTCGACCTATTTCTAGTATCCACCTAGCCACTGACGACCAATAGGTGTTGACCTAGACACTGTCGGCCCTGAGTCCCATACCCCCAGAGGGCATGCCACACTTACAAGAATTTGCTCTTACTGTATTTATCTTATATCCATCCACAACTCTATTCCTCTTCTCCATATGTAAAGGTCAAAGGTCATCAAGTCTAAATTATGCCAAAAATGTAGATTCGGAAGCATTGTGGTTTCACATGAACAGTACAGAAGACACAAAATTTGTCATGCATCCATCACTAAATGGAGTCCTAAGAGTGATGCATGCTAATGATTTATGTTGGTTGGGGTGTGGTTCATTGGGTCGACCCTAACTAGGTCGGCAGTCATTAGGTCAACCGATTTTGGTCGACAGTGACTAGGTCGATAACTGAAATAGGTCAACATGGAAATGGTCGGCACAGAAAAAGGTCGACATGAGGGTTTTTTTGTTTTTGTTTTGGGTGTCGTTTTCTTTGTAAAGTGACCGGGAACCCCAATTAGTGCACTGTATCACCTCGCATGCCTCGCTTCACTCGCCATGCTTTGAGCAAGGTGCCTCGCTCTGCTACCGCTGCACTCGGCACAGGTTACTATTCCCAATCGTCGTCTACGTGGATCGTAAGGTACGAATAAGTTAAAAATTTTTTTGAAAAACTCATGTCAGCCTTTTCATGTGTCGACCTTTATCCATGTTGACCTAATAACAGTTGACCTAAGTGTGGTCGATCTCAAGACTGGATACCGTTGGTTGGCAGTGGCAGATTCGGAGAATTGAGCAAGTCAATTATTTGGAACGTTTTAAATGTGGCGCAAAAGTTTGTCAATAATACCACTCCGCAGTGGGCATAAAATGTAATTTATGGCCACTAGCAAAACATTCATTCTATGAATTACAGTAATATGGCAAGTTCAATAAATACAACTTGTATAGTTGCCACAGTGTTTGGCAGGAAGGGTCGATAAAAGGTTCACTCATTTGGCTTTTTAAAAGGTATGTATTACCTTATCACCTCATTCATGAAACCAGACGATTGGAGCAGTGGAAGGAGTACAACATTTTGCCCAATTTTGTGAGTTTCCAAAACTTGTTCAACTTGACTTCAACAATATGCACATAGCATAGTGTAAATGGCTAATAAGCAATATATTTGTATCGCAACAAGATCCACCTGGGAATGTATGACTAGTGACTGTGAAAGGGTTCATAAAAACAAAACCACCAGTCTAAAAATAATTCAAATGCCTCAACATTATATCTTGTTTATTAATATCGCCAAAGTTCTACCATCACTATGATGCAGTTTAAGACTTAGGAAGTCTTCTGTTACCGCCTGCTCTTAAAAGACCACCACAACCGGGGATTGGCTTGTCCTCCATTTCAAGGAGACATGTCTCTGCAAGGTTCCGGTTTTCCCTTTTCTAAACAGGGAGATTCCCGCTGTTTTCCCGAGCCCTCTACTCTAATTTGAGATGGTCTGGGAATTATCTTGTGGCTTCCTGGTACCTGGTCGTCTGTTCTACAGCTGCGGCCCTGACACGCTGCCCAGACCAACGCTGCTAGTACTGGGCCCAGCCCAGGAGCTCGCCACTGCCACATCATACAGTGGAACCTGACTCCGGACTTACCAACCCCGGCTCCTGAGTCACCATCTGTGCCCCTGCCTCCCACCGTGCCTGCGTCTGGGGGCCTTTCTTGGACCACGCTCATGCTGCACTCCCTTGCTAATGATGCAAGACCTCCACTGCTGACAACAGGTGTATTGTTGCTGCATCACAGCGACTGCCAGTGGTCTATGGTCAGCGGGCCGGCTGCGCCTCTGCCTGACCCTCTGGATCTCTGTCCCTTGCTCTGGTGGACTCTGTGGAGTGGACTGCACTGGGAGACTCCCCCTCTTGCTGTGTCTATCTGCTCTCAACAGCAGTGAGAGCTACTTCAGGACTTGGCTCACAGTAATGCTTCACCTTAGTGCAAGCTCCAGAACCTTATCGCAACAGACACTTGCCTCTGGTGGCCGACTCGTCCCTGCCGAATGGGGGTTCCAACAGATGAGCGTGAAACATCTATCACCCCCTGCCCATTGTTTCTGCCTAGATGGGAGCGGGTGCACCTGCCGGATCAGCCTCCATTCTTCTGTGAGCACCATTAATTTATAATTGGATTCACTCCATGGGTTGGTGTCTACTTCGTATCCCAACCTGCCCACTTGCTAAAAATAAGTAAGCTAATAACCCTATGTTCTCGGATTGAGTCCTCTTCTGAATTTACTGCTAAGATATCTTCAGAATTAACTGGGCTTTTACAGTTCTTGATCTCCTGCCTTTCAAGCCTTTCTATTATGATACTGCCACCTGGTGGCTTCATTTAGATGATGCTCTCTACTACCTAGAGTGTTATAAGTGAGGAGGATCTTCCTGCAATTATTGCTCTCCATTCGCCTCTAAAGTCTTTTCTATTGTTACTACTGGTATACTCTTCTGCCATATTATACGCCTCTTCATATCACCCACTATTGGCTAACTCCAATTCACATCATGTCCTCCTGCAACAAAAAATACGCTGCTGGTAGGTCTGCTGACGTTTTTTGATCAAAGGGTAAAGGAAAACCCAACTCCCAGTCCTCTCAGTCTCCACGTCTCCCCGACACCGCTACAGACTCTATGGATGGCGAATCTTCAATATCCCTTTCCTAAGACATTACAAGTATGATTCAGCCTACTATTCAAACTGAACTACGCTCCATAATCGCATCTTTCAAGTCACAGTTGGACTCCTTAGGTTCACGAACGGACTCGCTTGAACGCAAAGTAGACAAAGTATGCCAATTCCAGGAGGTCGCAATCAAAAGATTGCAGATATGCGTTCTGAGATTGACACTCTCAAAGAGCAAATGGAAGACACAAAAAATAGATCTCAACGTAACAATGTGCGCTTCCGGAACATATCTGAATTAATAGACTCTGAGGTGCTCTCATCATATCTGAATCAATAGACTCTGAGGTGCTCCCATCAAAGAGGGCCTCTTTCTTCAGTGTCTACCCGAGGCCTCTTCAGAAGCTCTACAGTTGGACGTATGTAAACAAAGGGTGTCAAATAAATGTATCTACTGATTACATATCTGTCCTGAGGTCTCCTGAAACATGGATTATGAGCATTGTAACTAAGCATTGTTTTGAATTGTCTTCATAATATGGAGGAAGCTTGCACTTCTATTGACCCCAAATATGGCATTTTCTAGCCAATTAAATTTCTTTGCACTGAAGTAATAAACACATGGTGAACTGTTGGTGATACCAGGTACCTCTGAATAAACTCTGAAATCTAGGTGAGAAAATACAGGCATCTGAAGCACACATCAATATACATCAACCATTGTTTGTTTACATACGAGTATTTCTCATTGTTTATGAAAACAATTCATGTTTGGTAGAGATCACAAGCACATTAAGGTAATACTATCCTAACTTTCCCAACTAGGCCAAATTCATGACAAGTTTTTTTTTTTAACAAATGCTAAATTCTGGCTATTGAAATGCAGATCTCTTTGATGTTCCTCAAACAAGCAGAATGCAGGGAAGGGTAACTAAAGTATGTTAGCGGGGGATGAGTGAACTGCCTATTTATTATTTATTATTTATTAACAGTTTCTTATATAGCGCAGCATATTCCGTTGCGCTTTACAATTAGAACAACAGTAATAGAACAAAACTGGGTAAAAACAGACAGACATAGAGGTAGGAAGGCCCTGCTCGCAAGCTTACAATCTATAGGGAAATAGGCATAGATACACAAGGATAGATGCTACCTATTGCATAATGGTCCACCAGATTGCTAGGTTCTTAATGGGTTGTATGATGATACCCCACAAAGTTATCCAAGTGTCAGGAGGGTGTGAGACTAAAGAAAGACAAGATATGTGATGTTATGAATACTCTACAGAGGATGTAACTAGATAGGGAAGCACTGAGGGTTATGTGGGTGGGTCTGAAATTTGATAGGCTTGTCTGAAGAAGTGAGTTTTCAGGGAACATTTAAAGGTTTGGAGACTAGAGGCGAGTCTTACTGTGCGTGGGAGGGCATTCCACAGAGTGGGTGAAGCCCGGATAAAGTCCTGTAATTTTGAGTGTGAACAAGTAATGCGTGTGGATGAGAGACGTAGATCTTGTGCAGAGCGGAGAGGTCGGGTAGGGAGATATTTTGAGATGAGTGAAAAGATGTATGTTGGTGCAGTTTGGTTAATAGCCTTGTATGTGAGTAAAAGTATTTTATATTTAATACGGTAGAATACCGGTAACCAATGGAGGGACTGACAGAGCGGATCTGCAGACGATGAACGTCTGACAAGGAAGATTAGCCTCGCAGCTGCATTCAAAATGGATTGTAGTGGTGAGAGCCTATGTTTGGGAAGACCGGTCAGGAGACTATTACAATAATCAATGCGGGAGATAATGAGAGCATGGATTAGAGTTTTTGCTGTGTCTTGTGTAAGATAAGGGCGTATTTTGGATATGTTTCTTAGATGTATGTAACATGATCTTGAGACAGATTGAATGTGGGTAACAAAGGACAGTTCAGAGTCAAGAATGACACCTAGGCAGCGAGCTTGTGGGGTAGGGGTGATTACAGAGTTCTCAACAGTGATAGAGATATCAGGTTGGAAACTACTGTTGGCCGGTGGAAATATAATTAATTCTGTTTTGGAAATATTAAGTTTGAGGTGGCGAGATGTCATCCAAGATGAAATGGCAGAAAGGCATTCAGTGACACGGCCCAATACAGATGGTGACAAATCAGGGGAGGATAGGTAGATTTGAGTATCATCCGCATACAGATGGTACTGAAATCCGAAAGAGTTGCCTAGACTATTTAATAGTTTCACATAGGAGTCAATGAGCAGAGAGCACTTTGGGAGAGCAAATCGGCAAACAATTCCCATCAAATTATCAATCAGACTTAATGTGACAAAAATGTTTAATTTGCTAATGAAGAAAGTTGGAAACTGCGCTAAAATGGATTGAGGGTTCTAACAAGTGGCTGCTGGAACCCTGTACTAGAAGACTCCACTTATGAGAAAGGACGAACATAGAAAAAAAGTGTATTAGCACATACCTTGTTAGATACAATATAATACCACGATTAGTACAGTATACTGTAAGTTACAATTAAATTATGTAATGTCTTCTAAAATAATCACAAGGGATAAGAATATAAAAAGTATGTGCAAAAATAATCTAAAATATCATTAATAGTTCTGGTGTGAGCCCAACACCGGTATACAAACAGTACTGCTCAATACAATATAGAACAGTCACATCTAGCATGGGCTGAAATTGCTCAAATAATAGTCACTTGAATATCAGTCTTGTGTTGTAGTCTCAATTTCAAGTAGAAAGTACAAATAATATAATATAGGGTGATACGTTCTCACGTTTTACTCACCCTGTACACCAATTCCAAAAACATTGATCGGGAGATGGATGTAAATGTGTCTTAATTCACTTTGCCATCCTGAACGTACACTAGATGGGCTCACAGGCTGTATAACTGAATTCTATGTCAACCATCAGTTTGGGATAAATTACTCACAGATATGCAGTGGTGACACTGGCTGGTGTGGTCCGTTGGTGTTCTTAGAACAGTAACAACGCCGTGTGGTAAATCTGTAATCAGTCCCGTTACCTGAGCCTTGGACCCAGGGTGTAGGTATACAAGTGGCCTCAGTATACACACGGCCTGCTAGCAGTGATACTATACCTAGGGTTAACAACTTTTTAATTTCAGATTCCCTTACATAGGGTGTGACCAGGGGATATGGCCAAAACTGCAGTAGGATTACAACCATTTTATTTATCATATTTCCGGGTCCCACATGTCCCATTATATGACCGCTGCTCTACATGAACCTTAAATGCCATCAGTACCCCTACAGGATCCTTTATATGCCATAGGAGCCTGTTCATGCAGCTTTGTTTGACATTGCACCATATGCATTCACTATAAGCGCCCACTACCCTAATATTCATTGCTAGCCCCGCCCACCTAATATTTACTGACAGAGACCACTCCCATTATCTTACACTATTTGCCAGTTGTGTAGCCAGCTTTTGACATGAATGGGAATGAACGTGGGTGAATAGGCCACCCAAAGATTTTGCTGGGAGAAATAGGGGAGAGAGAAAGCTGGGAGGCAGCGAATGAGAGGTGGGTGGAAGAGGGGAATGGAGAGAGATGGGAGGAATAGGGGAGGGAGAGAGGGCAGAAAAATGGGGAGAGCGGTGGGAGGAGGAGGGAAAGGGAGAGAGATGGAAGGAAGAGGGGAAAGGGAGATAGGTGGGAAGAGGAGGGAAAGGGAGAGAGATGGAAGGAAGAGGGGAAAGGGAGAGAGATTGGAAGGTTGGAGATTGTAGTTGAAGAAAAAAAAACTGTTGCGACAAGAACAATAGCTTGCAACCTGGAGAATGACCTGTCCAAAATACTAGTATATTATGATATTCTTACTAGAGTAATAGATATGCATTACGATCCACATGTGTCTGAATCCTTTAGCTGCACATCTTAGCACAAAAGGCATCCGAGTTTAAAAGGCAAAGTGTATTTGCTGTATGGTACTATGTGTCTTGCTGAATTATGAATAATTGAGATAGTTACACTATAACCACTTTAGCACATTCAGCATCTGCATTATGGTTGGGTTTCTTACTGTGTAAATGCATAAGAACTATGTTGTGTTGCTACAGTATAAAATGGGTATTAATTATGCATGTTCTGAATCCCTGCACAGCGGTAAACACCTTCATGTAAACATCATGTTCTAGAGCACAAATGTGATGCCCAATTAACTAGTAATGCTACATGCATTCCCCGGTCCCCAATAATCAGGATGCGGACACACATGTACACAAGACTGGCAACACACTGCCTGCGTAATGTACAGCCAACATTATCAAAGCATTGCTTGTAATGTTCTAACGCAGCAGCTACAAGACCTCCATAAACAGGTGTGTATCTGTTAAAGTGGTTTACTGTAGTAACAAATCATAGTGGTACCTCTTGCATCCCCAGCATTCATAAACAGTTGGCGCATGGTCATCCCAAAACCACGGGCTGTCCACTTTGATTGTAAAATGGAGATGTTGATGATTCAAATCAGATGGCATGCTGGAAAGTCTGGTCTGATAGGCTGGTGTGCCTAACAGTAAAAGTAGGCTGGTCTTCCTACATACAGGTTGAGTATCCCATATCCAAATATCCGAAATACGGACTTTTTGGAGTGAGAGTGAGATAGTGAAATACTTGTTTTTTGATGACTCAATGTACACAAACCTTGTTTAATACACAAAGTTATTAAAAATATTGTATTAAATGACCTTCAGGCTGTGTGTATAAGGTGTATATGAAACATAAATGAATTGTGTGAATGTAGACACACTTTGTTTAATGCACAAAGTTATAAAAAATATTGGCTAAAATGACCTTCAGGCTGTGTGTATAAGGTGTATATGTAACATAAATGCATTCTGTGCTTAGACTTGGGTCCCATCACCATGATATCTCATTATGGTATGCAATTATTCCAAAATACGGAAAAATCCGATATCCAAAATACCTCTGGTCCCAAGCATTTTGGATAAGGGATACTCAACCTGTATTAACTCCTCCAAGGAAACCTAACTCACAAGTTTTAAAAGGGGAGATGTACTAACAAGTTATAAGAGTGGAGAAGTTGCCCATGGCAACCAATCAGCTGCTCTGTAAACTTTTACATTATGCAAATTATAAATGTTACGTCAATGCTGATTGGCTGCCATGGACAACTTCTCCACTGGCTCATTTCTCCACTGTTTTCACTGCTTAGTACATCTCCCCCGTAAGGTTAAATGTAAGATGCACTATTAGAGTGGTTGGGACAAAGGGGGTAATTCAGAGTTGATCGCAGCAGCAAATTTGTTAGCAGTTGGGCAAAACCATGTGCACTGCAGGTGGGGCAGATGTAACACGTGCAGAGAGAGTTAGATTTGGGTGGGGTGTGTTCAGACTGAAATCTAAATTGCAGTGTAAAAATAAAGCAGCCAGTATTTACCCTGCACAGAAACAAAATAACCCACCCAAATCTAACTCTCTCTGCACATGTTATATCTGCCCCACCTGCAGTGCACATGGTTTTGCCCAACTGCTAACAAATTTGCTGCTGCGATCAACTCTGAATTACCCCCAAAGTCCCATACCCATTCCCAAAACTAGAACACCGCAGCACAATCCCACAGCTAGTGGCTAAATGAGCAGCACAGAATTTTACATTTTGGACAGCTTGAGTCTGACGTGTTCCCAGTTTCGATGGTTCAAAACTCTCAACTGAGTCAGAGAAATAAACCTGACCCAGAGCGTGTACTCAGCATGGAGCTGGATGAATAACTGTAGAATACACACACATTAGAAAAGGGGAAAATAACATAACAATCAGAGAATTAGCAAGGATGACGCTTATTTACAAGCTAATATTAATATACATATACATGTCATAAGCTTCAGAACCTCTTTACATTATATGATATTAACCTATTTACATATATCGTTCAAAGCGTTGTTCATACTTGAGACTTGTATACATGTGAGCTTTGTGTCCAAGACTCCAACACTCCCTCAAATACAGAGTGATATTCTCTATGGCAGGGATATTCAACATGCGGCCCTTCAGCTGCTATGGAACTACACATCCCAGCTGGCTTTGCCAAAATATTGCTGGTAGAGCATTCTAAAACGGTGGCAGGTTATGCTGGGATGTGTAGTTCCCAGCATAAGAGAATATTGGATTCCCTTATCTAGTAAGGCCTTCCTTCAGGAGGTGAGCGGTCTACCCAGATGTCCCGTAATATTGGAGCGTTTGTGAGGGTGACCGGTAACGGTAAAGCCAGTGATTTATTGGACCATGTGTAGTAATTGGGTAAGAGGACACTATTATAAAATAAATTAAACTCTGTAGTCAGTGATGAAGGGCGCAGATAATCTTACCGGATTTTGGGGTCATTGTACTAATCGTGGATGGAGATAAAGTAGCAACCAGGCCGCTCCTAACTGCCATGTTACAGGCTTGGTGGCGGATGTACTAAGCCTTAGTGTGAGATAAAGCACCAACCAATCATCTCCTGTCATTTTTGAAACACAGCCTGTAACATGACAGGAGCTGTGTGGCTGGTACTTCATCCCCAGGGGCTGGCTGGCATCTTTTGGCCTGGGTGGCAAGCCCAGAGCACTGTTTGTGATACGGCTGTGCATCCCCGGCCCAGATCGCCACTGTTTATCCCTTGCCACATTATCACTCTCTAAGTACATCTCCCCCCAGTTTGGAAAATGGCGGTTAGGAGCTGGTGGTTTGGTACTTTATCTCCATCAACTTTATCTCTCTCCAAGACTTAAGGGGGGTGCTGACGGGGGAGATGTGTGCTGAGCGATTTTAACACAGACCGCTCAGCACACATCTCTCCCCCCGCTCAGCACAGCGCGATGTGCTGAGCGAGGGGACGGACGGGGGGCCGCTCACTTCACACAGCGGTGAAGTGAGCGACCCGCTAGATTGAGCCTGCATGCAGGCTCAATCCAGCAGCGGCGATAGCGATGCCCGAGGCCGCACATCGCTATCGCTGGGGGCATACACACGGCAGATCTGTGCTTAAAATGTAAGCAATCTAGTCAGATTTACTAAGATGGGAGTTCTGTTAAAGATGGGATGTTGCCCATAGCAACCAATCAGATTCTACTTCTCATTTATCTAGCACCTTCTCGAAGATAATACCTGGAATCTGATTGGTTGCTATGGGCAACATCCCATCTTAAATAGAACTCCCATCTTAGTAAATGTACCCCCTTGATCCAATTTCATTCATTGACCAATAATATACAACAGTTGAGCTTACTGTAGTGTAAACACTAAGCTGAATGATGAGCCATTTAAACAACCTACCCCATTGTAATGCATGGGACCACAGCCAGTACGTACCTAAGAGACTACTGACCCATGAGACAAATAGCCGTAGGGTAAATACAATGACAGGGTATATGGTCAGTCCTTTATTCCCAGGTGTTATTTTATTTGTTGCATGTCTGTTCTTTATACAAGCTTTGTTAACCCTGTCATTTGTTCTACTTAAAGGGATCAGAATATTCATTCTGGGAGTTCGTTATAATGGTTAGGAGAATATCTTCCCAGCGAGCTTTTTCGCTCCTTGTTTTTTGCCTTCGCAGAAAAATTAAAAACTTTATCAAATATGGTTTATTTTGACAAATTTAAATACATGATTCTGTTCTTTTGCAGCTTTATGTACGGAGAGCTTACAGATAAGAAGACCGTGGAGAAAGTCAGGCAGACGTTTGACAACTACGAATCGAATTGCTTTGAAGTCCTACTGTACAAGAAAAGCAGTATGTATATTGCCTAGCCTAGATTTACTGATGTATACAGAGCTTCCCACAGCTCGTGCTGTAGCCTCACTTACCTCCAGGTCATTTGTAATAAATGCATTGATTCCACTATCTTGATAATGCCAACTACTGTATAGAATGACAGCTTATTTAGCATATCTTTATACAGCTTTTATATATTTAGCTTTTTTTTTTAATAGTAGAGGGTATATAAATATGCATTGTTTATTTTTTGGGGTATCTCAGTGATTTTTGTACTGTGTTTTTTTAGCATGACTAAAGGCTTTCTTTTGGTAGTATTTTAAAATAAAGAATACTTTTTTGACTTACAGTATACTGTATACACTTTACCTTCACTTTACTCATTACTGTCTTCAGCCAATGAGCGTGCTCCTGGGAATAGTCCTTATACTGTATATCTGTAAATGTGTACCTCTTCTTTCACACTTCTTTTGATATGTAGTGTGTGTAATTTACAGTATTTGCTGTAGTTTAGGGGAAGTTTTTCTATAGTTAACAGGGTGTGTGTGTTTTTGAAACAACCCATTAGAACAGAACACGTAGGCTAATTGGCTGTTGACTAAAATACTGTAAACTCTACTGTCAGCGGCGTTTCTATAGAGGAGGGGACCCGTGTGCAGAATCCGTGTTTGGGCCCCCTCCTCTCCTGTAGCCGTCACCGCCGCTGCTAGCGCTCTCAGCGCTGAGACTCGGCACAGTGCCAGAGTCTACAGCGCATGCGCAGGACTCCGAAAAATGGCCGCCGCAACATTTTTCCAGAGTCCTGCGCATGCGCTGTAGACTCTGGCACTGTGCCAGAATCTACAGCGCTCAGTGCGCTAGCAGCAGTGGTGACCGCTACAGGAGAGGAGGGGGCCCACACATGGTCCCCGATGGACGCCGGAAAGGTGAGTATAGAAGAAATGGGTGCAGTGTGTGCGGTGTGGGCCCCCTCTGGACCCAGGGGCACGTGCGCACCGCACACACTGCACCCATTATAGATACGCCAGTGTCTACTGTTTGTGTCTTAGCTGATTTATACTATCATTTATTGATAATATTACACATTTAATTGTGACAGGGAATCTGGGCCCCATAGCAGCTGCACAGGGAAGGTGGCCCCTCTCAGCTCTGGGCCCCATAGCAGCTGCACTCCCTGCACCTATGGTAGCTACACCCTGTATATAACACATGTAACTGTGACAGGGAAGGTGGCCTCTCTCCACTCTGGGCCCCATAGCAGCTGCACTGCCTGCACCTATGGTAGCTACACCCTGTATATAATACATGTAACTGTGGCAGGGAAGGTGGCCTCTCTCAGCTCTGGGCCCCATAGCAGCTGCACTCCCTGCACCTATGGTAGCTACACCCTTGTATATAACACATGTAACTGTGACAGGGAAGGTGGCCTCTCTCAGCTCTGGGCCCCATAGCAGCTGCACTCCCTGCACCTATGGTAGCTACGCCCTTGTATATAACACATGTAACAGTAACAGGGAAGGTGGCCCCTCTCAGCTCTGGGCTCCATAGCAGCTGCACTCCCTGCACCTATGGTAGCTACACCCTGTATATAACACATGTAACTGTGACAGGGAAGGTGGCCCCTCTCAGCTCTGGGCCCCATAGCAGCTGCACTGCCGCCTGCACCTATGGTAGCTACACCCTGTATATAACACATGTAACTGTGACAGGGAAGGTGGCCTCTCTCAGCTCTGGGCCCCATAGCAGCTGCACTGCCGCCTGCACCTATGGTAGCTACACCCTGTATATAACACATGTAACTGTGACAGGGAAGGTGGCCTCTCTCAGCTCTGGGCCCTATAGCAGCTGCACTCCCTGCACCTATGGTAGCTACACCCTGTATATAACACATGTAACTGTGAAAGGGAAGGTGGCCTCCCTCAGCTCTGGGCCCCATAGCAGCTGCACTCCCTGCACCTATGGTAGCTACGGCCTTGTATATAACACATGTAACAGTAACAGGGAAGGTGGCCCCTCTCAGCTCTGAGCCCCATAGCAGCTGCACTCCCTGCACCTATGGTAGCTACACCCTGTATATAACACATGTAACTGTGACAGGGAAGGTGGCCTCTCTCCGCTCTGGGCCCCATAGCAGCTGCACTGCCTGCACCTATGGTAGCTACACCCTGTATATAATACATGTAACTGTGGCAGGGAAGGTGGCCTCTCTCAGCTCTGGGCCCCATAGCAGCTGCACTCCCTGCACCTATGGTAGCTACACCCTTGTATATAACACATGTAACTGTGACAGGGAAGGTGGCCTCTCTCCGCTCTGGGCCCCATAGCAGCTGCACTGCCTGCACCTATGGTAGCTACACCCTGTATATAACACATGTAACTGTGACAGGGAAGGTGGCCCCTCTCAGCTCTGGGCCCCATAGCAGCTGCACTGCCGCCTGCACCTATGGTAGCTACACCCTGTATATAACACATGTAACTGTGAAAGGGAAGGTGGCCTCCCTCAGCTCTGGGCCCCATAGCAGCTGCACTCCCTGCACCTATGGTAGCTACGGCCTTGTATATAACACATGTAACAGTAACAGGGAAGGTGGCCCCTCTCAGCTCTGGGCTCCATAGCAGCTGCACTACCTGCACCTATGGTAGCTACACCCTGTATGTAACACATGTAACTGTGACAGGGAAGGTGGCTCCTCTCAGCTCTGGGCTCCATAGCAGCTGCACTCCCTGCACCTGTGGTAGCTACGCCCTTGTAGATAACACAAGTAACTGTGACAGGGAATCAGGGCCCCTCTCAGCTCTGGGCCCCATAGCAGCTGCACTCCCTGCATGTATGGTAGCTATGCCTAGGGAAGCCAATCATGGGCCATTTGTTCAATCCCAGGTATCGGGATTTAAAAATGGTCAATCCCGGGATACCTGGGATTGCCTTTTTTACTGTGTTCGCCCGTCCCCTGCGGCTCACCCCGCCCCGCCTCGCACTGCACCACTCCACACCGCACCCATAACTCACTAAATTGCAGGGGTGGTGGGTGAGAATCTTCATTCAGACTTGACGGCGGGTGATGACCGGCTTTCCATCGGGCTCGGCGGCGGGTGACGGGCGGGTGACTGCACAGTATGACCTCAGAGTCAGAAGTCATGCTGCGCAAGGGGAGCTGGGAGGAGGGAGCCGGCCAGCGTTGAGCATCCCAGGACGGATACTCGTATGTCAGAGGCACCTTTATATTGCTTAACCTGTCACCAGCCGCCTTGTGAGTATGGAACATTTGTGTGGAGCCACACGCTAAAAGCACCCGCCGGACTTGCCTACCAGGTCGCTGTGACTGGAGATGATAGTAAATGGGGCGGAGGACGTGGCTTCCACACAGTGCATATCTCTGCGGCAGACGCTCGTTGCCTCAAGATAGACTTGGTGAGTTTATGGGAGGAACTTTTACATGGTGATACCGTTTCCGTGAGCAGGAGAATCTGTACTCAGACTGTACAAAATGGCCGCTGTAAGTGCAGCAGTTGGCCATTACTGACCAGAGACGGTTCGATTAACACAGAGGACGGCAGGCGAGCGAACGGATAGGGGAGACACTGATTATATGCTGCCACAAGCTATCATCTCTGCCTTGGTATAATATATTGGAATACTATCGAGAAGCATATTATTTAACATCAGCCGAAAGTGATAACAGTATTCAAAGAACATGTTTTATGTATTTTTATTTTTTTGGATCCACATTCTGTACATTTAATGTGTGCAGTATTTTGTCATGTGACTTTTTTTATTGTATAACATTGGATGCCGCATGCAAGTCATATATGTGAGAACATTTTATTTTAAATATTGTATGCTTAACAATTTTATTCTGAATCTTGATATATAAAATATATAAAGCAATTTAAGACTTTAAAGAGACGCGTGTACTCAGTCATTTAAATACCTGAGATTTTTTAACAGCGCAAATAGTCAATTTTGTTTACCGTTGCAAAAATGGGCTTTTTCAGTCGCTGAGGAGTTAAAGAACTCTAACGGCATGTAGTTTCTCTCATTCTGATTTTACTGCAATACCCTTAACATATTGTGCAGCATTTTACCGAAAATGTTTAATCATTGCCAACAGTGTCTGTCCCTGAAGAGCATACTGTACAGTCCAAACACATAACGATATTATATAGTATCTCCAATTAGCAGAACGGACAGTGCCTAGAGCCTCCCTGGTGAGCTAGTAACATATTCTCCTGCTGAAGTAAAGTCTCTCTCCTATTGCTGTTGACTCACTGTGCTTTTGTGTTCCGAACACTGAGATTTAAAATCCTTCTAGCGTCTGCAGCGGGAGAACGCAGTTGTTACTGGATCGCAAGGACGTCTGCCTTAACAACTCATCTAGAAATGAATGCTGCCAAATTTGCGTGAAATGGTTCAGATTTTCCCAGTTGATTTTTCAACAGTGAAATATGCTGAACTTATTTGTAGACGTTATTGGCACAAGATTTTTTTTGCTATAGATAAGTATACAACTTTCACATTTATTTTTTCCTCTAGGAAGGGAGCAATAGAAAAATAAATAACACTTCAATTTTTAGAAGCCAAACAGAACCGGGACTGATAGCCCAAAGAAAATAAAGCCCAAATTTAAGTCCTGATAAATTTCACAACTGCAAACATCAAATATTAATTGATGCAAAAATATTGTGCTGCAGAACGTGGGTTTTTAACGTTCTCATAAAGATAAACGCCAAACAGACAACATTTACCTAATCCCTATGGTCCAACAGGTTCTTAGCTGATCATTTTAAAGCAGCGCTAACATCCCAGCATGCTTTACACTTAGTTATCGCTGCTTTCAATTTTCAGCTGGAAGCCGCAGCTTTGTGATTATAGCCCAATTTATCAAATGGTGAGAAGTCCCATCTATGAAGAGGTAACAGCAGTAATCTTGCTGCCAATGAGACTCTTATCAGCATCTCAGGGTAGCAATAGCAGAAGTAAATCAATTTAAAAAAAAACCTTCATTATTTAAATAAAGCATATTTTTCAAAACAGAGTTCTTTTTACATTTTTTGTCGTAGTGCCAAACACTGACAGTAGCTATGTATTGGGTGAGATCATAAAACACCATTCTTGCTGTCAATAGAGCTTTTTACTCTTTAATAACTCAGCACCTTAATGAGGCAAATAAAGGAGTCTATTCATGAAGCAGTGAAAAGAGCAGAGAAGTGAGCCTGTGGAGAAGTCGCCCATGGCAACCAATCAGCTGCTCCGTACAATTGTATAGTATGCAAATTATAAATGTTACTTCAATGCTGATTGGTTGCCATGGGCAACTTCTCCACTGGCTTACTTCTCCACACTTTTTACTGCTTCATGAATAGACCCCAAAAAGTGTTGGCACAGTCGATATGTTCTAATAAATGAAGGGCTTGATTGTAAAGTACAGTAGGAAGGACTTTGAAATGACACTTATTTTGCACCATGCCATGGACTTTTTCATATGGACCCTCCAGCCCTACAAATGGTCGTGGAAATTGTAAACATCAAAGTAGAAATAGGAGTATGATTAAATGTCCTGTCTATCAGCATATGGTGCAGTTAGTAAATGAGCCTTTTCCAACCTTCCAGTTGTTGGGCAGAATGGTACTGGTTTTGTCCTGACTTCGGAATGTTGGTATTTATGACCAGTGTTGGACTGGGGCATGAAGGACCCACCGGGGGGAATGCAGTGGTAGGGGCCCATGTTTAGGGGTGTGGCCATTCTCCAGAGGGGGTGTGGCCAGCCTCCACAGAGGCTTGGCTAACCATTAGAGAGTGCATGGTCTGGACCCCTTGATATATTTATATAGTAAATACTGCTAGTGCATGCATGATAATGCACCAGATTAATAACAGCAATGCACTGTAGAAAATACACCATAGTCCTGTGCAGTATAAGGTAACACATGTAATGTATAATTCAAGTGCACAGTCTGGAACCTTGATCACTACCGGGGAAGGTGGGGGGGGGGGCAGTGGGGCCCACCGGTGGTTTCCTCTGTACCCCTGTGGGCCAGATCAACACTGTTTATGACCCATTCAGCACTTGCCAGAGCAGCAGATGAACAGGTGCCCAGTGTATGTGAGTGTTGCAGGCGAGAGGGGTAAGGGGTACTCTGGCACCTCAGAAGCACCCATTGTGACTTGGCAATGCCATCATTGTGATGCCCAAGCAACCACAATGCTCTTTGTCCACACTTGTAAAAGATATTGGGAAGTATTTGCACCTAAGGCAGACGACTACTCGCCATGTATCAGGTCGCAGCAGCTGCGTATGACGTCACGCAGCCATGGCCCGCCCGCAAACCACGCACGCGTGTCCGGACCGCGCACCGCCAAGGCTGCCGCAGTGCCCCCTCCTGCCCCACAAGCGCATCTGCCTGTCAGTCACGCAGAGGCATTCGCACATGTGAGATGCCATCGTATATCAGTGTGCTAACGCGCAGTGCGGCTTCTGCACGTGCGCACACTTTACAGGGCATCAGCATGCGAACACTGCCGCAGCAGCGTTCCATGCAGAATTAGGCCCATAGTTCAGAGGTGAACGCAAGCTGCACGAAATGACGATGTTTGTGCAGTTGAGCCATGTGGGTCTGTAATGGGAGTGTTGCAGTCATTTTACTGCAAGTAGGCTACATACTCAGACGCATAACCGCTTTTACAAAGGCATGTTCATAGCCACAGTATCGATGCTGGTCAGGAGGGTGCACCGATAGTGGACTGTCTAGAACAGGGATGGGGAACCTTCGGCCCTCCAGCTGTTGTTGAACTACACATACCAGCATGCCTTGCTACAGATTTGCTATTTGACCATGCTAAAACTGTTGCAGGGCATGCTGGGATGTGTAGTTCAACAACTGCTGGAGGACCGAAGGTTCCCCATCCCTGGTCTAGAACTTCCAGCGGTGCTACTACATGCTGAGGTGGATAAAATGGGCGTCTCTGGTCTCGCACATTCCGACGCACACTAGTGCACAAGTGAAACTACAATTTGCATATTATTGAACCCGCTACTCCAGCAATGGGTGCTAGAATGGATGCAGCAACACCTCACCTTAAACACATTTCTACATGAAAAGTACAGGCATATGTGTACGCAACCAATTTCACTGACAAGCCCGCGACACGGGCATAACACAGCCGTAAGATGGACCATCTCTGTGCGTGTGCTGAGGCCCAGGAATGCCTACTGCTGTATATTTTCCAGATTCCGCTCGCAGTGAGGATTTATTTGCAGAGTGATTGACAGAAAGTGACCCGTTCCGGTGTGGTAACGGGAAGTGACCGCAAAAACACTGCATGTCATGGTTGTATCTGACATCAGCTGTGATCATGTGCACAGAGAGACGCAACGCCTGCGTCACTATAGGGCTACGGTTACAGTTGATGTTCCTTGCTCTTGCGTATTGGCAAGAATGTGCACGCAATTGCAAATGAATTTGCGATGGCACCGTTGAGCGTCTTTTAATTTCTGGGCGGCAGCTTCACTTGCTAACATTAGCAGTTCCGTAGCCTAGAAAATCGTGATTGCATTAGCGTACGACTCTGAGGTAGGCCCATAGTTCCATCAACCTATTTGGTTTTATTATTTATTACCAGTTATTTATATAGCGCACACATATTCCGCAGCACTTTACAGAGGATATTGGCCATTCACATCAGTCCCTGCCCCAGTGGAGCTTACAATCTATATTCCCTACCACATGTACACACACACATTCACACTAGGGTTACTTTTATTGGGAGCCAGTAAACCTACCAGTATATTATTGAATTGTGGGAGGAAACCGGAGTACCCGGAGGAAACCCATACAAGTACGGGGAGAATATACAAACTCCACACAGTTAGGGCCATGGTGGGAATAGAACCCATGACCTCAGTGCTGTAAGGCAGTAATGCTAACCATTACACCATTCGTAGACAATATTGTTATAATAAATCTTTACTTCAAAGATATTTTTACAGATACCTGAAATGAGACTTTAGATCTATCCGGAAAGACTCATAAAAAGCTTTCTTATAATGAGCTGAGCCAAATACTCACTCGCTAACGATCAGTGTTCAGGTCCGCCAGGGAAGCTGGAGAGCATAGTGAAATGAAGCAGGTTATTGGATTGTTAATCTTAAGGTAAGTAGTTATTAAAGTATTACTGCTAATTGATTTCATGAGACTTTGGTGTTTTTTTTTGTACTTTTAAAGTTTTGTTGAAATCTAGGGGAAGATGTATTAAACCTTAGAGAGAGATAAGGTACCAACCAATCAGAATCTGTCATTTTGCAAACAGTCTATAAAGTGGCAGTTAGAAGCTGATTGGTTGGTACTTTATCTCACTCAACTTTATCTCTCTCTGAGGTTTGATACATCTTCCCATTAAATGTTTTCAATTAGTTGAAAAAAATCTGCAAGCTGTACAAAATGTTCTGCAGTACTGTAGAACATTTTTTACAATAAAATAAAAAAATACTTCGGCAGTTTTTAACACTTTCATACATTATAAATCCAGTTATCTGGCCTAGATTTACAGTTTTACTTGCTGGAAGGAACCATAATTTAGTGTAGCACCCAATAGCCCCAGACCGCACGTCATCTCATATAGGTGAAAATAAGTATCCCTAATTCAGCCTAAGGTTTAATGTTTATGATGTTTAAATAATACATCTAAAAACATGTGAAACTTGAGTGAGCAATATGAATGGTGTCCCAGTTATAAATAAATGCTTTACAAATCAAATAGTATTGACCCTGTAATCAAATAATACATTATATTCCCAGTAATAAACTAATAAAGTAACACTGGCTTCTCATTAAAATAATAAATTAATATTGTTAATAGAAACATATACTGCAGATAAGAACCACTATGCCCATCTAGTCTGCCTTTTGGTAACATCAAACCCTATTTGTTCTTTGTAAGGATATCCTTAAGTCTATCCCAAGCATGTATAGATTGCTCTATTGTATTAGCTTCTACCACCCCTGTCTCCATAATAAAATGGTTAAATAATACATATATTAATAAGTTAATATTGGCTCCTTTGTAAAATAAAATAAAAATGCAGTATATTGTTACAGTATCTTAAGGAATAAATTATTGACCCCAGATTTAAGGGGAGTACAGACTGTGTAATGGTTAGCACTGAGGTCATGGGTTTAATTCCCACCATGGCACTAACTGTGTGGAGTTTGTATATTCTCCCCGTACTTGCGTGGGTTTCCTCCGGGTACTCCGGTTTCCTTCCAAAATCCAAAAATACACTGCTAGGTTCGTTGGCTCCCAACAAAATTAACCCTAGCGTGAATGTGCGTGCTAGGGAATGTAATTGTAAGCTCCACTGGGGCAGGGACTGATGTGAATGGCCAAATAGTCTCTGTAAAGCGCTGCAGGATATGTGTGCGCTATATAAACTGGTAATAAATAAATAACTGCCTCGCTACTGCTGTTTGCGCTGAGTACACCACATACAGATAACCTACTTTAAATCACCTTAGGCTATAGCATAGAGTTATAATAACTAAGAGAACGCTTAAATTAACATTTCCAATACATTTCTGAGCCGTGCGTCCATTGGCGTTTCCATAATGTATGCAGCGTGTGCGGTGCACACGGGCCCCTGAGTCCCGGGGGGGGGGGGGGGGGCGCACTGCACCGCACCGCACACACTGCACCCATTTCTCCTAAACTTACCTTTCCAGAGTCTATTGCTGACCGTGTGTGGGCCCCCTCCTCTACCGTACTCTGCCAGAGTCTACAGCGCTCAGAGCGTTTGGGGCGTTTCAAAGATTATGGGGCACATTTATCAACGAGTGATAACAATCAGCTTCCAACTGTCATGTAGTGAGGGACGACTATGGGGGGAAGGGGTCCCACACATGGAGTCTGCACACAGTCCCCTCCTCTCTGGAGACTCCCCAGCGTGCGTCTCAATTGCTAATAGGCCTCTGTGGGTGCACATTGCGGGACTGATGCACTGTGTGACTTTTAATGGCTTAAGGGCCCCATACACTTATACGACATGACGGTCCGTCATGTCGTATAAGATTTCCTCCAACCTCCCGGCAGCCTCCCCGTTGGTAAGATAGTATTAGATACTGTATATCGTATGCAGTTTTTTTTGCATACGATGTGTCTTTTACTATCCTATCTATTTACTGCAGGATCCGACATATCACAAATGCAGCACTCGTGATATGTCGGATCTGGGGGGGGATCCGATCCGATGCCCACGGGAACGCGCATCTGATCGGGGGAAAAGCACCCCGAAAATGCCTGATTTCACCCAATATATCGGGCCGAATGCCTGAACTGGGCTGAAATCGGGCATAATCGGCCTAGTGTATGGGGCTATTTAGACCCGTGCGCAGTTTAAAAGCATTGACAATTTGTGCGAATATCAGCGTTTCGTCTGAGGCCCAATGTGTTTGTGTGCTATAGATCGGGCAATTCGGGTGTTCACTACAGCAATATTATATATATTAGGTAACACTGGTAAAAAAAAGAAGTCACACATCAGGCGTAATGACATTTCTAGTGTACTGTTATAAATACATTATTATTTTGTTAATAGTTGTTTAGAGCGCTAATATTTTTCCTTCATACTGTTATAGGTTACATTTTCCACCTGTCAGCATCTGAGACCAAGCTTTATCTTTTAAACTCTATAAAATGATTTATTATATATACATTGTACAGTAATAACACATGTGATATAACGGTTATACAGTACCTATTATAGTGAATAGGTCTGGGGATGTAAAAGTCCAAAGAAATGTACACTGCTCAAAAAAATAAAGGGAACACTAAAATAACACATCCTAGATCTGAATGAATGAAATATTCTTATTAAATACTTTGTTCTTTACATAGTTGAATGTGCTGACAACAAAATCACACAAAAATGATCAATGGAAATCAAATTTATTAACCCATGGAGGTCTGGATTTGGAGTCACCCTCAAAATTAAAGTGGAAAAACACACTACAGGCTGATCCAACTTTGATGTAATGTCCTAAAAACAAGTCAAAATGAGGCTCAGTAGTGTGTGTGGCCTCCACGTGCCTGTATGACCTCCCTACAACCCACACAAGTGGCTCAGGTAGTGCAGCTCATCCAGGATGGCACATCAATGCGAGCTGTGGTAAGAAGGTTTGCTGTGTCTGTCAGCGTAGTGTCCAGAGCATGGAGGCGCTACCAGGAGACAGGCCAGTACATCAGGAGACGTGGAGGAGGCCGTAGGAGGGCAACAACCCAGCAGCAGGACCGCTACCTCCACCTTTGTGCAAGGAAGAACAGGAGGAGCACTGCCAGAGCCCTGCAAAATGACCTCCAGCAAGCCACAAATGTGCATGTGTCTACTCAAACGATCAAAAACAGACTCCATGAGGGTGGTATGAGGGCCCGACGTCCACAGGTGGGGGTTGTGCTTACAGCCCAACACCGTGCAGGACGTTTGGCATTTGACAGAGAACACTAAGATTGGCAAATTCGCCACTGGCGCCCTGTGCTCTTCACAGATGAAAGCAGGTTCTCACTGAGCACATGTGACAGACGTGACAGAGTCTGGAGACACCAAGGAGAACGTTCTGCTGCCTGCAACATCCTCCAGCATGACCGGTTTGGCAGTGGGTCAGTAATGGTGTGGGGTGGCATTTCTTTGGGGGGTCGCACAGCCCTCTATGTGCTCGCCAGAGGTAGCCTGACTGCCATTAGGTACCGAGGTGAGATCCTCAGACCCCTTGTGAGACCATATGCTGGTGCTGTTGGCCCTGGGTTCCTCCTAATGCAAGACAATGCTAGACCTCATGTGGCTGGAGTGTGTCAGCAGTTCCTGCAAGATGAAGGCATTGATGCTATGGACTGGCCCGCCTGTTCCCCAGACCTGAATCAAATTAAGCACATCTGGGACATCATGTCTCGCTCCATCCACCAATGCCACGTTGCACCACAGACTGTCCAGGAGGTGGCGGATGCTTTAGTCCAGGTCTGGGAGGAGATCCCTCAGGAGACCAGCAGCCACCTCATCAGGAGCATGCCCAGGCATTGTAGGGAGGTCATACAGGCACGTGGAGGCCACACACACTACTGAGCCTCATTTTGACTTGTTTTAAGGACATTACATCAAAGTTGGATCAGCCTGTAGTGTGTTTTTCCACTTTAATTTTGAGGGTGACTCCAAATCCAGACCTCCATGGGTTAATAAATTTGATTTCCATTGATAATTTTTGTGTGATTTTGTTGTCAGCACATTCAACTATGTAAAGAACAAAGTATTTAATAAGAATATTTCATTCATTCAGATCTAGGATGTGTTATTTTAGTGTTCCCTTTATTTTTTTGAGCAGTGTATTTTAAAAAAACTTATTTGATAGAGGTCACCTGAATTCTCCAGGAAATATGTAGTTATTTCAACTTAAAAACTAGTTGAAATTTGAACATTTTATTAATTTTTATTTATGTATGTATCACCAGTAAATTTATCTTCAGTCATTAAGAACAAATTCAGATATTCACTAGTAAAAAAAAAAAAAAAAAATTGATATCAGTTCAAATCCAATTCCTCTTGACACAAATATAATGTATACCCAAAGGGCCCCATACACTAGAACAGGCCTGGCCAACCTGTGGCTCTCCAGATATTGTGAAACTACACATCCCAGCATGCCCTGCCACAGTTTTAGCATTCCCTAATAGCAAAGCTGTGGCAAGGCATGATGGGACTTGTAGTTTTACAACAGCTGGAGAGCCACAGGTTGGCCAGGTCTGCACTAGAACGATTATGTCCGATTACAGCCCAATTCGGGCATTCGGCCCGATATATTGGGTGAAATCGGGCATTTAGCTCATGTATCCGATCCGGTGCGCAGCCCAGTGAGCATCGGATCAGATCCTCCAGATTAAATGTGCTGCACATTCAATCTGGTCCGAGCCCGCAGGCGTGGCTGGGATTGCCCAGGATCACCCAAGATACATCGTATTTAAAAGGACAGCATACGATGTATCTTGGACGATCCTGATCCCCGGGAGGCTGTGATTGCCTGCGACATGTCAGATGGACATGTGGCAGTAGTGTATGGGGCCCTTAAGTATAACACCTACAATATGTCTTTGAGATTGATAAGGTTGGGACTTCCTTACATACAGGGGCCCATTTATCAATGCGTGATAAAACTTGTTGTGAATGATAAAACTGCTTGCGTATGATAAATGATGCTCCAGCCAATCGGCTCCCGACTATCTTTTTTTTTTCTTCAAACATGACAGTTGGAAGCTGATTGGCTGGAGCATCATTTATCATACGCAACCAGTTTTATCACTCGTTGATAAATGTGCCCCATAATCTTTGAAACGCAACAACTTTAGATGCTGCTGTCAGTTTCTCTTCTGATCAAGGGGTGTATTCAATTGAATACAGCCCCAAATTTCTATATACAGTATAGTATGTTGTGTCAATGAAAATTTACCCGCCAGTATATTGAAAAATACCTTGAGCATTTGGAAAGCCTGGAGACGTGCTGCAGTTATAGCCGTGGGGGTCATTCCGAGTTGATCGCTAGCTGAAAATGTTCGCTGTGCAGCGATGAAGCAAAGAAAGGCACTTCTTCGCATGCGTATGCGGCGCAATGCGCACGCGCAACGTACTTTCACAACGGCCGATGTAGTTTCACACAAGGTCTAGCGAAGCTTTTCAGTCGCACTGATGGACGCAGAGTGATTGACAGGAAGAGGGCGTTTCTGGGTGTCAACTGACCGTTTTCAGGGAGTGTTCGAAAAAACGCAGGCGTGCCAGGAAAAATGCAGGCGTGGCTGGGAGAACGCAGGGCGTGTTCGTGACATCAAATCCGGAACTGAACAGTCTGAAGTGATCGCAAGCGCTGAGTAGGTCTGAAGCTACTCTGAAACTGCACAGAATTATTTTGCTGCCGCTGTGCGATCCTTTCGTTCGCACTTCTGCTAAGCTAAGATACACTCCCAGTGGGAGGCGGCATAGCGTTTGCACAGCTGCTAAAAACAGCTAGCGAGCAATCAACTCAGAATGACCCCCCATATACGGTATAGTGTTTATACAATTGACTCTATCCACAATATTAACGTTACTTGTGAATGATAAAATCAGTTGATATGATCTCTTCCTTCTGCGCAGGAACCCCGGTCTGGTTTTACATGCAGATTGCGCCAATAAGAAACGAACACGACAAGGTTGTTTTATTTCTTTGTACTTTCAAAGATATAACTTTATTCAAACAACCGATTGAAGATGACTCGACAAGAGGTAATTGTTCTGTAGCTCATTAGTGATGCATGCCGCATGCAGTGTCTGTCTATGTTCATTTAGAGGAAATCATTGTTTTTTGTTCCATGAAAAGTTATTTACAGATACCTTGGTGAAAACGCAACATAATAATAACTCTAAATATCAATTAAGATTAATGTCGAACGTATAATGAGTTTTTAATGGAATAAAATGAGTTCTACAGTGTCAATATGCAAGGAATATGCATAAAGTAAGAAATCCAGGGGAGAACTAGCAATACATCATTAGAGGATCTTACAAGCTTCCCTTGTCTCCCAGTAACATACTGGTTCTTTGAGTTACGCCGATTACACCACATTACGATCCTTCTACTTGCTGGACTGATTCATTTTCTAGTTGGTCAGGAATGTTTGCTGCGTCTCGGCAAGAAGAGCATTCCTACATGGATTGTAAGCTCCTCGGAGCAGGGCCCTCTTCCCTCCTGTTCTGCCAGCCCTCTTCTCTTGCACTTCATTTCTAGCTCTCTTCTACGCAGCGAATGTCTACACCCGCATCTCCTCTCGCTCGTTACTGTTTACGTCTTCCAGTGGCTGCCTACCCCCGGTAGTATGCCGATTACTCCTTTGATTCCTTACATCTCCGCTGTATTTTGTACTTAGAGTTGTGGTGCTAATTGTTACCTGTGTACCCTGTATTGTTCTAATGTGTACCGTATGTACAACGCTGCAAACCACTTGTGGTGCCATATAAATAAAACTTAATATATATACTGTATGTATGTGTGTGTGTATATATATATATATATATATATATATATACATATATATATATAATGTGTATAATATAGATAGGTACAGTATATACATATACACACACGCACACGTGTACAATATTATATATGACACACAACTACACTAACTGTTGCTGCAGCAAAGGACAGGTTTCTAGTGGGGGCAGCCACTTTACATTGTTCTCATAGAATCAGTTCTTATTAGCCCCGCCCCCTTACCACAGACCCGTAAATCCTGGAGTAGTGGGGGCTGTGCTTCGATCGTGGACTGTAGGCTTGTGGCTAGTGTGCATGGAAAATCAGCCTATCAGGGGTGTGTTTCTGGGTACTTGGAACCATGAGGCAGATGTATTAAGCCTGGAGAAGTGATAAAGCAGTGATGAGAAAGTGATAAGTGGAAGGTGAGGACGCACCAGCCAGTCAGCTCCTAAAGCCTAGTACTCACGGGGAGATGTGATCAGAGATGTGTGCTGAGCGATCTAGCACAGACCGCTCAGCACACATCTCTCCCCCCGCTCAGTACAGCGCGATGTGCTGAGCGAGGGGGTGGGGGATGGGGAGGGGGTGCTCATTCCACCCAACGGTGAAATGAGCGATGTGCCAGATTGTGCCTGCATGCAAGCCAGTCTAGCACTGGCGATAGCGGGATCGCGCATCGCTGTGCCGGCACCCCTACACACGGAGCGATGTGTTCTTATTTCTAAGCAATCTAGTCAGATTGCTTAGAATTTAGGCACTGATCTCTCACTGATCTTAATGCTAGTACTCACCGGCATATGTGGGGAGAGATGTGTGCTGAGCGAACCGCTCAGCACACATCTCTCCCCCCGCTCAGCACAGCGCAATGTGTGCTGAGCGTGCGGGGGGAGACAGGGGGGGGGGGGGGTGCTCATTTCACCCAGTTGGTGAAATGAGCGACCTGCTAGATTGAGCCTATCTAGCCCCAGCGATAGTGATGCGTGGGGCTGCGCATCGCAGTCACTGTGAGGGGTACTCACGGAGTGATCGCTGCTTAAAATCTAAGCAATCTAGTCAGATTGCTTAGATTTTAAGCAGCAATCGCTCCTTGAGTACCCCCCTTAACTCTCATTTTTCAAACCCGTAATGATTGTCTGGTGCATTATTAACTTCCACTTATCACTTCTTTATCACTTCTCCAGGCTTAATACATCTGCCCCCATAAATCTACCTCTCCCCTCACCCCCCCTGTGTGCCAGTGATGGGGTCTGTTTACTAAGCCTTGGATGGAAATAAAGTACCAGACAATCAGCTCCTAACTGTCATGTCACAGGCTGTGTTTGAAAAATGACAGTTAGTAGCTGATTGGCTGGTACTTTATCTCTGTCCACTTTATCTCCATCCAAGGCTTAGTAAATAGACCCCATGGTATCTAAACCACCCTTGGAGAGCTACAGTAGCAATTTTTGTTCTGAGCTGCACTCAAAAGAAAGTGGTTTAAGGCCCTCTACTATATATACATCATACAACCTGGCTGGTTTTACATTGATTCCTGTTGCCGATGATTTGGGGATTTGAAACATCCTTGTTTAGTAAATATACCCCCATTGGTGTTCAGTTATTGGACTCACATGTGAATCATATAAATAACAGTCCATTTGTAAGTGATGGAGAATACAGGAACAACAATAAGGTTTGTTAAACAGTAGAAAGCTCTGGCGTATGTATGTATGTATGTATTTTTTTTTTTGGGGGGGGGGGGTGGATATAAAGTGGCAGGAGGCTGAGCTTTAATGGGGTGTTAATGATTTTGCTAAGTGCACCTCCCTTTAAATCTGGGAAAATTTCTATTTTATGGAGGATCTTTTGAGAGTGGACAGTAGATACTGTATCTGTCCTGATGTGCACTGGCTAATCTTCTGGGTGCACTACTGCAAAACCATAGAGCTTTGGTGGTACACATCAAGTATTGTTCTGTATGGGGATGGGCGCCCGAACAGTGTGAACGCTTGTTCTTTCCCCCTCGCATGCAGAGGAGACTGCTATACTCAACTTTTCTGCTGTCCTGCTGTGTGGTTGCTCCTTCCCACTATTATCCATCAGAAACTCTATTGGTTCCAACTCTTCCAAAGCACTTTTCCTAACGTTTTTAATATAGATATACAGATGTGTCCTCATACATCTTGCCCAGGAGTGGTTCCAGGGGCGCTGCGACCTGGGGGCACAGCCATAGTCACCCCACAGGTGCCCGCCCTCCACAGTAGATACCATTGAGAGTAACACTCAGATGCTAGAGGTCCTACTTGACCTCTAGCATCTGGAGAAGAGAAGGGAGACACATGCTAGTGGTTGAGTAGGACCTCTAGCGTCTGAGTGTTTCTCTGCAGCGGGCGCCCATACAGCCCACGGTGCCTGCTGCAGCAGGGGTGCGGGTGGGTGGGATAGCACCTATAAACCCCTTGGCAATGAACATGAACCCCATGGCAATGAGCATGAGATCCCTGGCAATGAGCATGAGACCCCTGGCAGCAAGCAGTTCAGTTAAAAATAATTAGAAGCCTTACTGTAGGGCATAATTTATAAGGGACATTATTGTGTGTGGTTCATAAACTGGTGTCGGGCATAACTGTATGTGGCATAATGTGTAATGGGCATTACAGTGTGTGGCATAATGTGTAATGGGCATTATGGTGTGTGGCATAACGTGTTAACATGTAATGGACGTTGCGGTATGTGGCATAACATGTAATGGACGTTACAGTGTGTAGCATAATGTATAATGGACGTTACGGTGTGTGGCATACTGTGTAATGGACATTACGGTGTGTGGCATACTGTGTAATGGACATTATGGTGTGTGGCATACTGTGTAATGGACATTACGGTGTGTGGCATACTGTGTAATGGACATTATGGTGTGTGTGGCATAACGTGTAATGGACGTTACGGTGTGTGGCATAAAGTGTAATGGACATTATAGTGTGTGCCATAACGAGGAATGAGCATTACAGTGTGTGGAATACTGAGTAATTGGGCATTACGGTGTGTGGCATAATGTGTAAGGGTCATAGTATGAGGAAAAATTACAAATAATGTAAAGGGTGTGAATCAGGTATTTTTTTCATGTTTTTTTTTTTGTGTTGTATAAGGGGTTCTACCAGGCAAAGTGTGTCTAAGGGGTACTACTGTGTGGTGTAATTTGACTGACGGAATCTACTGTGCTGTGTAATGTGAATTGGTACTATTCTGTGGTCACGCCTCTTCCCCATGAAGCTACACCCCTTTTTTGCCACGCACCTTAGGTGCACAATAACCCTATTTTACATGGGATGTGAAGTTACCAATGGTAACTTTAGCTCTGGGCGTCAGAAGGTCTAGAAGCGACCGTGATCTTGCCTCGATATACCACGCAGCGGGAGATGTTTGGCGTGAGTGAGTGACCGTTCCTCTGCAACTCTGTTAGCATTGGGCATCTTTTTATGCCACAAATGCATCTTAGTTGCATTGCTATGCAAATAAGACGCACAAGCAGACTCTACTGATTAAAATTATATGCAGTATGCCTGTACTCTGTGCGTTTGTGGCAGTTTCTGCATGCAGATACAGCCACAGTCACACACAGAATATAGCCATGCCACCAGGGCCGTAACTAGGTGTGTGCGGAGGGGGCACTGCACATAGCGCTGCAGGGTAGAAGGCGCTGTTGGCAGCACTTGTCAATTACCTGTTTTAATTACTTTCACTTGCAGCTTCCCCCTTTTTTGAAGCCCAGCATCTCCTGACCGCCCCTGTCTCCTACACCCACCCCTTCTGTTGCTAATACTTATACAGCAAGGGTATTAAAATCGCAGCCCCTACCACATCCTTTTGCGGCCCCTGACCAGGGGTCCTTATGTGGTCCGTTGGCAGGGAACTGAGCCAGAACGCTGACCGGGTTAGCGGTGTCCAACCGGCTTCGGCCCCCGCCCCGGGATGTAGCCAGCCTCGTCCGGGCTCTGTAGGATGACCAGGGGCCTGCTCAGCAGCCGCCAGCCCCAGTGGCGGCGACAGCAGCACCGCGGGCAGGAACGGGCTCTGGATAGCAGCAGAGAGCGAGGAGGGGAGTGGGCTTTAGCAGGAGCAGCAGGCTGAGGAGGAGGCTCCTGGCAGAGACCAGCGGCATGGCCCCCAGCACACAAAGCACGGCCAGCAAGAGCAGCGAGCAGGGGAACGACTACATCACCTGCCACTCAGCATCTCACATGCAGCACAGTGCAGCTCTGCTCACCTCACCTCTTATATCGCCCAGCCCCGCTCCTGCCAACCCAGTGGTGTTCTTATTAATAACAGAGCGCTTGTTTGTATGTGAACGCACACCTGTGGGGATTTTTTTTTATTAGATAATACTGTTAACAGCTCTTTTAAGTGTGACGATTAGAGAGTCCACAGATTAAAAGCTTTAAGGGTTTCAGTATATTACCCTTGATGGATGAGTGGGAGCGGAAGCAGGTACTTACAACCGCTATCTCTCCCTAACACTAGTACCTGTATAGTCAGCGGTTCCCGGCTGGTTCCCTCTTGCGGCATCTCCCATGCACCCGTCGGCGGTAAATGCTGGACGCTTATATGATAAACTGTTCCGGGATCAGTGTGAAATACCTGCAATCAAAATCCTGACAACAATTGACCGACGGTCAAAATCCCGACAAGGTCAAAATACTGACAAAGTCAAAATATCGACCACTCATGTCAAAAAATAGTATAGGACTAGACAATTAAGAGTATAAGAATAGTATAATAGTTTACTACAGAACGTAGCACTAAAAATGCAGTATCACTGGATAAAAACAACTACAGTAAAGTGACATATGCATAAAAAAATGAAGATACAGGTTGAGTATCCCATATCCAAATATTCCGAAATACGGACTTTTTTGAGTGAGAGTGAGATAGAGAAATCTTTGTTTTCTGTGGCTCAATGTACTCAAACTTTGTTTAATACAATATTTTTAATAACTTGTGTATTAAATGACCTTCAGGCTGTGTGTATAAGGTGTATATGAAACATAAATGAATTGTGTGAATGTACACACACTTTGTTTAATGCACAAAGTTATAAAAAATATTAGCTAAAATTACCTTCAGGCTGTGTGTATAAGGTGTATATGAAACATAAATGCATTCTGTGCTTAGACTTGGGTCCCATCGCCACGATATCTCATTATGGTATGCAATTATTCCAAAATACGGAGAAATCCGATATCCAAAATACCTCTGGTCCCAAGCGTTTTGGATAAGGGATACTCAACCTGTATTCGAAAAACCACAAAAAAATATATAAGATATAAAAAATACAAAAACAAACAAAAATGATACAAAAGTCCCCTTGATGAAGTCCAGATGGGACGAAACGCGTTGGATGCCACTTGATCTAAACTCATCCTCAGAAGTTAAGCTATTTATATATCTTTCCTCTTTTGGATCATTTTAGTTTGTTTTTGTATTTTTTATATCTTATATATTTTTTGTGGTTTTTCGAATATTTCCATTTTTTATGCATATGTCACTTCACTGTAATTGTTTTTATCCAGTGATACTCCGATTTTAGTGCTACATTCTGTAATAAACTATTGTAATATTCCTATACTCTTAATTGTCTAGTCCTATACAGGTTGAGTATCCCTTATCCAAAATGCTTGGGACTGGAAGTATTTTGGAATAATTGCATACCATAATGAGATATCGTGGCGATGAGACCCAAGTCTAAGCACAGAATGCATTTATGTTTCATATACACCTTATACACACAGCCTGAAGGTCATTTTAGCCAATATTTTTAATAACTGTGTGTATTAAACAAAGTTTGTGTACATTGAGCCATCAGAAAACAAAGGTTTCACTATCTCTCTCTCGCTTAAAAAATTCCGTATTTCGGAATATTCCGTATGTTGGAATATTTGGATATGGGATACTCAACCTGTACTATTTTTTGACACCAGTGGTCACTTTTAATGCCTCATTCTCTTTATACACACACACACACACACACACACACACACACACACACACACACACACACACACACACACACACATATATATACCTTCCAACTGTCCCCCCCCCCCCCCCCCCCCCCCGAAGGCAACACATTCCCCCTGCTAATCCATCGCCGCCCGCAGCTGACAGGTTTTTGTTATTTTTTGGGGGACGGAGGACTGAACAGGAAGCTAAGATCTGTCCCGCAATGCACTCTTCTTCAGTACCCCGGTAAGGCTTCTGGAACAAGCTGCACTCTATATACTGTAGTGTAGTGTGGTGGTGCTGCAGAGCGGGGGGTGGGGGTGAGGCTATTTAGTACATGATGGTAGCGGTGTGTCGGCAGGGCCGTAGTTAGGTGTGTGGCGAGTGTGCTCAACCCACAGCACATAGGCACTGGCCCTATTTTAGGTATGGACGGTGGAAGTAGGGGGGAAGCACCAATTCTCTTTCTGGCACAGGGTACCAAAATGTCTAGTTACAGCTCTGCATGCCACATATCATATTAATCAGCGTAAGCTGCTGGTGCCTCCTGTTCACATCGTTTCCCTAATAAGACACATTTTAATGGAAATCGTAGCATGTGAAGACGCTCTGCGCTACCGCGTCACGCCATGCTAGATCTAGGTGGACACATCTGTACCATATTACTAAAAGCTGTTTTAATAATAAGTAGTATATGTTTGGAGCCATAAATAATTGATCTCCGTAAGAGCTGAAGCTCTGCAATTAGCTTATTGTGGCCAATAGTATTGTATTCACCTGTTTGTTTGCAACGGAAATTAGTAAAATATAAATATCACCGGATTACAGCACTTATAGAGTAGCCTAGTAAATTATTGATGACTTGTTACTTACAAAGTGCTGTATGTAAAAATAATGTAAGATAATGGGCCGTATTGATCTAGAACGCAACGAGCAATGGAAAAGCAAGTTAAAGTGCGGATAGGTGCACATTGGTAACAAGGCAGAATATTCACCCTTTTCATTCACCCATTGAATGCCTATAAATTAAATTCCTGTTTATGGGAGTGTGCATTGTATTAGTCAATAAGCGTTCTCGGGCATACAGCAGATCTTTATTTCAACTTCTGCATTTGTTTGCTGCCTTACATGCAGCGGGGCTGATTCTCAGTTAGGAGTGAAGCAGAAAAAGCGAGAAATTGCACATGGAAATATACCATGTTGCAATGCCAGGCGTGCAAATATATTTATGTTGCATGCAAGGTAAATACTGGCTGCTTTTGTATGTAGCCCACAAATGCTGCACAGCTTTATGCGGTTAGTATACCAGTAATCGGGATGCCGGCGGTCATGTGACCGATGCCGTAATCCCAACTGTAATTGGAATCCCGGCGACGGAACACCGACCACCGACATCCTGAAGGTAGGTATCGGGGTTACTACTAGGGTTAAGGCCTGGGGGGGCAGTTAGGGTTAGACACTAGATGGGGGATTAGCCGTAGCCGCCAACCCGCGACTCTTGGCCTGGGGTAGGGGACAGGGGAGGGGAAAATAATTAGTGATGAGCGGATTCGGTTTTACTCGGTTTTACTCGGTTCTCAAAACGGCATCTTATTGGCTCACGGATGTCACGTGTTTTGGATAGCCAATAAGATGCCGTTTTGAGAACCGAGTAAAACCGAGTAAAACCGAACCTCGCTCATCACTAAAAATAATTACCCCATGTCGGCATTCTCATTGTCGGGATGCCGGTGTTGGTCATGTGACCGCCGGCATCATGCATCACACCCCTTTATTCAATTTAGATTTCAGTTTGGGCATGCCCCCCCAAATGTACATCTCTTTGTAAATGATAAATCCGCCTCACCTGCAGTGTAGTGTGATTATGATGGTGAAAAGAAAAAAAAAGTTTTTTCCTAGGAATTACTGAGAACGTACAGGTTTTGTTTTTCATATACTGGATTGTTAGATTAATGACAGTGAATTCCTCGGAGTACTCCCCTAGAGCCTCTGGGAAAGAAGTTACAATAACTTCGTTTATGTTATGCAGCCTATGATGGAACTTTTTCTGCTGAATTTTAAAGTTTTTTTTCTTTTCTTATCGTACATTTCTCAGGCTAAAAGAAAAAGTCAGGATCCAGAACACTGTTAAGAATTTATTGCTAGGATTAAAGAATATTTTGTTACCAAAGCTTTTTATGCTAAACAAGGAGTTAAAAGAGCCGTGTTCCTGAGTAGTAAAGATATAGAAGGTGGATGTTCTCATACGTAGTAGAGTAGGTTGTCTCAGTTGCATTAGGAAGCTCCTCTAGTAAGGAGAATTGAAGAGGCACATAGGAAGCTTGGTCTCTGTAATGTTGGAATCTTGTGTTTATACACACACACACACACACACACACACACACACACACACACCCCCCCCCCCCCCCCCCCACCTATATTTCTATCTGTCTGTCTATGTATCTATCTATGTCAATGGGGAAGTAGTTACAGATTTTGGGGAATTCAGTTCTGCGTAAAGGACGCAATGTTACGCTCCCAAAAAACAACGGCATTTGCACCTGAGAAAACAATGTTGTAATGCAAGGAATCCAAATTGCTATTGTATTCTTTTCTGCATGCAGGGTAAATATGGGCTGCTTTTGCATATAGCCAACAAATACTAGACATCGTTAATTCTATATTGTAATTTATAGTGCGGTTAGAACCCCCCCCCCCCCCCCCCGAGGTAAATCTCTCTGCATGTTGTAATGTGGCCTCAACTGAATAGGCAGGGGGCAAAGTCAATAGTTCCGAGATTACCAGAGCCAGTTGAATACCCATCCCCCTTGTGTGGGAGCATAGTGGTGTTAATCGTATGGACACTTATTGTAAACTTAATATAATACAATTTTGATATGTGGCCAAAAGCCCTAGTAAGTACAGTAGTATATGTAGTGCCTCTCAAACACACTCAGTCTTAAGGGCTGTACTGACGGGGAGATTTCCCCAGAGATGTGTGCTGAGCGGTCTAGCACAGACTGCTCAGCACACATCTCTCCCCCCGCTCAGCACATCGCGATGTGCTGAGCGAGGCGGGGACGGACACGGGGGGTAGCTCATTTCACCCAGCAGTGAAATGAGCAACCTGCTAGATTGCTTAGAAATTAGCTGAACATCGCTCCGTGTGTACCCCCCTTTAGAAAAGCCCATAATAAGTTGTGCACAATGGAAATACAGTTTAACAAGCCAAGCACTTCAGCATCAGGGGCTGCTACTTTTTTGTGAATGAAGTGCTTGGTGTGTTTGAGCCCTCAAGAAAATATTTTTGTGGTTTGGTTAAACCAATCATCCTTACAGTTGAAGAGGTCATCATCATCATCATCATCACCACCACCAAACACTGTTGTTAATATCACCATCACACAATATTAGCTCATCCCCACTGGAATCCACTGTTACAGTCAATGTTTGTAATTGGTGGCAAAGTCTTCCTCCTACAGTTTGTAGCTCATTTTGACGAACGTCCATTTTTTCACATATTTTGGCCATAGCCTCCTATGGCGATCACTTACAAGGTTAAGCACTCTTTCTGAGTACACACTGGACAGTGGGCAGCTTAGGTACTCCAAATTAAACTTTACCTGCAACTGCTCCAATTTTCTACATGCAGTTACTGAATGTAGAAAATGTCCAGCTATTTTACAAGCAACAGCCAGCATCTCCTGCACAAACGAACCTGTCCTTTTTTAAGAAATTGTGGGCATCATCGCTAAGAGCTGTGTTACATGCTGTGTTTGAAAAATGACAGGAGGTGATTGGCTTGTGTTTTTTCCACTTTATCACTTTCAAAGCGATGATGCATCTAGCGAACCATCAACAGAATGGTGGCTGTCATACTTGGTTGCTTTTGATAAACAACTTGAATGAACTTGCTGAAAATGATATAACAGGGAGGAGGTCCTTAGATGGTTAAAACCCCTACCTCTACTTACTTTGGCAATACAGAATGCCACAGATGCCTTGACAAATGTTGTTGTGGGGGATAAAGGTTTCCACAGAGAAGAGGTGGATTGTTTGGCCTTTTGCCCAGGCATGACAGTGCGATTTTTCTTATCTCTGGCAAGAACTTCTGCCACTGGTGTCTGACTTACGTTAACACAAATAGCATCATCCTCCTAAATTTTATCAACTGGTTCTTGTCCAACACATTCATAATCAACATCCTCATTAGCATAAAATACATGATACGTCTAATCCCGTTGCACTTCCAAAGAGTGTACCAGCAGTGGACTACTTTAATTTTCTCTAAAAATATTATTTGTACTTCCACAGTAGCATCCTCCATTTCTGGCCCTGATTCAGATACGGTTGGAGTGAGCATCTCTGCTGTGTACCTGGAAGCAGCAGTGAGGCGTCTGGTATAAGTAGACACCTACTGCTTGCATTTGTGATCCAGTGCCGAGTCTGAGGCTCACTTGCAACTCCATCGGCCGTCTGAGTGACCTATGGGTCAGGCAAGCTGGCTGCCGCAGTTTCTACCAAGAGGCCTGGAAATCTCCCATCAGAACACAGAGATCCTTGCCTTGGCACTCCAACAAAATGACGGCAACATGTTTCCATTTTGGGAATGTGAAAGGCCATCGCCGCCCTCAAACAGCTGCACACTGTCAATCTCTTGATGTCTGCAGACGGTCTGTGTCCAAAAACGCAGTACACATGCTGCACGTGCGCAGTACGGGTCCGGTGCATGCACAAAGTAACAAACATCGGTATTTTGTGACTTCTGCCCAAACAGCATTGGGGCCAGAATCAGGCCCTTTATGTCTAATCCTTCACCATCAATAAACTATTACTCATCCTCACATTTACAGGGGGTTTAAAAATGTGGAAGGCGGATTCTCTACGTTTACAGTGTCCAAACCGGAACTGTCAGACTGAAGGTGCCCATACAATAGTCTGATTTTGCCCGATTTCAACTGATTCCGACGTTTCGGGCCCATAAATCAGATGAAAACAGGCAAATCGAATGTGCTTTACCTTCGATCCAATGCACGATTCCGTGATTGGATCGGATTGGAGCAGCTAGATAGGAAGTACTGCACTATAGATATATCGTACAAGCAGCCTTGGCTGGGTTCACATACGATGCATCGTATGCAAAAGGGCCGCATATGGGCGGGGTCATTCCGACCCATTCGCACGCCGGGTTACGTCGTGGCTACTGACGGAAGCGGTCATATTGACAGGAAGGAGGCGTGGATGGGCGGATCTGGACCGTTTGGAGCCGTTTTCGGGGAGTGGTGAGTAAAACGCAGGCCTGTCCAGGACAACGGAGGGCGGAGGTGTGACGTCAAAGCCAGGCCCATCATCGCTGGATCCATCGCACAGGGTAAATATGTCCAGCCCTAGTCTAGTTTTGCTTGAAATTTTTTTAGCTTAGCAGGGCTGCACAAGCGATCGCAGCCCTGCTAAGCAAAAATACACTCCCCCCATAGGCGTGGACTATTGATCACAGCAGCAGCAAAAAGTTGCTGGCTGCGATCAACTCGGAATGACCACCATGATGTATTGTATGCAACCCTTCCGCCTGGGAAGCTGCCGGGCGGTTCAAGGGAAATCTTATGGGACTTCTCCCTCTGAGAAGTCGCTTAAGTGTATGGGCACCATGAGACATAGCTCTTGTGATATCACTTAGATTTTCTGTGTACCGTATCTTCCAAGTTGCAGTACTGTATCTAACCAAGTTAACATTTTCCGGGATATACAGTAGATCTTTTTATTTTTTAGATTTATTTGGATGTGTTACTATAAGCACATTCCCCATTTTTTATCTCTTGTCTTTTACGTATTAATCAAATTCCCCTGTGGTGTCAGCTGCTGTTACTTACACAGGTATAGCATCTACGGTATCTATAAAGTGACCTAATATTTTGATTTACAGTAAATATACGCTGCCTCTCCAAGACCTACTGTTCCAAAAACTTTTGCCCTCCTATTACACATTAGCACAAAAAAAAAAAGTTTTTGCATTTATTTTTGGGGTGCAGTTGACGAGGACACACTAAGCACCCACTGAGTACATGAATATATGCTGCCTCTCCAAAAACACACACAGGAAAAGAGGTGATCTTGGGGGTGCAGCTCACTCAGACACAGCACAGGAATTATTGGACAAATAAACTTGAGATTGCAATGCGTCTGCCCTCATACACATGTGACAATGCTGTGACAGTATTATACAGTACTTCAGTGTAGTTGGAGATCATGTTTGTTTGCAGCACTGAATTGCAGGTGCTACTAATGTCTGACAAACATACAGTACTAGCCTGTTAGCAGTGCAGTAGATTGTAGTTACGGCTAGTGTCTGATACCAGTGGCGTATTTAATGGGTGCAGTGTGTCCAGGGGGCCTCACCGCACACCCTGCACCCATTATTTTTCATAATTACCCTCCAGAGTCCCGCAGCGCAGCATCAGCACTGCATCAGCGCTGCAGAACTCACTGGGAAAATGGCACGGCGCCATTTTCCCGGTGTTTAACGCATGCGCAGTAGGGAAAATCTCTGGGAAAATGGCCGCCGTGCCATTTTCCCAGAGATCCGCATATGCCCTCTAGACTCTGGGACAGCGCTAGCATCCCCTAGGGACCCTAGTGCCCAGAGCAACAGCGCTGCCAGCTAGAAAGGAGGGGGCCCAGACGCAGCCTGCACACGGACCTCCTCATGTCAGCAGTTCAAAGAAGCAAGAAGATATAAAAGCTGGAAGATCATCGACAGGCAGCCTGTTCTTTCTACATTTTGGCAGCTTCTTCCAGACTTCAAGATTAAAAAGGAAAGGCAAAATCATGGAACCCTACACTGACTGTTGTCAGAGTCAATCCATGTACACTAGTAAAGGACAGTATTGTGCAATATGCAGACGCATGGACACATTCCATCAAAAATGAATAGGTCTTGGAGATAATATCAAGTACTGTAGATATAAGAGATCAGCACATAGCAAGATTTAACATTATCCAAAGGGACTCCATAAGACTTCGACTTGGAAGCTTTGCCAGGCAGTTTACAAAACTTAGACAAATCCACAGCAAATGCTCTAATTCCTTTAGATCAGAAGGGCAAAAACTTTGTGTTACAGATTTTCCATTGTTTCGAGAGAAAACAAAAACCACAAGCAATGTCTGGTGCCTTTTGCACTATTCTGGACCAGAGGAGACTCATAAAACTGTCTGAAATCAACAAACTCTATCCTCATGGCCTTCAACAAAGGAGTCTCCTCCCATCCATAGATATGCAATATGCTGACTTTATTTTCCAGTGGTGGTTTACATAGTTAATTTCATAAAAGTTCTAGATCTTGGAACATTTCTTCCAATATTCCTGTCTGTTTTATTGCCTGGTAACATCTCCAAGAATCTTTACTAAAGTAGTGGTGACCTTCGTCAAGGAATTCAGGAAACTGGGGGTCCAGATATGGCCATGTTTGGACAACATTCTTGAAGGTATGAACATTTTTATGTCCTTTTACAGGAGCATGGCTGGTTTGTGAAAGTGACAGTCACCTTAGTCCCTCAAATATTCTTTCTCAGTTTTGAAATAATATTGTACAAAACAGAGTATCTCAGTCAAGAGAAAAGTGTCTAAAAAAATACCCTACTTGGCACATTAGCTACTGATCAGTCAACAAACTATAAGAAAGTGCTTCAACTGTTGGCAATGTTTTCCTCCACAATAGTGTTAAGCAAGATGTCACACGTGCAGTGTCCAGCTAGATTTACGAACCTGGTACAGTAACAAGAAGGCTCTCACCTGGGGCGATATTTACAAAGCGGCAGGTTGGAGCTGAAAATGTAACGTTTCACTCTCAGTATAAAGCCATGGGTTGGGGATACGTGGCCGGCGCACGGGATCTCGGCAGTCAGCATACTGACGCCAGGATCCCGGCAGTAGAATGCTGGCCGGGGGGGGGGGGGAGCGCAGCAAAGCCCTTCCAGGCTCACTGCACTCGCCACAGGTTTTATTCCCACTCTATGGATGGACACCCACAAGTGGGAATAGCCCTTGTTAGCTGGTATTGTGGCTGGCGGCATTGTCTGTCTTCGGGATCCCGGCATCGGTATGCTGACCGACAAGATCCTGTGCGCCGCTCACGTAACCGCATCCCAAAGCCAGGCATGCTTTTCAGCTTCAACCTGCCGAGAAGTGGTGGCTTCATATATGAAGCCCCTGGTGGCAGAACCTAGGATAAAGGCAATGTCACTCTAAAGGGCCCTACACATTGAGCGATCCGCCGCCGAGCAGCCCGACGGCGGATATGGCCAACCCGGCGGCTGGGGGGCAGTGACGGGGGGGGGGGAGTGAAGTTTCTTCACTCCCCCCGTCACCCGGCTCCATAGAAGTGCAGGCAAATATGGACGAGATCGTCCATATTGGCCTGCATGCACAGGCGACGGGGCACCAGCGATGAACGAGCGCGGGGCCGCACTTCGTTCATCGCTGGTGCCTACACACTCAAAGATATGAACGGTATCTTGTTCATTAATGAACGAGATCGTTCATATCTTTGAATATTATCGCCCAGTGTGTAGGGCCTATTACAGTAGGTCTGGAAGAGCTAGTACTGGTGACTGATTCCAGTGCTCCTCTTCTCACAAAGTAAGCACAAGAAAAATGTCACGGGAAAGAAAAAATATTTCATGTAAATGTATTGAAAAGGGGTGTAGTATGGAAAGCAGTTCAGCGCTCTCATCATAGTTACTGGGAAAGCATCACGTGGTGAAACAGACAATTGGGAGGTATGGAGTAAATACACTTGTATCCATCCCACTTGAGTATGTTTTTCAGGTATGCCCTCCTATTTTATTTTGGCCCATTGACCTGGAACTTGAGGGAGACTTCCAGATTTGAGGGAAGGGTCTCCGGGCTCCAGGGAAAGTGGGCAATTTTCCTGCATCCCGCAGGCTGACCTGTGAAATGAACGGGATATGGGTCACGAATTGACCTCGGCATCGCATAGCTGGGATCCCTGCTAAATATCACAGGGGTTGAGACCTCCTCCATCCCACTCACATGCCTCCTCCCGGACATACACTTGCTGAAGTCAGCAAGCATGTCCTTTACAATCATTTTCCATTAGTCAGGGTTAAATGTATTAATAGTTTAAATGTATTAATAACCCGCTTCACTTCACATGTCCCTCGACTGTCGCTGACCAATAGATCTGTTGTTTCATTGAACACTTCACAGCTATCTATATTATGCATAATGACCTATATAGCATCGTTTGGTGCTCCTGTGTAAATGTCATCTTCTGTAAGCCATTTATTAGTTCAGCTTGGAGAGATATACAAAATACTGTATTTTGCTGAGTTTATAGGCAATGAATTAGCAGCGTTGTGCTGAGTGTGCAGTGTGCCTCTGTCTAATAGATCAGTCTATGGATGATGTGATGAGGCACATGGCAAGGATCCATGGAAGAAATAATGGCGAGGCGGCTGGTGTGTTTGTTCCCTTTCTGCTCGTTATTTTTGCTTGACATCCTCTGTGTTTGACTGGTTTGTGCTAATGGGTTTAGATTATGATGATATTGCATAATGGAATATCAGGCGGCTTCTCCACCAACAGCGAAAGGAAATATCTGTGCAAATACCCAGTAACGGAGAACTGTTTATAGAACGCAACCTGAAAAGTTGTCTGCTGAGAGGAGGAAAGCGTGTCTTCAGGGAATGGCAAAAAGTTTTAGTTAATCGTAAGAGAATTTATTCTGTGCATATGGGTCCTTATACAGAGTTGGAAGCAAACCAAAGAAGTTAGCAATTGGGCAAAACCATGTTGCATTGCAGGTGGGGTGGGGCAAATGTAACATGTGCAGAGAGAGTTAGATTTGGGTGGGGTGTGTTCAAACTGAAATCTAAATTGCAGTGTTAAAATAAAGCAGCCAGGGTTTACCCTGCACAGAAACACTATAACCCATACCTCCCAACTGTCCCGATTTTCGCGGGACAGTCCCGTTTTTTGGGGACTGTCCCGCTGTCCCACCCGCGGGCCGCAGTGTCCCGCGGTTGGGGGGGCAGTTGGGAGGCTCTGTCACCCGCTGCCCTGCTTAGCAGAGCAGCGGTGAATAGACGCTGTGCGCATGCGCACAGCGTCTATTCATTGGAGACAGAGGGAGAGGGGGCATGCCAGCAGCTCACAGTGACGAAAACGGGGGCGTGACTCGCGATTGCGGGTCCTCCCATGAAGCCACTCCCCTTTTCGTAAACCACACCCCTTGTCATAGGCCACACCCCTTTTCGTAGGCCACGCCCAATGTAATGTATAAATGATGTTTGTGAAGGCGTTCCAGCAGTTTGATTCTCTAATAGGAAATTTGAGAAAATGAATCTGTCATTGAGAAAACAACAAATTGGTCAATTAAAAGTTTAAAACCCAAACATTGTAATTTATAACTTGTTGAGATGTTGCAGGAAAATTTCACTTTCCGAAAGGCATCACTAAACATAGACACTGCCCCATACTCCCTCTGGTGATAAGGGGTCCCAGGCGTGGCACCACAATGCATTAGGGTAGATGGGGGGAGGGGGGATCGGTAAGTGCAATCGCTTTCCCCTGCACATCATGCAGCGAGAGAGAGGAGACTGCTATGATACAGGAAAAGAGTTACAGATATACCCACATCTATCCTTTAACCACTTAACTGCCAATTTCCCCCCCAAAAAATGCTCAGAAATTGTCATTTTTCTTATGAGTAAATTAGGTGTAGAACGTGTATTTAACCTTAGCCAAAATGATTTTAGTTAAAAAAAAAAAAAAAAAAATATATATATATACTTTTTTTAAACATTTGTTAAAAGAAATAGTTTTCTTTTGAAACATCAGAAACTTTGTGGCCATCACAACTTTCATTTTAGCAGCCTGGACAGCCTCCAGGAACACAGGGAGGGTTTGGGGGGAGGGGTTTACTTTACATTTCTCCTGCGGCTGCTAGTGTCTGCAGCTGCCGGGTGGGGGGGTCAGGGCCGTCTTTTCGTATGGGCTCAATGGACTCTTGCCCAAGGGCCTCAGGAGTATAAGGGCCCTAGGCTGGTAGCTGAGGGTCCCCTCTTTCCAGGGGTACCAGATTTTTGATAATCGGCCCAGGGGAACCGGAGATATCTGACTTGAAAGCAGTGGTCCCAATCCAAGCCTGTTAATTGCTCTTTCTAGCCAGATATTTCGGGTTCTGTCTGACTTAGAGTTTTTCTGAGGGTATACTCCTTTTGGGTGGACACTGGCAGCTTGTCTCTACTATGCCCAGAACCAGAGATATCAGCCTTCAAGCAGCTCCACACGCCTAATACGCAGTTTTAGATTTTCATTGGTGAATTGCTCTGGCTCCTGAACTCTGATCCACAAGTCCCCAGAAACTCTTGAAAGGTGGGACTCTCTAGTTTTTTTTATCCCAAAGCTAAGAAATATATTTTCAGGAACTTGAGATATCTGCCGTCAAGCAAGCTGATCTCCCACCAGAAAATGATAAATATTAAGCCCACTCCACTATCCACCCCTCCTATGCATATTAAACACCCCCTACCACACTGGAAGTCATGTACCAGGGCTTCTTCATTCAGCCCAATGCCCTCTTCTACAGATTAGCCCCATCTGTGCAGTAAAGGAGTAATTAGCAGAAATTACTGCTCCAGGTCCTATATGCTGAGCGGAAGATAGAACACCCCCTACCGCCGGTGGGACATCAGACCTGCCACTGATGGCACCCCCACCCCTACCGTTGAAGGATGGGTAGGGGGCCCAGTGCATTGCTGTGCCCAGGGGCCTACACTGCTGTTAAGATGGCCCTGGGGGGGGGTCCTGCCTTGCTGACCGGTCAGCATTTATCGGCAACACAGCAAACACTCGGGGAGGGTGTGGGAAGACAGAGGGATCTTCCGGTCCCTCTGAGAGTTGCAGTAGAGGGAAGTTTCTCTTCCCTGCAGCCACACACACTGCTTATCTGACTGGTCACATCCTGTGTGCAGAGCCGGCGCTACCCGCTCAGCATCTGGGGGCGCCGGGCTGAAGAGGCTGTCCTCCCTCTCTGCTGTTTCTGCTGGCTGCCGCTGCGTCTGTCAAACTGTATGACAGACGCAGGCAGCGGGAAGCGCAGCTCCAGTGCAGGTCCCCCCGGCTCCCTCCCTCCCTCTCTCCTCCCCCTCGTCCCGCTACACTTTGGCAGTGGTGCCGGCAGCACTGTCCCGCTGATCTGTGTGCGGTAAGTACCGCACTCTCCCTCTCTCCTCCTCATGTGGACATAAATGTAAGGGGCATTAAGTGTTGCACTACTACTGTGGGCGATCTGTGTGGCACTACTACTGTGGGCATTCTGTGTATAAGGGACACTACTATGGCATTGTGTATAAGGGGCACTACTGTGTGTCGTAATGTGAATTAGGTACACTACTATTTGGTGCAGTATGAATCAGGGGCACTATGTGTGGTATAATATGAATAAGATTGTGAATACTGGGGGTGATTCCGAGTTGTTCGTTCGTTATTTTTTCTTCGCTATGGAGCGATTAGTCGCAAACTGCGCATGCGCAGTGTTCGCAGTGCGCCTGCGCCAAGTAAATTAGCACAAAAGTTTGGTATTTTACTCACGGCGTAACGAAGATTTTTCATCGTTCTGGTGATCGGAGTGTGATTGACAGGAAGTGGGTGTTTCTGGGCAGAAACTGGCCGTTTTATGGGTGTGTGCGAAAAAATGCTGGCTTTTCTGGGAAAAACGCGGGAGTGTCTGAAGAAACGGGGGAGAGGCTGGGCGAACGCTGGGTGTGTTTGTGTCGTCAAACCAGGAACGAAACTGACTGAACTGATCGCAGTGTAGGAGTTAGTCTGGAGCTACTCAGAAACTGCTAAGAAATTTCTATTTGCAATTCTGCTAATCTTTCATTCGCAATTCTGCTATGCTAAGATACACTCCCAGAGGGCGGCGGCTTAGCGTGTGCATTGCTGCTAAAAGCAGCTAGCGAGCGAACAACTCGGAATGAGGGCCACTGTTTGGTGTCATTTTAATTGGGGGTACTATTGTGTGGCCACGCCCATTCCATGTGAGACCACACCCCTTTGGAGCACACTGTCCCTTAATCACGTATAGGAGGAAGGGCGCAAATTTATTGTTTGCAGGGGTGTGCCAAACACCCTAATACCTGCCCTGCCTGTGCGACCAGGTCCGATAAAATCTTTGCCATTCCTGTTTTAAACACTGGGACTTATGTTGTACTCTATAGTGCAGACGTGTACAACATGTAGTGTAAAACTACAGATCCCAGCATGCCATGCTACTTTTATCATGTCCTAATAGCAAAACTTGTGCACGGCATGCTGGGATGTGTAGTTCCACAATAGCGGAAGGGCCACATTTTGAATAACCTTGCTGTAGTATGTGTCCATGTTATGTACACAACCGTTGTTGTTTGGGTATTAGGCATAGTAGGCAATGCCTTTGTTGCTCTGCCCCCTTATCCCATAATGCTTGTGTAATAACCCTATGTACATTAATATAATTGGGATTGCCCTGTGAAGACTGTAATATAGCCTGTATCTATGAATACTGACAAACACTAATCCGCATGTAATACATTTTTCCTTTCTGTCGTCCCACACCCTGTAATACTTCATCCGGATCTCATCTCTCCCCTCACCGAACCTGGTGCACCAAGAAGGGCTGTTTGGCGCGACTACAGCAATGATGTGTGAGGACACCTCTGTAATAGTCTAAGGGGCCCATTTATCAAAAGGTATTTGCGGCTATGTCCCCGAAAACACACATTTTCGGGGGCTAACTGCAAATGCTAGGTATCCCCCAAATGTATGAAGGAGAGATCGCAGCAGGTATCCCTCCATTTCCGACTGCTGCCTGCCCTCCATTGTGTCCTGCAGCCAGCCCAATGAACAAATATCATTACCGATATTGACCCCCGCAGCTTCCGCAATCTCCTGATTGCGGTAGCCTATGGGCTACATATCGTGGGATGTAGTTCCGGCGGGATCCGGTCTGAAGATCGACACTGTCTAGGTCGACAATGTTTAGGTCGACCACTATAGGTTGACAGTCACTAGGTCGACGGGGTTGGAAGGTCGACAGGGTTTCTAGGTCGACATGTTCTAGGTCGACAGGTCAAAAGGTGGACATGAGTTTTTTACATTTTTTTCTTTTTTCGAACTTTTTCATACTTAACGATCCACATGGACTACGATTGGAACGGTAATCTGCCATGCGAGGGGACACGGTGCACTAATTGGGGTTCCCGGTCACTCTACGAAGAAAACGACACAAACCCCCCCAAAAAAACTTGTGTCGACCTTTTGACCTGTCGACCTAGCACATGTCGACCTTCAAACCCTGTCGACCTTCAAACCCTGTCGACCTAGTGACTGTAGACCTAAATCTTGTTGACTTAGACCAGGGGTTCTCAAACTCGGTCCTCAGGACCCCACACAGTGCATGTTTTGCAGGTAACCCAGCAGGTGCACAGGTGTATTAATTACTCACTGACACATTTTAAAAGGTCCACAGGTGGAGCTAATTATTTTACTTGCGATTCTGTGAGGAGACCTGCAAAACATGCACTGTGTGGGGTCCTGAGGACCGAGTTTGAGAACCTCTGACTTAGACAGTATCGATCTAATGATCCACACCTGTTCCGGCAGGGTTCCACCTCCACCGGAAACAGCCCGGAAACGGCTGTCCCTATGACTGCACATGGGCAGAGGCCGGGACACCCCGCTCGGCACATCGCAGGGTTGGGCTCCTTTCGAAGCCCTTGTCCCTTCATGTGCAAGGTGATACATGCCGCCGATAGGATCGCATATTGCAATGCCATCCTGGCCGGTAAGATGCTGCAGAGATCGCATGCAATATGCGATCCTTGATAAATGGACCCCTTATTCTTTTAGTTTTACTTTGTACTACTTTTTTTTGTGCACCATATATTCAAGACTGTATCTGCATTTTAATTGGCATTTAAGCGTTATATATAACTTCATAAAGGGCAGTAGGTAAAGTATATTCCACAAATGGTTTTGTATATTACATTTTATAGGTACTTTAGCTGAATAAAAGTTAAAACTTACTAATTACTTTGGTGAAATGTAGATGTATTTTGTCCTCTATCGGCGCACATTCCTCTCACATCTTTTTGCAGTAAAATAATTAGTTAGAACTTATCCCTCTGAGGGTTCCATTTACATATGAACGTTAGCTGCTGGAGCGTTCGCTGCTAAGTGCTGAACTCCAATATGTGGAGAACTCTTCATGGAGAATACAGTATTAGATGTATTAGGAGTTAAGTACGTGGGTAACTATGAATGAGCAAGTACAGTTCTCATAGGGATCAGTGGGGCAGATGTATTAACCTGGAGAAGGCATAAGGAAGTGATAAACCAGTGATATGTGCAAGGTGATAAAGGCACCAGCCAATCAGCTCCAATATGTAAATTAACAGTTAGGATCTGATTGGCTGCTGCCTTTATTACCTTGCACATATCACTGGTTTATCATTTCCTTGTGCCTTCTCCAGGTTAATACATCTGCCCCAGTGATCCTTTAGACCACAGGTTCTCAACTCTGTCCTCAGGACCCCACACAGTGCATGTTTTGTAGGTCTCCTCAGAGAATCACAAGTGAAATAATTAGCTCCACCTGTGGACCTTTTAAAATGTGTCAGTGAGTAATTAATGCACCTGTGCACCTGCTGGGTGACCTGCAAAACATGCACTGTGTGGGGTCCTGAGGACCGAGTTTGAGAACCTGTGCTTTAGACAATTGCATTTTACAAGATTTCAGGAGCACTATGGGCTGATAATGCCCCAGCAGCCAGCTTTACCAAATACAGGCACTGTAAAGACATGTTAAATCCTATTTTAATTACATTAAATGCTAAAAGATTATTTATGTTAGTTCACTTGAATTAACGGTTCAAGTTCAGAAGCATAACTAAGCTGCTTCAGAACATCATTAAACTTGTTCAGAACATTAAAACATGTACCCATGCATGCTCACGTCGCTCGCCACTTTTCGTCAAGGACGCTTGCACCTCTCGCCACAGGTTACTATTCCTGAAAGATGTCCACGTGGCTCGTAGTAGTAGAAGCCCAGGGGGGGGGGGGGTCTCATATTCCGGACTTGAGCTTTTTCAAAGGAAAGCCTTCACAAACCCATCAGTTAGTATTATTCTGCTCACAATTCAAGAATCTTGAGGCACTGCTTAATATTGACACTGCTCCTAGCTTAAATTAACCGCTTAGATGCCTAAAATCTGAGGGGCTCATTTAGAGTTGCACGCGAAGCAGCTGCATTTCCACACTGTGCATACTGCTGAGCAGGGCTGGACTGGGGCTACCAATGGCTCCAATGTTCAATTAAAGTATCACAAGTCACCTTGCCTTACGCCACATCTTCGAGCAGCTCTCCCAGTATGTGGCTGCATGATGTGATGTAACATCACGCTCACTTTAGAAATAGCTGGCCGAGCAGGGTGCTGGGCGGCAGAACAACTCAGTAAGACCTCCAGATTCCCGAAGCAACCCATCAGGCCATAGGACCATGTGGTATTTTCCAGAACTGCCAGATGGCCAGTCCGGTTGCTCTCTTACATGGGTAGTACGGCCACATAGATCTAGCTGACTCTGAATACAAGGGGAAATCTGCAGCTACTTTCAAGCAAGCAATGCAACCACAGATGCAGATTCAAGTGAGACCGCTACATTACAAGGATACAGGAGGAAATCCACAGCTATTCTCAAGCATGCAATGTGGCCTTTGACTTTTGCGTGTGACTCTGAATCAGCCCCCAAATCCCCCTGACATTAGCATAGTTAAGCAGAGCAATTTTGAGGCTAACGTACGTTTCATTTAGGGAGATGTTTCCCCTGGATCAGAGTTTGTTTTCCAGTCCATCATTTTGTCTTGAACTATAAAATGTAAACGTTTTCTACTGAAATGTTTCCACATGTGTTATTTAGTGTTGTTCTTTCACCTGGTATTGTACAAATAACAAAATAATAGATTTTTAGCTACATTATATTCTGTATCGTCACCATTGTTAATGTACGTTTTTCTCCATTGGGAACATTCGTGGCAGTAGGGTATGTCAGTCATTTTTATGTTCATTTGACCGTTCTCTTCTTGCAAAAGAAAAAAACAAAAAAGGAAAAACAAAATGGGACTTCTTTTTCACACAGCTAACCTTGGACCAGCTCCGCTAAAAAACACACAAAGTAAGTCTCAGTAGCTTCTGTGGTATTTTGACTGTCTGTAATAGTATTTTTTTATTTATTTTTTGAGTAGATTGAGGTTGTTTCTCCTGAGTAGCAGTAGAGCAGAGTTTCCCCAAACATCGCCATTACAGTCCAGGTTTAAAGTATATCCATGCTTAAGTCCAGATTGTTAAATCAAATTGACTAAGGTACTAAATAAGTCACCTGTGCTTAACCAAGGATATCCTTAAAACCTGGACTGTAATGGCGGAGTTTGGTAGTATCTGCAGTAGGATGACTCTTTCCTGCCAAGAAATATTTCATATTGGTATTTTTAAAACCAGTTTATAATCATTTGAAGAAATAAACTGGATTCCAAGCTAATGTCTTTAATCCAAAATGTTGCAAGTGTCGCTGTCAGAATAATACACCATTGTGAGATTATACATATGTGGCTGTTAATCATTTGTCATTGGCATATTGAGTTGTACCTTTATTCCTGCAAAGTAATGCTGTCTTTCTTTTGTGAGACTTTTATCTGGACTGGCCATAGAAATATATAATGGGGGGAATTCAAATGTTTGAAAAGTCGGTTGGGTGTCTGTTTTTTCCTGTCTATTAGATAGGAAAAAACAGACACCCAACTGACTTTTCAAACAATTAAATCTCCCCAAAGAGTCCAGATGCACAATTCCACATCCTCCATGCTTACTCATATTTTATAACTTTTGAAGGCTGAATTGGTCAAACCTTGCTGTAGGTCATAAGTGATGGTATACCCTATGTGAGTAGTTGCGCTCCTTGTATTTTCATACCTCTCTGTTGAGTCAACACCACGTACACCATCTTAAATTTTTACATTTTTAATCAGTTATTATCTGCACTAGAAGCGATGTAAGTTGTTTATCCAGGACAGTAGTTGTATGTTTTTTTAGTCCATTAATAAATACAAATGTACTATTTATGTACATTTTTACTTGGTCACTTTTTTTTTGGTCATTCCTACTTTTATAATTTAGCTCGTTGTGAGAGTAAAAGGTTGATCACTATATTGGTTGAAGCTGAGACAATTAATCAGGATAGTCGCGTCTCAGTACTGTGTCACAGACACATTTTATTTGGTCAAAACCAAGATTTTTGCTATACCCTCCTCCGGTGCCAGAGATATTCATCTTTTTTTTCCCCTGCTACTCGATGGGGTTGGATAGCAATCCTTCTTCTCTCCATCGTCAGCCAGACATCCCCATTCCCTAAAAAAACGTACAGATGCCTAATCAATTAGAAGGTTGTAATGGAGTGCTTGTGTAAAAAAGGAAAAACAGTCTACATCAGTTGTTCCCAATCGTGGTCCTCAAAGACCCCCAACAGTTCATGTTTTCCAGGTCTCCTCACAGAATCACAAGTGCAAAAATCAGCTCCACCTGTGGATCTTTTAAAATGTGTCAGTGAGTAATGAATACACCTGTGCTCCTGCTAGGTGACATGGAAAACATGATCTGTTGGGGGTCCTTGAGGCCCGAGCTTGGGACCCACTGGGCTACATTGTAGGTGGAAACATTGGCACTTTCTAAAGTGTCTTGAATATTAATAATCCATACAACCACTTTCCCATGCCAGTACTTTGCATCAACTTTTTAACTGGCTAGGAATCTGTATTTATTTTTGTCTATTTGGTTACTGTACCAGCATCATCAGCAGTTCTAAAATGCTTCCTTAAAATAGATTTTGACCTCTGCTATCTACTGTTGGTTTCACTGGTTGCATTTGCTTATACTAGCCAGGCTCTTGGTTCACTCTTAGTAGAGCACGGCGGTGCAAGGAAAAGTTGGCAGCATTGGAAAGACAGTGTTCCTTAATGTAGACAAATATTTTGCCCTAGTTCTTCGTTGTTGTTGTTGTTGTTGTTGTTACATCATCATCAATAGGAACGTTCATATTATAACTCAAAACTCATTGTGATTACCCCATGAACTGTGTACAATCCGCTACCAAACCGGTTACAATATATGCAATCTCTAATTCCCCTCCCCCCTCCCGACATCTACCTCTGTGCGATAACCTCTTTTTAATGACTTAAGCACTTTAGTGTGTTTCATTTCCTCATTTACATTGTCCATTTGCACGCTTCTCTATTACATTATAGCTCATTATGATTTGTTTAGAGAACAAAAATAATAGGCAAATGTGCCTTATTACGTTAAAAGCTATTTTAAAGCAGAAATATATTTGCAAATACATTAAAAAAAAAAAAAGCATTCTATCTAATTGGACTTTAAAGTTTAATAATAACAAAAATAAGAAAAAAACAAGCCATATTTAATACATACATACTGTATGTGTACTATGCTTTAAAATTGTTTTATTATAGTGCCTTTTTGTTGTTAAAACACAGAATTGAAATAAAATGCCAACTGTTTGAAAAGCAAACACTGATTTGCTTGTGTTGCAAATCCAAATTATACCATGCAAATGGGAAACCGTTTTCTGTTGCTACAGAAATGTGTTATAATATTTTTGTTCCACTGTTGTACGTTAATCTCGGAAATTCCACATTTTATTTATTTTTAATGCAGGATCTTTAGCAAGACAAGCTGTGTTATTGGCAAAATTCTGTATTATTGAGTCACAGCTCTGTAACAAAGAGCAGAAATGAATACTCGTTTCTTAAAAAATGGATTATTTTATGCTACTTAAGTTTAATAAATAGATATTAAAATGTACCTGATTCTGGTCTTCCTATTCTTTGACCCAAAATACAAGCACATTTTTAACCTTTGCAAAACATAAGCCTGTGTAAGCTTGAATCCCAGGCAGATGTTTTAGTTATAAATCCTGCCCAGTATTTTGTAACACAGGTCATTCAAGGCATTTTATTCCAATACTGTATCTGTATAATGTTCGCTGTTACTTCTACAATTACTTAATTATATTTTTAGGATATTTGTACAAATAAACTCACTGTATTTTTACTTAGAATGTTACCATTTCTAGTGTATCCGCTTATGGTAACACATTTTAATTCTAGGTCAGGACAAACCTTGTGTCCTGTCACTCAGCTCTGCGGTAAGATTCAAAGGGCAAACAGATTTTAAATACAGGTTTTTCTTTATTTGTAAAAAAAAATTTTTTTATCATGATAAAATATTTGGTGGAAACAGTTACTTGTGCTGTATTCCCCTTTGGCAAAACAAGAAACCCATTTGTAAGTTTATTAAGCGGCACCCCAGGGAACCTATTAGAGATATTCATAGCAGATTTTGGATGTTACTGACCTAATTTTATTATCATGCATGGTTTGAGACCATAACAACCAAAAAAAAAAAAATCGTCACAACATGCGTTTTTAAATCAGAACAATTTGTATTTCAGGTCTGCTGGCCCTTTATTAGCCTACTGCTTTCAAGGAGCAAAATACCTCTAATAACACCTCACAATTAGAGATAAGTAGATTGATTTTTATAATGCACATCAGATTTTTGTATTTGCTACTTAAAACTTTGTTCGTAGGTTTTACAAATTATTGGGAGAATAACATTTTTCTTAGTTAATAATTGAAGCCAAAATTCACAACAAGACAAATATTTACGTATCACGGGGGTAATTCCAAGTTGATCGCCGCAGGAAATTTTTTAGCAGTTGGGCAAAACCATGTGCCCTGCAGGGGAGGCAGATATAACATGTGCAGAGAGAGATAGATTTGGATGGGTTATTTTGTTTCTGTGCAGGGTAAATACTGGCTGCTTTATTTTTACACTGCAATTTAGATTGCAGATTGAACACACCACACCCAAATCTAACTCTCTCTGCACATGTTATATCTGCCTCCCCTGCAGTGCACATGGTTTTGCCCAATTGCTAACAAAAATCCTGCTGCGATCAACTTGGAATTACCCCCCACATGTACTAACCTCTTATCATCGTAGACTGTGCTGACACAAATGCTTCAAGACTTCTGCCAGATCGGCGTTCATGGGATCAGAAATCTCACTTCCATATAACATATGTCAAAAAGAGACGAAGATATAAAAATGTACATTTAATATACAGACAATGAAAAACATACAATAATCACACCCATAAAAAAAAAAAAAAAGCTGATATCAATAACATTCAAAATGTAAAAAAGGGAAAATGGATTAATAACAAGCCAGAGACTCATGGATATCCTTGTATAAGTGGTATTAGCGGTCCCGGCTGTTAATTAGATTCCAGAGTGTTTTTTGCTTTTAATAATGCCAGTGCAGCCTCTTAGCTCAGAAGCACTTAGTTTAAAAAGTAACAGTCTGAAGATTTTTTGAAACAATTAGCACCACTGGAGATTCCGAGAAAGAAACTGTGTATCAAATATTGGCCCCATGTTGCAGTGGCCCAAGAAATATTTTATCAGTATATGAGCAGAGTTAGTTGCTCCCCGGACCCGAGCGTCCTCGGGTTAGTAATACTCACAGGGGAGTCTCTTGCCACTGAATGCGGGTATCGTAGCCGCTTGGTTCTCGGTGGATGAACGGGTAGCGTGGCATAGCCGCTTTGTTCTTAGTGGATGTGGATGAGCGGCAAAGTATACACAGCTGTGAGGGACTTGTGTCAGAGTCCTCTCGGTATATTCAATAGCGGCGGTTCGTTGTATTATCGCTCCATGGTGCAATGAGGATTACATCCGGCTGGGGAGGAGTCCTAACGCGTTTCGTCACGACCACGCGTGACTTTCTCAAAGGACTTCTGCCAGCCACTATGGAGATATAAGCTCCATAATTGGCCTAAGTCCGTTTGGAACTGTCCTATGACAGAAACAGTATATGCAAAGTACAACTATGAGGTCACCTTATATAAAAAGGATTAAACTATTAGTCACTGTACACAGTGGTGGGAATGCACGTAAAGAGACCCAAATGAGTCTTTTTCACGCTCGCGGCCATTACTTTAGTTGGGTTTAGGTGCTTTGCGCGCCTAAACCCGATTTGTAATGGGCGCGATCAGCATTTGAATATCGCCCCTGGATCACCTGTCACTTAAGATGGAAGATCGGTGGTGGTCCTCAGTACAAAGACTGGTACAATAGTGGGCCTGCCAATGTACTATACTAGAGTAATGGGGGACCAAAGTTTCAAAAACATCAACGTTATCTTAATGTCTACACTTTTATTTTTTGAAGTACCTGTTACATCTCCATTTATTCACTTATTTGTAATTATGAGGTGTCATTAAAAGATAGATATGAAACTGATACCTGTACAGTCCTACTTATAATATCCATGTAGGATTGTATAATATGATTTATTAATAACTTTATCAAAATCACAAGTGCTATAACATACAAGAGCCAACCAAATATGAGCTTTTGGCAGTCTAGTATAGGCTATACTAATGAAAGAAAACGACTACTGTAGTTGGTGTGAGCTACAAATGTATTTGTGATACGTGTAACATGCTATTAAATTATATATTATGCTGCTTACTGCTTGATATTATTAGTGGTTTCTAAACCGTATTCCCTCTAAGCTTTGGATCTGGAAATGAAAGAGTTAAAATTTAACCTCTTAAATAACATATATGTTTTGCAGGGGTTTCGATGAACTGCCTACTCTCGGTACACTTAATATGGCTGCGTTCTGATTCGGCATAACTTGAACGCTTTTTCATTTTCAGATTGGTCAGCCTAGTTACTTTTTTAAAGATAAAAATAAAACTAAGGGGGACATGTATTAAGCAGTGATAAAAGTGGAAAACTGAGCCAGTGGAGAAGTTGCCCATGGCAACCAATCAGCTGCTCTGTATACTTTTATAGTATGCAAATTATAAATGTTACGTCAATGCAGATTGGTTGCCATGGGCAACTTCTCCACTAGCTCGCTTGTCCACTTTTATCACTGCTTAGTGCATGTCCCCCTTAGTCAGGAGCTATTTACAAATGTCAGATTCATTGAAATAAATGATTACTACTATTATTATTATTTTGTTTCTCTGTAAAGGATGGACAAAGTTTGCCCGGTTAACTCGCGCTTTGACAAACAGCCGAAGTGTCTTGCAGCAGCTGACTCCTATGAACAAAGCAGAGGTGGTCCACAAACATTCCAGATTAGCGGAAGTAAGAGACTGTGAATTTTATGCATTATTTGACAGTAATTTAGGACAAAATGGATACACTCGAAGTGTGTGAAAATTCTGATGTTTCTCTATAGCCTAAATAGTGGAAATTAGGGGGAAAAAAACTCACTGTCCATTTTATATAACTGTCTATGTATCCCATCAAGCAATAAACGTACATGAAAGGGCAAGTACACTCCAAAATTATTAGACCTAATTAAATTATTTTTATGGGTACAATTTACTATAACGATGCCTCATATTTGAAATATGACTTTTGCCTGAAATCAACTGCTTAAAATGCGTGAGTACACTCTTACTGTTATTTCTGAGTAGAAGATTGTTAAAGATTGACACTTTTTTTTTCTTCCAAAGATTACATTTTTATTACAGTTTCAAGCAAGATAAAATTTGAAGGGGGAGAAAGAAGAGGGGGGGGGGGGGGATACATGTATACATAAAGTTCCACAAAGAGAATATACATCCAGACACAGTGATTGACACCTTTTAAAAAACATCTGTTACCATGGAAACAAAGTTTATGCACATGTATGTCACATTTGTGGGAGAAAAGAAGTACAGTACATCACCTTGGGTGTTTGCTCAGTGTTGGCTGACTTGCTGTTCATCCAACCTGGTAAGAAGAACATTGTGAAGAAAGATATGTTATCATAAAGTTAATTTATCTACTTAGTTAATTCTCTATAATCGGAAATTTGGTTACGTGGACTATTTTCCTTTATCCGTCCTTCTGTTGGTAAAACTTTTTTGTGCAAAATTCTAAATTTGGGCTTTGAAGGCCATTGCCAGGCCAGGCACTTAATGATGCACTTTACAAAGTTCACTAGTTAATTACATATTAATTAGAGAAACTCAAGCATTCAAGTAGGTCAGTGGCCCTCGCTGACAGTAGCAGACTAGCTCCACTGTAAAGAAAGCAGTTTACTTTGCTTATGTACAATAAAGACACAATTGGCATTTACGTTTTTCTTTCAGGGACCGTTCTATATATGTTACAATTCCATGGAAATCTACAAAGTCAGTCTAACAAATCCTGACCCTCTTCCGTAAAAACCTTTGCTTGGAAAAGTGTTAAAAGATGAATGGCTTTGAGTTTAAACCTCATTTTAGGACCTGGATACTAGTTATAAAGTACAGTACATTCACTTATACATGCATCTGTGGGCTTGCTAGAAAACGGTCTGAGGCCCGGCGATATAGGGGGGTCAAAGGGGACACACATACCCCGTGATTCCTAGACTTTCCTGTAAGTGATCACATGGAAAGACACTGCCTTCAGATTCACTTACAGTACTCACCTCTTGCAGAACATGTGAGTGGCCACCTGGAGATCTTTTGGATCCCTGGGGCAAATGTATTACGCCTGGAGAAGTGATAAAGCAGTGATAAGTGAAAGGTGATGCACCAGCCAATCAGCTCTTAACTGCTAATTTACATATTGGAGCTGATTGGCTGGTGCATTATCACCTTCTTGCACTTATCACTGCTTTATCACTTCTCCAGGCTTAATACAACTGCCCACCAATACTAAAAGGACATGTCCAGGTTGTGAATACCATTGCCCTCTTCACTTGCTGAGATCCCTGTCTCCTCTCACAGCCCGGTACCCCTAACAGGCCCGGGTACATTGTGCCCCCTTCCCAATACCCTATCTTTGTGCCCTATAAATGTGAAACCTTTCAAATACTTTTAACAATACATTATTTTTTAAACTTGTATTTGGATATGTGTAATATTGTAGGTTCAGCGGTCTTTTAAAAGGTTGCCCACCTTAGTAAAATTACAGTACAAATAATTATTTTTTAAAAAAATACATAAAAAATGTAACAATGTAATTTTGTTTCTTTTTCTTTTCACTGTTCTAAGAAGTTGCTAATCAAGCGAGCTTCAAACATTTTCCCGCATGAGTACAAAGGTTCTTTATTGCACTCGTGCCTAATTAAAATAAAACAGTAATGTATGATTGCATATCTAAAATTAGCTCCTTAGTGAAGTGTAAATGCTCTAACTTACAGGACTGAAGAAAGACACCTATGTTTTCTTTGTATTTATGTAATTATTTTCAGGTTATTTCATGAGTATGATTTCTGTCCGTGGTTTTGCAACAGCTTACTGCACCAGTAAAGGCAGCATCAGATAATACAGCGCTGCCTAAAAAACTCAACACGTCTGTTAGAAAGATATGACATTTTTTACTTAGCACATCTGTAATTAATCCCCCCTGGGGTAAGGTTACTCTCCTGTCCTGCCTTCCACAGAGTGTGTAATAGGACGTGGACTGTCCTGTACTGCATGATTCATGTACTGATGAGATCGTTAGATTGCCCAAATTAATAATTCAGTGAGTGTTGTTAGCCTTTGGAACCTAATCAAAATTTAAGATAAAAGTAGCTCCTTTTTTTTTGCTGAAGGCAGAGGTATCTGTTATAACAATATGGACATGTTGACAACAGCACCTTGTATGTGTAACTATGCAACCGAAGAACCCAAATCCATATATTTGCTGATTTTATGTCTCCGGATAAACATTTCCTAAAATAGAACGTTGTTTGATGCTATTACTGCAGTGCAGCCTGTCCTCCGGCAGTTTCTTCTGTAGAGCAGAGAAGCCTGTAGGTGTTTTAGATGTGCGGTGGAGTTGGTGGAGCTCAAGTCATTATATCTGACCATATAACGAGTGGTGATGTTCCAGGTGACGGTAGTCTTACGTCCTCTGCACATGCAGGCCTCTCACTGATCTTCCCTGCATGTTTGCAGTCTTCTGTTTTCACATGGTCAAATACCCTTATGTTTTACAGTAGCGTTGCATGATATCCCTTGATACAGCATAAACGTATAGGGTTTGTTTCAAACTCAGTGGCTGTGGACAAGCGTAGAAGCCAGATTTATTGCCTTATGCTAATGCAGAATCGGTTAGTGCGTCTGCAAGCGTAAACCCGTGCTGTTGATTGATTTTATGCTAGCCGCTGCAACAGATTGGACGGGTGCTGCTTTATGTCCATGAGATTTTGTAGAAATAGTCTTACTTTCCCTGTACACACAAAATAGAATCACACAGAGATTTTATTACCACACCTATGGTACCCCCCTCCCCCCCCCTATGGCACCCCCACAAGACAGGGCAGTTCCGAGCACTTGCATTGTTGCCGCCCTGAAATGACCAATTTCACGGAAAGAAAAATAGGTCGGACATGTGCAAAAGTGCGTGAATTCACATCTGCACACGCAAAGTAGGAAAAACCCATCATTTGCGTCCTTGCCCAGAGATCTGTCCGACTCAGAATTAGACCCATAATGTATGTGGATAGGTTGTATATTCCATTTATTTATTTATTTATTTATTTTATTGATTTTTTCTACCATTATTCTTGTAGAACTCTTTGGTCTTATTTTAGACCTACATCAAAGACCGTACACATCAAACAGCCCTGTCTGAACAATGTTCGTGTTTTTCATCACACTGAATAATCCATATGAACAGGGCTCTGCAATCCGCGTTAGAGAAACTGCTACGCTGGCATGTGATCGATCTGCTAATAATGTAGAATTGTGCCAGGATTGTGTGTTCTGCTCCGGAGAAACTTCCCGAATAATGCAGAAGAGATGATCAGTGACCCACACGTCTGGGATCTTTATACATTTCTGTTGGGTCAGTATGGGATAAAGAATTTTGAGGAGGAGAACGCTGTTCAATGTAAGCTAGGTGGAACCTATGCTGGAAAATCAAATAGGCGTGTATTTATGGAAGTGGTGCAGCTAACTACGCAAAAAAAGACGCTGTGCGTCGGAAGGGCAAACACAGACCTAAATCTTTGTCAGCTTGAATCATCCACACAGTGGGGCAGATGTATTAACCTGGAGAAGGCATAAGGAAGTGATAAACCAGTGATAAGTACGAGGTGATGCATGCACCAGCCAATCAGCTCCAATATGCAAATTGACAGGCACTGACTGGCTGGGGCGTTTATCACCTTGCACTTATCACTGGTTTATGCCGTCTCCAGGTTAATACATCTGCCCCAGTGTTTGTTTTTTTGGTCACCAGTCACACCAGTACCGAAACCCACAGATCTATTCACAAGAAGATCTTGTGCCAGCTGAGGTTTGAGAGAAATACATAAAAAATCTGCAAACTTACAAATATTTAGGGTTGAAAATATAAATGTTGTGATGGGAGGTAAAGTGGACGGTCTCCAGGGAAAGGGCTTTGTGTTCACCTGTTGGTCCCAAAACACAGGTGAAACAGATTTGCTGGCAATTCATAGTTCAAGTTCAGGAGATGGGATCCCCTGGGTTTGTGTAACTAAACAAGTTCTTATTTCTTTCTGTAGGTTCTGCAGTTGGGATCAGACATCCTCCCTCAGTACAAACAAGAAGCACCAAAAACGCCGCCGCATATCATATTACACTACTGTGCGTTCAAGACCACCTGGGACTGGGTGATTCTGATTCTGACGTTCTACACAGCAATCATGGTTCCGTACAATGTCTCCTTCAAGACGAAGCAGAACAACATTGCCTGGCTGGTGTTGGACAGTGTGGTGGATGTGATTTTCCTCGTAGACATAGTTTTAAACTTTCATACGACTTTTGTTGGGCCAGGAGGAGAGGTCATTTCAGATCCCAAACTTATAAGAATGAACTACTTGAAGACGTGGTTTGTCATAGACCTGCTGTCTTGTCTACCATACGATATCATTAATGCCTTCGAAAATGTGGATGAGGTAAGGTCCTAAAGACTTTGTATGTGTAAACTAGTGTGTGCATATGTGAAAATATATTATATATATATATATATATATATATATATATATGTATATATATATATATAGCAGTACTTCTCAGGGATCAGCACACAGCCACCATGGCTCGAGGTAGGCCAGAAGCCACCGCATCTGGGGCCCAAGCTTCCTCTTGTCATGCTGTTTTACATTTGACCATGAACCCTCAGGGGTGGTCCAATAGCTTTGGTGAAGACTCATGTTTTGGTTGGCTGGAATTTACAGGGTCATCAAATGATGAACTATTGAAATACGTCATCTGAGATGGAGAATAGAGGCAGATTCTATAAACAGGAATTAAAGCAATTTGGGGTATACCAGATACCCTCATAATATTGAAAATATTTGTCGGGGTCTGCTTCTGCAATACAGGCCGCATCCTATTTTCCCCTTGATAAATATACCCTGAAGTCTGGTAAGCATCGTGAGGACCTCAAGCCCCATAAGTCCACTCCATCTTATTTTGGTAAGTGTATTACAAAACATACTAATACACGGTAAATGCATATTGGCATATAATATCCAATTTGTTTTTCCACCTCCAGTAATCTAAAATGATGCTTTGTACTATAGTTTGTTAATGATGTTATTTAGTGCTGATGTGTGGGTAGTGGCATCTCGACTAATAAAGTTGTTCAGATTTGGTCAGCAATTCTAGAGTCCCTGCTAGAGATAAATGCTAATTGAAGCAAATGCAATAAAAACTCTCTGGAGTGAAATGATGATATATTCACAAAGCAAACAGTTGCCATCTGTAGGCTCAGGATATCTTGTACACTAATCTTCGGAGCTGCCATTTAATGACCTAGTTCAGTGTCACACTGGCTACTGAAACTGGTCATCTTGGTTGTTTGAAAAGCCTGCTAGTCTTATGGTAGTGATGAAAGATCAACGCAGCTTCAGAGCCAGTGGCGCACCCAGGGGGGGGGGGGGGGGGGGGGTTCCGAGCACCCAGAAACCCTGCTCCACCAAAAATAAATTAATAATAATACAGTTTTTTTTGTTTTTTTTTGCTGCATGAGTATTAATAATAGATGTCTAGCGTCCTCTGCAGCCTGCTGTCTTCCTGGTGGCACTTGTAAGTGCTTAATAAAAGTTTACTTTATTTTAATTATAGTACATACAGTATATATCCGTGTGCATACATATATATATACACATGTATATACATACATATAAACACACACATATGATATATATACATGTGTATATATACGTGTACTGTATGTGTATATATACATGTTTAATATGCTATGTATATGTGTGTGTGTGTAATATATATATATATATATATATATATATATATAGGGGTATATATATGTGTCTATATATATATATATATATATATATATACACACACACACACACACACACACACACACACACACACACACACACACACACATATATACACACACAGACATACTAGTTTTACGGACCCAGCATACCAGCATATACTGTGTCACCTCAGTCCCCACCCCCGTGATTGGCTCCACCCAGTACTGGAACCCCCCCCCCCCCCCTTCATGCAAATCATGCGTTTGCCACTGAGCGCATTGGTACTAGTACAGTACTAGTAACGCAGCTTCAGAGCGTTAGTACAGTGATATTAATACTATTGAATTAATATCTCAGACATTGACTTTAGAATTGCTTTTATTGTGCTTTACAGGTTTTCCAAGCTGCTGTTTTTTGTTTTTTAACAACTTTATTTAAGTTTACAAAAATAAACTAAGTGGACAAAATAAAGTGTATCCAACTGTTCTGTTTTAAGTAGTTTAAGTGCAGTGTCGGACTGGTGTATGAAGTGCCCACCGGGGGAATGCAGTGCTAGGGGCCATATATAGGGGTGTGGCCAGCCTACAAAGTGGGTGTGGTCAGCCTCCTATAGGCTTGAAATGCACAATAGTCTTGTGCAGTGTAATGCAACATATCTCCCATGTATAATACAAGTGCACAGTCTGGAACCTGATCCCTAAAGGAAGGAGTGGGCCCTCAGTCAGTGGGTCCCACCGGTGGTTTCCCCTGTACCCCTGTGGGCCAGTCCGACCCTGGTTAAGTGTATCCTACACAATCTGGATGCAGCCATTTTGTGGGCATAACCTGTTGGTACTAAGAATGTAGCCACTTTGAACAAGTAACATCACAAAGTGTCACATGCCTTAGTGATATTACTAGTTCCTAGTATTTTTGTTAGGCTGTATGTGTAAGTACAGTATGGTTGCCTTCAAATGTGCAGACAGTGGTTAGACCAGAGGTTCCCAAACTGTGTGCCGTGGCTCCCTGGGGTGCCTCAGGACACCTGCAGGGGTGCCCTGGGTTGGTGGTCCAGGACCAATTCAAATTATTCATGGTCAATATAATAGGCAAACCAGTGCTGGTGGCTGCCAGTCATAAAATATGTGGCCAAACAGAAGCAAATCTTGTCCCTCACCACACAACTGACCCTAAGGATGACATATAAACGCGATGTACTTAATGTAATATTTCTTTCTAAATTTCTCAATAAGAAATTTTTGGCCTAGGGGTGCCGTGAAAAAAAATCTGATATTCTAGGGCGCCGTGATTCAAAAAAGTTTGGAAACCACTGGGTTAGACTGTAATATCTCCTTTATAATGCAATGGCATCCACATTACCTCTATATGCTTCGACATATGTGTGCACACTAAATTATTCCTTCTGTTACAGTGATTGGCGTTTAGTCTAGGAAGGTAACAGTGTTACATTCCCGATGTCGCACAGATAAATTCTCATTGTAAACAATCAAGCTAAAAGAAGATAGCGCTAGTCTTCTTCAAAGGTCCCGGACAGAGAGAAATTCCAGGCATTTGATCTGGGGGCATGCAGTTGGATCATGTAGCACAGGATGCTACACTACCTGTGGAGGCGGGATCAGTATGATTTACCTACAATCAAAATCCCGATGGTCAAAATACAGACAACAATTGACCGCTGGTCAAAATACCGACAAGCTCAAAATACCGACATTAAAACAGTTGACACGGTAACAATACAGACATTTAGAATGTTGACAAGGTAAAAAGTCAACACAAGTTTTGTCGACATAGGTCAACATGGACACCGTATAGGTGTACCACGTCCCCTCGCATGGCTCGATACGCTCGCCATGCTTCGGGCACGGTGCCTTGCTTCGCTCGACACACTATTAAATTCCACGTCCATTGGGATGGTAAAGTATGAACAAGTCAGTTTCAATTAAAAAACCATGTCGAGTTTTTGACCGTGTCGACATTTTAATGTCGGTATATTGACAATGTATTTTTATTTTACCTTGTCTGTATCTTGACCATCGGTCAATGTTTGTTGGTATTTTGACCGTCAGGATGGTGATTGTAGGTAAATTGACCGCATCCCGTGGAGGCAAACTTTGAAAAAAAAAAATGTGTCTGACTGCTCTACTTTTTCCCACTTACTGACTTTTACTCAACTGCATTCGTTCTTTCTGTACACTCATCCAAATATTTATGGCCAGGTTATTTGTGCACACTCATCCAAATATTTGTAGCCATGTTCTTTCTGCACACTCATCCAAATATTTGTAGCCCAGTTATTTCACACTCATCCAAATATTTATGGCCAGGTTATTTGTGCACACTCATCCACATATTTGTAGCCCTGTTCTTTCTGCACACTCATCCAAATATTTGTAGCCCAGTTATTTCACACTCATCCAAATATTTGTAGCCCTGTTTTTTCTGCACACTCATCCAAATATTTGTAGCCCTGTTTTTTTTCTGCACACTCATCCAGATATTTAAGGCCAGGTTATTTCTGCACATTCATCCAAATATTTGTAGCCCTGTTCTTTCTGCACACTCATCCAAATATTTGTAGCCCTGTTTTTTTCTGCACACTCATCCAGATATTTAAGGCCAGGTTATTTCTGCACACTCATCCAAATATTTGTAGCCCTGTTCTTTCTGCACACTCATCCAAATATTTGTAGCCCTGTTCTTTCTGCACACTCATCCAAATATTTGTAGCCCTGTTTTTTTCTGCACACTCATCCAGATATTTAAGGCCAGGTTATTTCTGCACACTCATCCAAATATTTGTAGCCCTGTTCTTTCTTTACACTCATCCAAATATTTGTAGCCCTGTTCTCTCTGCACACTCATCCAAATATTTGTAGCCCTGTTTTTTTCTGCACACTCATCCAGATATTTAAGGCCAGGTTATTTCTGCACACTCATCCAAATATTTGTAGCCCTGTTCTTTCTGCACACTCATCCAAATATTTGTAGCCCTGTTCTTTTTGCACACTTATCCAAATATTTGTAGCCCAGTTATTTCACACTCATCCAAATATTTGTAGTCCTGTTCTCTCTGCTCGCTCATCCAAATATTTATGGGCAGGTTATTTCTGCACAATCATCCAACTATTTGTAGCCCTATTTTTTGTGCACACTTAGCCAAATATTTATGACCAGGTTATTTCTGCACACTCATCTAAATATTTTAAGCTCTGTTCTTTGTGCACACTTATTTGAATATTTGTAGCCAGGTCCTTTCTGCACACTATGCAGAGAACAGGGTAGGGGTGCCCTCTCCTGGGGTAGATTGGCACTTCCAAACTCACAGCAGCCAGGAAAACAGTACACCAGTCCAGGGTTTTTGTGCAATCTAGCTGTTGCTAGGTTTATTGGGGGTAATTCAGAGTTGATCGCAGCAGCAAATTTGTTAGCAGTTGGGCAAAACCATGGGGGTCATTCCGACCCGATCGCTCGCTGCAGTTTGTCACAGCACAGCGTTCGGGTCGGAACTGCGCATGTGCCGCAGTGCGCCGGTGCATGGCAGCCGTCGTTACCTAGCGATCGCCTCTGTGACAGAGGCGGTCGCTAGGCGGGAGGGGGCTGAACGGCGGCGTTAAGCCGCCGTTTAGGGGGAGCAGTCCGGCCAACGCAGGCGTGGCCGGACCGTTCGGGGGGCGGGCCGTGGCAGCTGCGTGACGTCTCACGCAGCCGCAGCGGCCAGCAGGAGTGATGAGCAACTCCCGGCCAGCTGCATGAGCTGCGCTGGCTGGGAGTTACTCCTCAAATACAAAGGCATCGCCTCTGTGCGATGCTTTTGTATTTGTGTGTGTGTGTGTGTGGGGGGGGGGGGGCGGCACTGACCTGCAGGGCGGACTAGCCCTGTACTGGGCTTCCCCCCGCATGTCTGAGTTTACGATCGTGGCTGTGCTAAATTTAGCACAGCTACGATCAACTCGGAATGACCACCCATGTGCACTGCAGGGGGGGGGGGGGGCAGATGTAACATGTACAGAGAGAGTTAGATCTGGGTGGGTTATTTTGTTTCTGTGCAGGGTAAATACTGGCTGCTTTATTTTTACACTGCAATTTAGATTTCAGTTTGAACACACCCCACCCAAATCTAACTCTCTCTGCACATGTTACTTTGCGCAGTGATCAGGTAAAAAAATGGCAAAACTTCACATGCGTATGTGCGGGCACAAAGAGCATCGCTCCTGTGCACTGGATCTAGCGAAGATTCCATTCGCACAGCCGATCGCAAGGAGATTGACAGGAAGAGGTCGTTTATGGGTGTCAACTGACCGTTTTCTGGTAGTGTTTGGGAAAACGCAGGCGTGTCTGTCCAGTCGTATCATCTGCTGCTGTAGCTATGTTTATTTACCCTGTACTTGTCCTATAAGTCACTATTTTCCTGTTTATCCGTTTATGTACTCTGTAATTGAGCATTGCGGATCCCTTGTGGTGCCATATAAATAAAGCATGATAATAATAATCCTTGGTATAATCTTACTGTCCCATCTCATTACTTAATGAAGACCTAATGATTTTTTCAAAAATTTTGATGCCAAGTAGTTGCAGAATTATCTCCCAACCTTGCCCCATCCCTCTCAATCAGGTTCTGTGAAGGGCAGAACTTCCGATCGTAGTCTGAATTAATTTGTGGAGTGCGCATGCGTAGCGCCCCCGCACTGCGCGTACACACCCCAGTGAGAGGCTATCAGCATCTCAGGGCTGCGTCTGCCTCTTAGAATGCCGTTGGCGCGGCATGGTCTGGACAACGGAGGCGTGTACGGACCATTTGGGTGACATCATACTCAGTCGCTCGGACAGCTGCTGCACTGGCAGGAAGCTACTCATCAGGTACAAAAGCACCGCCGCTGTGCAATGCTTTTTTACCTGTGGGGGGGGGGGGGGGGGTAGGGGGGGTGAGCCTGACATGCGGGGTGGACTAGCCCTGTGCTGGGCGTCCCCCCGCATGTCTGTGAAACTGATCGTAGATGTGCTAAATTTAGCACATCTACGATCAGATCTGAATTAGGCCCCAAATCTCATCAAAGTAATGCAAGACAAAGGGGGACATGTACTAAGCAGTGATAAAACTGGAGGAGTTGCCTGTGGCAACCAATCAGCTGCTATGTATGTTTATAGTATGCAAATTATAAATGTTACGTCAATGCTGATTGGTTGCCATGGGCAACTTCTCCACTAGCTCACTTCTCCACTTTTATCACTGCTTAGTACATGTTCCCTATAATCTGGCAGTGAGGTGTTATGCTAACAAGGTATATGACAGTGTGTCATGGTCTGTGGATGGATTCAATATGATTTATTCTCATATCCTGACAGCGGCATCCCACCCGCCTGAACGCCAGCAGCGGGGCAAGAACAAAGAGTTCCCTTGCGCTTGCCACTGGATCTATTCCCACTCTATGGGTGTCATGGACACAAACGAGTGGGAATAGTCCCTGCTTTGCTGGAATTCCAGCTGGCGGTATTATCAGCTGGCGGGATTCCGTAGTCAGTATCCTGACCGCTGGGATACCGACTGCCGGCAAATTGAACGTATCCTGTGTGGACAAATGGGGGCACAGTGCAGCAGCTTCGGCACAGGAAGTGATGCGCTCTTCCAGGAAGTTCTCATGCAGCCCAGCCTGTGTCTTACAGTGACGTGGCAGCATGACGTTCTAGGTCCTGCCTGCACACTGCAGCCTCTCTTCTAGGCAGCGCCACAACAGCAGAGATGAGTGATCCCATGCATTGTAGCCACAATGTGATGCGACGAAGATGTACTAGGAGATTGCACTGATTCATTTGATGTGTGACAATTGTATAACTCTATCCCCTGCATTTTATTATGTAAGATGTCTCTTTTGCTGACCCATTGCAGTGTACTGGGGAAATTTGTGCTTTGTATTTTCAGATTTTGTATTCCTTACAGATACAGTATTTAAAACTGGCTTTATAAGAAATGTACACTATCCCAAAGATGTTATTTGTACTTCCCTTAAATAACGTAACTGTTGTTACCATTTTACATGCTAATTGTAACCTGTGCTCCCACTGACTGCTAATTAGAAACAAATAATCCCACTAGGGGCAGTACGTAGCTTTGTTCCCTGACAATCACTTCCTGCTCACACAAAAGCAAGCGTACTAACGAGGACTGTTTCCTTTAACTGTGGAAAATCTCATGCTGAATGCAGTAGGGATGTCTTTGTTCTTAAATCTTGCAGAGCAAATGTAGTCAGGATTGGAGTATTTACCAAATGGAAAGCTAAATATTTTGATATTTGGATATTGCTCTATTATACAGATCCGGCCCTAGGCATAGGTGTTATAGCCCAGGGGTATCTGAAAAAGCCTGGGGATATCTGGGCAGGCTAGTCATATGGCAGGTAGCGGAGCAGCAGCAGTAAGCCTGGACAGCCCAGAGCCAATCATTCAGCTCTTGCAGATTCCAGCCAGGATCTTGCCTAGGGCATCAGATTGGTCAGGGCCGGCCTTGCTCTTATAAGAATATTATAATCCAGTGGTTCACAAACTTTCTTGAATCACAGCGCCCTAGAGTGTCAGCATTTTTTTTCACAGTACCTCTAGGTCAAATGTTTCTTATTGATAAATTAGGGGGGGGGGGGGGGAAGGAATCAAGTAAATTGTGCTTAGCTGTCATCCTCTGGTTCAGTTATGTGGCTGTGGATGGGCAGTGGAGCATGCAGGGATGAGCTCCGAGTACCTAGAACCCCCCCCCCAGGCTTTGAATGACCACAATCGGAGCCCCGCCTTTTCACAATGTAACGTGATTCATGGATATCATATTTGTCTCTCGTCCACTCGTACATCAACGAGGAGGTTGGGTTGAATGACCCAATTTACCTGGCCCCACCGCTAGCCGTCTTCCATTCACTTCAGTAGGGCAGCAGTTGCATGCATGCATGCGCGGTTCCCATTGAAGTACGCTACGTGGCAACAACCAGAAGGACAGATCTGATTGTATGTGTGTATGGCTATATATATATATATATATATATATATATACCCGTGCCACCGCTCTTCACTGGACCAAGCTCCCTTGCTCTATTAGACTCTCCCTGACCCTGCAAAGCTTCAACCGGGCACTGAAAACCCACCTGTTCATCAAAGCCTACCCTTCCGCATAACCCAGTCTTCAGACTGCTCTCCCATCCTCATGCCTTGGCCCTCTATGCCTCGCTTACTTCCTGACACCAGGCCACCTTCCGCTTGCTTGTGCTTCATGTTACCCTTCTGTCTCCATCTTCCACTAGATTGTAAGCTCCTTGGAGCAGGGCCCTATTCCCTCCTGTATCACAGCCCTCTTCTCCTGTACTTCAATTACAGCTCTCTCCTACTCACTGACTGTCTATACCGGCATTTCTTGCTGCTCGTGGCTGTTCATCTCTTACAATGGCTGCCCGCCCCCGGTAGTACGCCAATTACTCCTTTTCTTCCTGACATCTCCGCTGTATTGTGTACTGAGAACTGTGCTGCTAATTGTTACCCGTGTTCTGTATTTAGTTTTCCATAAAGTTACGCTTTGTTTACCCTGTGTTGTTCTAATGTGTGTTTATGTATGGCGCTGCAAAACACTTGTGGCGCCTTATAAATAAATTGTAATAAAATAATAATATTTTATATATATACACACATACATAGTAGTGGCCAAAATTGTGGAAACCTTTTGTAAAATGTGCATTTTTGAAGTTTAACAGCTTATAGCACTAATATATTTTAGTATTATACCAAAAAGCATACATCATTACAATGGCAATTTAATTTAGAACATAATACAATGTAATACAATGAACTTTATAACAACATTTTACATTTTGATAACAGGTATAAACACTGAACTGAACATAGACATGCGGCGGGACGCCCGGTACAGGGCTATCCCGCCCCGCATGTCACTGCCGCCCCTCCCCCCTCCCGCAGAAGTGCAAAAGCATCGCCCAGCGGCGATGCTTTTGCACTTTAGGAGTAGCTCCTGGCCAGCGCATCTTTAGCGTGCTGGCCGGGAGCTATTCGTTGCTCCCCGACCCGCAGCGGCTGCATGTGACGTCACGCATCCGCTGCGGCCCACCCCCCACACGGTCCAGCCAAGCCTGCGTTGGCCGGACCGCCCCCACGAAACGGCCCCCATAGGCCGCCGTTCCGCCCCCTCGCCCAGCGACCACCTCTGCCTGTCAATCAGGCAGAGGCGATCGTAGCGGTCCGACGGCCGTGTGGCATGCGCCGGTGCATGCGCAGTTCCGACCTGATCGGCTGCTGTGCAAAAGCGCACAGCACCGATCAGATCGGAATGACCCCCAATATTCATTAGTACTTCGTTGGGAAGCCTTTTGCTGCAGTTACATACCTCCCAACATTGGTGGCCAGTGGGTCGGGATCTTTGGCGTTCCAAAAGCGCGCCCGCATTAGAAAAGGGATGAGGCCATGTGTCACTCTCGTTTCCGTCACTATGGGGGCGTTCCCAGAACTCTCCATTATGCTAGGCTGCCCCCAGGCTTTTTCTGCACTGTGAATAAATGCTATGCGCACAGCGCCTATTTATCCGCTGATTACCCACTGCTCTGCATAGTTACTGCTCCCCCTCCCTACTGTGGGATGTATTTGCGGCTATTTAAAATGCCATTGATTACATAAAATCGCCCCACACCTTTTGCTGTCATACATCCCCATAGTATAACACTAACTGGATGCCTTACAGTAGCTGTTGTGCACTCAGGTAGCAAATTTTCTCCAATTCTTCTGCAGACATATTTCATGCCATCACTACCAAATATGGATATTCTGGTTTTGTCACTCCAGATGACTCTGTTCCATTGTTCTGCTGATCAAATAATATGCTTTTTAGCTCATTCTTATCTTTTCCGTCTTTGTTTGGGAGATAAAAGTAACTTTTTCCTTGGCATTCTGGCGTTGAATCCAAAAATATTGAAGTCTGCATCAAACAATCGTGGCACTGATGTTTATACCACATTCACATAATAATTTTGGGTTGTCTCAGACGATTTTTTTTCTGTCTCTCAAGCACAGTTTTTTTTCCATTCCTCTATCACAGCATGGTAATGTGGATCTTTTCCTACCTTGACCAGTTTACTTTTGAATGGACAGAGTGTACTGATATTTATTCCACAGTTTCACAAATTCCTCCTTTGGTTATATTGCCATCTACTTTTCTTAGAATTTTGTTGTGTTACCTTCTTCACGTAAAGTAATTATTTTGTATCTCTTTCTAGGTGACTAGTTAACTCTTTTTACTTGCTTGTCATACTAAATAAGTTACACAGCTTACTTCAGGAAATGAAAGTAAAAGAAACGCATAAAAAAAACAGTGACCAACTTAGTGATAATTAAAAAACTAAATAAGATGTTTTACTATCAATTCTGGTAGCAACAAATGTGAGCTTACTCATGCTAACACTTTATTGGATCCATTTTATGGCATCGCAACACCTGAGCTATACCTTTTTATGTAATAAAGATAATTCATCGTGGTGAACTGCATTATATCATGTATAAAATCATCTTTCCAGTGATATACACCTTCATAGTATCTTCTTTAAAAAGAACGCAGTTATACGCAATTAAACCCTAAAAACACACATTTTACAAAAGGTTTCCACAATTTTGGCCACTACTGTGTGTGTGTGTGTGTGTGTATGTATATATGTATGTGTGTATGTGTGTGTGTGTGTATATATATATATATATATATATATTTATATATATATATATATTTATATATATATGTATTGTAGAGAGAGAGATTTATATATATGTGTGTGTATATATATATATATATATATATATATATATATATACAGGTTGAGTATCCCATATCCAAATATCCGAAATACGGAATATTCCGAAATACAGACTTTTTGAGTGAGAATGAGATAGTGAAACTTTTGTTTTTTGATGGCTCAATGTACACAAACTTTGTTTAATACACACAGTTATTAAAAATATTGTATTAAATGACCTTCAGACTGTGTGTGTATAAGGTGTACATGAAACATAAATGAATTGTGTGAATGTAGATACACTTTGTTTAATGCACAAAGTTATAAAAAATATTGGCTACAATTATCTTCAGGCTGTGTGTATAAGGTGTATATGAACCATAAATGCATTCTGTGCTTAGATGTAGGTCCCATCGCCATGATATATCATTATGGTATGCAATTATTCCAAAATACGGAAAAATCGGATATCCAAAATACACCTGGTCCCAAGCATTTTGGATAAGGGATACTCAACCTGTATATATGTATGTGTATATATATATATATATATATATACAGGTTGAGTATCCCTTATTCAAAATGCTTGGGACCAGAGGTATTTTGGATATGGGATTTTTCCGTATTTTGGAATAATTGCATACCACAATGAGATATCATGGTGATGGGTCCTAAATCTAAGCACAGAATGCATTTATGTTACATATACATCTTATATACACAGCCTGAAGGTAATTTTAGCCAATATTTTTTATAACTTTGTGCATTAAACAAAGTGTGTCTACATTCACACAATTCATTTATGTTTCATATACAACTTATACACACAGTCTGAAGGTCATTTAATACAATATTTTTAATAATTTTGTGTATTAAACAAAGTTTGTGTACATTGAGCCATCAGAAAACAAAGGTTTCACTATCTCACTCTCACTCAAAAAAGTCCATATTTCGGAATATTCCGTATTTCGGAATATTTGGATATGGGATACTCAACCTGTGTGTGTATATATATATATATATGTGTATGTATTCACCGATACCCCGACACTCCTGCTGCCCCATAGGGATTACTTGCTCCCGTGCCTTCCACTGGAGTAAAATCTCCTACAGATATCCTTAAGAAATGAGGCAGCACTTAGAGGCTTTGTAACTTGCAAAAAACGTGTATTACAATCGGTAACATTTCATACCCTGGGTCTGAAGAAGGGGAGCAAGTCCTTGAAACGTTACCGATTGTAATAGATGTTTTTTGCAAGTTACAAAGCTTCTGAGTGACACCTCATTTCTTATGTATATATATGTGTGTGTGTGTGTAGGTGTGTGTGTGTGTGTGTATGTGTATACCTGTGTATATATATATATATATATATATATAGATGTGTATGTATATATATATATATATATATAGATATATATATATAGATAATAAATAAATATATATATAATATTCTTCTAGGGACTGTTTATGAACTGTGCAGACAATTATTTTTTTTTTGCCTGTTTTTTTTGTTCATTTATATAATTAGAGCAGGCAAACTTCAGGAGGCAGCTGCACAATTCATCCGATGCTCCTGGGACGGGTGTTGCTACAGTATCTGCAGTGGCCTGTATTTCGTCTTTTTCTATTACTTGTCTTGTCAGTGGTTAATCAGGGGTTGAAACGTAAATGCAGAATTAAACAAAACTTTACAGAACATGTTTATGCAGAGTAACTTTGTATGTATGGGGTGACGTAACGGCTCCTACCTTATGGAGACAGGGGGGCTGCCCGGCTGCTCTTCATTTCAGGCAGCAGTGTCCATTTTGCCTGCACTAACAATGTAACAGGGAACCGGTAGGTAGGGAAAACCTTTAGTGAGCACAAAACCCGGCTTCCGGGGACTGCATCGGCTGCAGCCGGCTGTGCTGACATATTCAGTGCAGAATTAGCTTCCCATTGGAGTTCTGCTAATGGCAGTCTGGACTGGTAGTCCCAGGGGAAGAAAACGTCTCCTCCGTCTGAGCCTTATCTATCAAAGGGTTACTACTAACAATAGACCTGGCCGGTGAAGTTTGGGAAGCTTATATAAGTAATGCTGCAGTCGTCTTATCACTTTAATCATCTCATGATGGAGATATGAGAAATATTAGTAGAAAAAAGTAAATACATTTTTCCCCCTAATTTTTAATTGTTGTGTTTCTTAATAATTGTTTTTTGTTTTTCAAATTTACTGTATAACTTTGTTTTTTTAGTTTTTATTCTTCTTAGCTTTTTTTTTTTACTGCAAATATGCAAACTGACACATCTGAGTCATGCATATTTTCATGATGATATTTTCATGATAAATGACGTGCTGCGATAGAGAATAATTTGTTATCGCTGTGTATTAGTAAATAGACCGATACGTGTGTTCCAGGTGGGAGCAAACATGAATCCTGGCAGAACAATGGAAGCATTATACTTTATTTTATGTATTACTCTGTCTTCTTTTATAAGTTTTGTTTTAATCTATATTTGAATGTATTTTATAGTAGTCTCAAGGTCCCAAGCCTATTTAATATTTATGTTTAACTTTTGATATTGCACTATAATTTTCAAGAAGCAGAAAATGTAGAGCTAAATAGAAACATTGCATTTAAACAGCAAAAAATTACTTATGTCTTTGGTTTAAGAATAAACAATGGTCTATTAAGACACAGAGTAAAATCTACACCAGTACCACCTTCTAGTAGGGAAGTGCCTGTTTGCAGTAGGGCACTTTTCTAGATCTCTTGGGAATTATATTTGTTCCTCTTTGCATATATTTGAATTTATTTAATGTTTTGTCAGTTGATTGATTGTTCTCTCAATGAATGTGCATTTTGCACTTGTAGTGGTGTGTTATATGCACACCTCAACTATTAGTTTATATCACACCACACTGTCATACATTTTGGGCCGTACACAGCTTGGCTGGGCCTGGGTAACAGAGGCGTAACTAGGGTTTTTGGAGCCCAGGGCAAGATGGAAAATGGTGCCCCCCCCCCCAAAAAAAAAAAAACAGCAAAAGAAGCATGTGCGCGCGCCGGGAAAATGGACGTGGCCACACACCAGAGGGGGTGTGGCCATGCACCAGAAGGGGTGTGGCCACTGAAAATGGCCCACAGTGCCAGTTACATTGCCCCACAGTGCCAGATACAATGCCCCACAGTGCCAGATACATGCCCCACAGTGCCAGATACATGCCCCACAGTGCCAGAAACATTGCCCCACAGTGCCAGTTACATTGCCAGAAACATTGCCCCACAGTGCCAGTTACACTGCCAGATACATTGCCTCACAGTGCCAGTTACATTGCCAGATACATTGCCCCACAGTGCCAGTTACATTGCCCCACAGTGCCAGATACATTACCCCACAGTGCCAGATACATTGCCCCACAGTGCCAGATACATTGCCCCACAGTGCCAGATACATTGCCCCACAGTGCCAGATACATGCCCCGCTGTGCCAGATACATTGCCCCACTGTGCCAGATACATTGCCCCACTGTGCCAGATACATTGCCCCACTGTGCCAGATACATTGCCCCACTGTGCCAGATACATTGCCCCACAGTGCCAGTTACATTGCCCCACAGTGCCAGATACATTGCCCCACTGTGCCAGATACATTGCCCCACTGTGGCAGATACATTGCCCCACTGTGGCAGATACATGCCCCACTGTGGCAGATACATGCCCCACTGTGCCAGATACATGCCCCACTGTGCCAGATACATGGCCCCACTGTGCCAGATACATGGCCCCACTGTGCCAGATACATTGCCCCACTGTGCCAGATACATTGCCCCACTGTGCCAGATACATTGCCCCACTGTGCCAGATACATTGCCCCACTGTGCCAGATACATTGCCCCACTGTGCCAGATACATGCCCCACTGTGCCAGTTACATGCCCCACTGTGCGGCCCCCCCCGGTCACTCACCTGCTGTTGTATCTGTGAGGGGAGGAGAGCGCAGCGCCTCTCCTTCCCCTCACCACTCCCGGTCTCCGGCGGCTGTGTGGCGCCGGTTCGCCAGCCAATCAAAGCTCGCGGACCGGCAGCCAATCAGGAGCCGGTCCGCAAGCTCTGATTGGCTAACGCCGGAGACCGGACACACGCAGCGCTGCTGGCAGCGCTGTTAGTGCTCTGGCGGCGGTGAGGGGAGGGAGAGACGCTGCGCTCTCCTCCCCTCACATTTCGACGTGATGGGGGCGAGTGGGGCATAATGCCCTGGCCGCCGACGGCGCCCCCCTCTTCTGGGCCTGCCAAGGCGCCCAGGGCACGTGCCCCACTCGCCCTACCCTTGTTACGCCTCTGCTGGGTAATGCAGGTAATCGTGGAAGGCCTTCAAAAAAAATTATAGATAAAGGAATTAGTAACCACATCCCCGCCCCCCCCCCCCTCCCCTCCCAACCTGCTCCCCTAGCGGTCTTGCATATATTCCATTCACGAAAACACTTCATGCATAAAGCTGCCCCTACACCAAAAGATTTATCTTCCAATCTGGCTGGTTGGAACAAAAATATGGTAATGGTTGGGAGCAAATGACAGTTGACCATTTCAAATGGTCAACTGTCATTCGCTCCCATCCATTACCAGATTTTCGTTCCAACCATCCAGACTGGAAGATAAATCTTTAGGTGCACGGGCACCTTTACTCTCTCTTTTAGATTTTAGTTTTCCTTATTGTATTGTGCCAAGGATGCTAGCTGAAACAAATGCTTTTTCTTTCCTCAGGGTATCAGCAGCCTCTTCAGCTCTCTGAAGGTGGTGCGGCTCCTGAGATTGGGTCGAGTAGCCAGGAAGTTGGACCATTACTTGGAGTACGGTGCTGCAGTGCTGGTTCTCCTGGTCTGTGTGTTTGGACTTGTCGCCCATTGGTTAGCCTGCATCTGGTACAGCATTGGAGACTATGAGGTTATTGATGAATTAACCAACACAATCAAGAAGGACAGTTGGCTTTATCAGTTAGGATTAAGCATTGGCACTCCGTACCGATATAATGCCAGTGGCTCAGGGCAGTGGGAAGGTGGACCCAGTAAAGACTCTCTGTACATATCATCCCTCTACTTTACCATGACAAGCCTTACAACTATTGGATTTGGAAACATCGCTCCAACGACCGATGGAGAAAAGATTTTTTCAGTTGCAATGATGATGGTTGGCTGTAAGTAAATGATTTTATTTTATCTACCTGTTATGTTCACGAAGATATGTAAATCACACCGGGGAAAAAGTGAACTACATATATATCCTCAATATGGTTTGCTTTGAGAAGAGTAAGTGGTAGATTTATTAAGGTGAGAGTTGTCAAATCCCTATCCTCACCAGCTTTGACCGGTAGTTTTTAAAACACAATGGAAATAAGTGCAAATAAGCCTGGTTTACCATTTATCCCTATTTGCGTTTTAAAACTGATAATTGAGGGGCTTTGGCAACCTGACCCTTAGTAAATATACCCCTAAATGTTAGTAATTTTATTTTTATATACATATATAGAACATTTTTGATCATAGGCGGGGGGCTTCCTGTTGTTCGGAAACCCTCTTCTCTTGCTAGGTGGTTCACATTATGACAACAATAGCAATGGTATATAATATGATTACTAGAGCTGCTGCCACATCATACAGTTTAAGGAACAGAGCAGAGCTGCTGCACATGCCCAGTGGTAGCAGCTTCTTCTACCAAGTGTATGAATCTGAGTCCTCAATTAGTGCACTGGACCAGGGAGTAGCTACTAGGAAGAAGAGACAGGAGCCTTACCATGAGGTGGGAGAATGTGTGCTTAGAAAGTGCTGTACTGATTCTATTATATTTGTGTATTTATTTCTTATTGTATGTTTAACCTTTTCCTGACCACTTATTTATATTATTTAAATGTTTGATACAGCCTATACTATAGACCATCTACAGTTAGAAACCACCTAGTGTTTTTATTAATATTGTATTCCATACTGTATAAAAAGACCAATATTTACATAAATGTCCAGGGTTGTTACTATACCGCTCCTCCAGACTCCCGCACTTGCTCTAATGTTCCGCAGAGTAGGAGATTGTCGACTTCATTTGGAATCCCTTCTCTAGCAATCCTGCGTTTGCCACTGTTGATGGTGTACATGACACCTGTGAGAAATACACTTGCTCTCGTCTATACACAAGTACATAAAGTATTTTGTATTGTTTCCTTTTAATTTATTACTTTTGTTGGATTCAGTATGTTTAACCGGCGGACGGGATGCGGGCTATCAATATCCTGAAAGTGGCATCCCCCCCCCCCCTCCGTCAGAATGCCGGCAGCGGGCCAGCACTAAGAGTCCTCTTGAGGGCTCATTGCGCTCGGCAGTCTGCAGGCTCGGTGGCTGGCCACAAGATCTATTCTCACTCTATGGGTGTCGTGGGCAGCCACGAGTGCAAATAGCCCTGATGCACTGGCGTATCTATAATGGGTGCAGTGTGTCTGGGTCCAGAGGGGGCCCACACCGCACATACTGCACCCATTTCTTCTATACTTACCTTTCCGGCGTCTGTCGGTGACTGTGTGTGGGCCCCCTCCTCTTCCGTAGCCGTCCCCGCCGCTGCTAGCGCACTGAGCTCTGGAGACTCTGGCACAGTGCCAAAGTCCACAGTGCATGCGCAGGACTCCGGAAAAATGGCGCGGCAGCCATTTTTTTATAGTCCTGTGCATGCGCTGTAGACTCTGGCACTGTGCCAGGGTCTCAGCGCTGACTGCGGAGGTGACGGCTACAGAAGAGGAGGGGGTCCACACGCAGAGTCTGCACACGGGTCCCCTCCTCTCTAGACACGCCGCTGCCCTGATGCTCCGGGATTCCGGCTGGTGGCATTGTCGGCTATCGGGATTCCGGCACCAGTATTCTGACCGCCGGGATCCCGGCAGCTGGCAAATTAAGCACCTCCCCTTTTTTGTTTTCTAATCAGTAAGTCCTCCTTAGTATATTTTAACCAGCACACAATTGTTGTCTAGCACAGTCTAAAGCCCAGTACCCACGGGCCGATTTGGGAGAGATGTGTGCTGAGCGAACCGCTCAGCACACATCTCTCCTGCTGCACAGCACAGCACGATCTGTACTGAGCGTGCGGGGGGAGACGGGGGGGGCCGCTCATTTGACCCAGCAGGTGAAGTGAGCGACCCACTAGATTGGCCTGCATGCAGGCCAATCTAGCAGCAGCGTTAGTGATGTGCGGGGCCGCGCATCGCTATCGCTGAGGGGGCTACACACGGAGCGATCAGGCTTATATTCTAAGCAATCTAGTCAGATTGCTTAGAATATCGCTCCGTGAGTACCCCCTTTAACCCTTAGTAATGCCACTACAGGCAAATGCAGTACAGTAGCAGCCTGGCGGCACATGCGGGCGTGGTGCATTCATCGTCTTGTGCCGTGTGCTTTCAGTCCCACTAATGTGTGTGTGTGGGGGGGGGGGGGGGGGGGATTTTTTAAAATAACTACAAGAATTTTAAAAATATCAACTGTTGATCAAATGTTTGATTGAAATACTATAACATATTTATATTCACTGCTGCTGTTACTATCCTGAGTATTGCGGTTGTACGCTGTTTGGGAAATAGACTTCAGCGGGTAATTCCCAGCGATTTTTATTGGTGTTGTGAGGTACCGGCAGCCACAGAAGCGCCATCACTAGCAGTATCTTGTACAGGACAACACCCTACTCTGCCGGAAGTCTGGCTTTATGAACTTGAATATACTCCTTTGGGATACATATTTGAATCTGTATGGATGTAGGTTTGTACATTCCTGTTATCTTGTGTTTTATTTAAGCATAGCATTGTATTTACATTAATAAATATTAGAAACTAAATTCCTACCTATTCTAATTTCTTGTATGTATCAAGCACTCAGATAATAATTTATGTGTATGACCTGCTTCTGTATGATATTACTTAGTGTACACTAGAGAGGTGCGCGTTTGGTTTTGGGTAAATCCGAAAACACCGGAACTTGGGTTTCTGAGCAAGCGAACAGCGCTCCGTCTCAGATCTTCCTGCCAAGTTCAATTCTCATACAGGGGCAGATGTGCTAAGCCTTCGAGAGTGATAAAGTAAAGAGAGTCAAACTACCAACAATCAGCTCCTAACTGTCCTCTTTCAAGCACAGCCTGTAACATAGCAGTTAGAAGCTGATTGTTTGGTAGTTTTATCTCTCTCCAAGGATTAGTACTGTACATCTCCCGTGCAAAAATATTCCTCCTGCCAAAATCGGTTCTCAAAACGAGACAAGTCATAATTTTCCCAGAAATCTCGGATCTGGCATGCATTGGATTGCATATAAGATGCTCACCTTCGTAATCAGGTGCCATTTCAGATAGGAGATTTTAGGGAGAGAGTGTGGGCTGTAGTTATTAAACAAAATGCCATTAGGGTGCCATAAGGAGGACAGAATGTTGTAATATGCGGGAAGGGTTAGTACAGACATCCTTGTCATTGTGTATATGTGTGTGTGTGTGTGTGTGTGTGTTTGTCAGACATAATAGCTAAAACTGTAATTCATACTTGGCTACACTCCCGGAATGGCCGGGAGGCTCCCGAAATTCGGTGGGGCCCTCACGGCCCCCCGGAAGGTGGCCAAAGCTCCCGCTTTCCCTGCACTTCCCTCCCCTTCCTTGGCTGCCCACAGCAGAGAACAAGTGGGCGGTCCGAGGGGATCCGATGACACGATTTGCGTTGAATCGCGTCATCGCAGCTCCGCCGCCCTCCCCCCCCCCCCCCACTATTCAGTGCTTATTTTCTCGGCGCTTTATAGCCGTTGGTCGCAAGGAGCGATGTCCAAAGCCAGAGAGTCCCCTTCTTAGGCGCTTCAGAAGAAGGACAGCAATGTCCGAAAGCGCTTAAGCAGGCGACTGTCTGGCTTTGGACATCACTACTTGCGACCAGCGGCTACACACCTAAAGTATCCGGAACGTCTTTGGTGACTATACCCATCTTGCAGACCACATTGGTAGCTAGTGGAGCAGACATCCATTTGCCTACACCTGATGGTGTTCTATGCCTGTTATTTTCTATTTATGTGAGTGCATTTCTTATTAAATTCTGTTTTTAAGAAAAGGTTATTGCACCATATGTTTCCTATCTCTCAAGCTTTCAGTGTAAGAAGACATCTCTAATCAGAAGTTGAACCTGTCTTTGAAGCACTGTGAGACCGTTTGATATGATCACTACATGCCAATTTTATTCTCTCTATGTGAGTGGGACCAATAAAACAAACTACTTTTAATTTTCAAAATGGAGTTGCACTATGTTTGTTGTTTTTTGTTTTAGTTATTTTATCATCTGAATTGTACGAACCATTGGTAATTTTATGTAAGGTTTTTTTTTTTAGAATATCTCTGAACAAATTAAGTAGCGCCAATTAGTGTCACTCATCTTGTATTCTGGCACCTTAAGGGCTGTGTGAAGGTTCTTTTCTGTGACCCTAAAGGCTGCCGCCAGTATAAGCGCACTAAGGACCATCTATCTATTGTTGTAAACATGTCATACACCACACACAGTGAAAAGGAAAGGATAAGAAAATGGCCTTTATTTGTGAGTTGTGGTCTTGCAACTGTCCCTTGATACACTTAAAAGCCTATTGCATAAGCAAGTCCCAAATACAGTCTGCATCTTCTGTAACCTCTTACGCACTCCCTACTCTCTGTCTAGATGTATCACCTCTAAAGCAGACAAATTAGTGCAGGAAAAGGAAGTCACTTATACCCCTTTTCCACTAGCTCAAAAAACACGGGTAAATGCACGGGGGCGCGCATTTACCCGTGTTTTTTGCAAGTGGAAAAGGGTCCCCCCGCAAAAACCCGGATCAAGTGACCCGTGAATCCTACCTGGGTAGCTACCTTGGTAGGACACGGGAATGATCCGGGTAGGGTTGTAGTGTAAACAGGAGCCGTGTCGATGCGACATGGCTCCCGTTTACACTGTATGGAAGGGCGGCGCTGGGAGATCATGTGATCTCCCTGCGCCGCCCCTGCCGCGTCACTAGAAGCGTTACCAACCCGGCAATATGCCGGGTTGGTGACTGCTGATGGGAAAGGGGCTGAGCACGGGTCGCAGCAGGGCAACTCCCGTGTCAGGCTCCCGGCTGCGACCAGTGCTCATAGGTGGAAAAGGGGTATAAGGGATCTTTTCATGATGCTTTGAAAAGAGTTGAGAAAAAGACTAGTGGAGAAATTGCCCATGGCAACCAGTTACTTTGAACGAAGTCTTTATCAAGTACATTCATTAAAATGTAAGGGGATGCTGATTGGTTGCCATGGGCAACTTCTCCACTGGTCATTTTCTTCACTGTTTTTACTGCTTCATGAACAGACCCTTAAGGCTGAAGAAAAAACTGTGCACAAACGTCTCAAATCCCTGAGGAGAGTCTAAGCGTGGCCACAAGCGCTCTGTGTGAGCCTGACATTTCTGATTCTGACACTAATCCTAGTGACTCCTTCTTCCACCATTTCTGAACCCCCTGCACATGTGAGAATGATTAAATGTGATGATGATGGTATAGACATAGAAATTGAGGATGCTACTATGGAAGTTGTAAATGTGCAACAGAATGAGGGAGAGAATTGTGCCACTGCCACTGAGGATGATGGTGATGAATGTGTTGGACAAGAACAAGTTGATAAAATTCAGGAGGATGATGATTGTGTCAAAGAAAGTCAGCCACCAGTGGCAGCACTTCATGCCTGTGGTGGGAAAGGCATTTTCATGGCTGGGCAAAAGATCACAAAAGCTACCTCTTCCATGTGGAAATATTTGTTCCCAAATCCTAACAGCATTTGTAAAGCCATCTGTGACATTTTAAGTTACGTCATTTGTAGGAAGATCCTTCAAGTTATATTAAACAAATAGGCATGCTTTTTAGTTATTCTTGGGTCCCCTACTTACTGTCATTTATAATGCGCTACAGGAAGTTATCACATTACACTATGGCTCCAACCAGTGGTCGAAGTGGAAATTTAGAAGTGGAGGTAGTAATTATGCGCTCGGTCTGGAAAAGGGGGCGTGGTCACTCAAAAGGGGGGGGTGTCCTTAAGTGTATTGCACCACACCGTAAACCCCTTATACACATTATGCACCAAAATAGTAGGACCCCTTATACTATCTAGTACTGGTGCCCCTTTCACATTATGCCACACAGTATGAGCCAAAATTCACATTACCCCACACGTAATGAGCCAAAATTTACATTACACCACACAGAATGAGCCAAAATACAGGGACAGGGAGAGTGACAGCAGGGACAGACAGAGTAACAGCAGGTACATAGGGACAGAGATGACAGGGAGAGTGACAGCAGGGACAGAGAGATGACAGAGGGACAGGGAAAGTGACAACAGGGACAGGGATAGTGACAGAGAGAGAGGGACAGGAAGGACATACAGTAGAGAGAAAGAAAGGCAGCAGGTTAAGATTACCTAATGGGTGGCGCAGAGGAGGAGGCTGTGGTCAGCAGCGGTGGTACAGAGAAGGAGGCTGTGGGCTATGGTCAGCTGCAACGGCGGTGTGGTGGAAGAGGAGGCTGTTGTAGTCGTTGGCGGTACGGAGCAGGAGGCTGTGGTTGGCAGCGATGGCTGCTGTGGCCTTCAGTGCTGCTCTGGTTGTGAAGCCCCCCTCTGCGTCCAGTCCGCCTATCATTCCAAATCTGTCGCAGACCGTCAGCCAATCATCTCATTGGCTGTCAGTTCGAGGACTCCAATTGGCGCTTGAAAATCGCTAAATTTGAAATGATAGCGGCAGCGTGGGTCTTCAGCAGTCAGTACTCGAAATACCGGTATGCCATACCAGTGTATACCGACCCACTTCGAGCACTGGCCCCAACTATAATATCCTATTACAGGGTTGCAGACTATTATCAGCATACCTCCAAACATTTGAATTTATGAAATAGGGATCTGCCGCGCCGAAGGCGTGACCGCGGCTGTAAAGGGGACGGGCTTCGTCAGAAGAGGCAGAGCTTGTCGCACGACCCCCGTTTTCATCATTTTGGGGGCTTGCCCAGCGCTCCCTCAGCAGCCGGGCAGCCCCCTCCTCACTCCGCAGCACTGTTTAGATGCCGCATGCACGGCATCTGTTCAGTGATCACCGGCTGCTTTGCACAGGATCTGCCAACTGCCCCCGCCGCCCGCGGGACACCGTGACCCGTGTGTGGGACAGCGGGACAGTATCCAAATAGCAGGACTGTCCTGCTGGAATCGGGACAGTTGGGAGGCATGGATCAGTTCCAGATAACGGACATAAGCTTAAGGAGAAGCAGGACTCTCATTCACAGTCTGCATGCACTGAGGCCTACAGCCAGTACTTGGAACAAAACAGAGCCTGCAGCAAAGGGCCATTCAACTGCTATGGAATTACACATTCCTGTATGCTAGTTCCGCAGAAGCTGGAAGGCCCCATTTTTAATTCCCCTGTTAGATTATTGGTTAGTGCGGTATGTAGTCATAATGTGGTCATTCACAATGGTGATGATGTTGACACCTGCAAAATGTCAATATTGACAGAATGTTGACATCATCATATTGTTGACATGTTTTATGTCGACATTTGTCATAATGTTGACATGTGCAGAAGGTTTAGGGTTAGAACTAGGTTTAGACATTAGGTTAAGTATAGAGTTAGACTAAAACTACCATGTCGACATGCTGAGTGTTTACATGTGCAGTGTCAGAATGACCATGTCATTATTCTTAAGTCTACATGCTGAATGTTGACATTGTTCATGTTGAACAGATATTCTCCCAGATGGGGACCACCAAGGAATTTGGAAATTCTTGGCAAGGACTGTGTTTTGCTTCAGTCACTATGACTGCTTCACGGGCTTAACAGCCTCTGCTGTCCACCTTCAGCAAATCCTTGTGGGGACCCCCCTCCCCCCCCTCCACCCCATGTTAGAGAATACAGCTTGCCTGACCCCTATGATACGTGTCTTCTTATCTCAGGATCTGATGATGCTTGGGTGGGTTGTCTGTGGAATGTTTTAAAACAGTGCAGACTGCGGCGTCCCGCTAGTCTGTGCTGAAATGCTTGTATTTCCCATACAGGATTTGCTAAGTATTCACGGTGGGCAGAGTGCAGTGCAGGCTTCGGTCAGAAATAGAATTATAAGTCCTCCGCACTGGTAGGCTCCCTTCGGCCTCCCACCCCCAGCAGTGAAAACTCTGAGGGACGTCCGCCCTGAATCCAATTATTTTGATTCATTTGAAAAGAAATTGTTTGTTCATTTATTTATTTATTTCAACATGATGTCCCTTTATTTTACAAGGATGAATTCAACCAGAATATAAAATTTGCATTATTCATACATATGGGGGGCTAATACCCTTTTAAAAAAACAGTATCAGAATAAATAACCCTTCAGATAGAATTGAGGGAGTAAGAGGTAGAGTTATAATTGACATCTATAGCATACACTTTTGCAATATATTCTTTTTCAAACGCAGGATGTATGATATTATGCTAATACTAGGGTTTACTGCCACGGTGATACAAGCTAGTTTTTCACAGCAATGTATATTTTGAGGACTAAGGGCCATCTACCTATCAAACGCCTTACTAATTCTGATTGTAACCCGGGAGCCAATTGGAAGCCTCATCAATTGACCACTAGGAAACGGTCCCGCCTTACTAAAACATTAAAATCCTGCAATTCAGATACCCTAATGACTCCCAGAGGAAGACCACGACAGGTCGAAACGCGTTGCGACAGCACACTGAACTATATTGGATTCAGGACGGACGTCCATTGCAAAGAGGAACAGTGTGGCACATCACTTCTACGTTAACCCGGTCACGTGACCCGGAATCCCGGAAGCGACCGGCTGCCAGGCGACAGGAGGAGAGAGAAGCCGGGGACAGTACGCATGGACGGCGGAGGGGAAAGGAAAGTTAAGCCTCCGTAGGCGGTTGAGGGGCGCAGCCAGCTGCTCTGAGAGCTCCGGCTGCGAGCGCCTCACCCCCAAGACAGGCGCGCACCAGAAGCTGGAAGCCCCTCAGAGTTTGTCTCAACCGGACACACTGCTGGGGGCGGAAGGCCAAAGGGAGCGTACCAGTCCGGAGGACTTATAATTCTATTTCTGACCGAAGCCTGCACTGCACTCTGCCCACCGTGAATACTTAGCCAATCCTGTATGGGAAATACAAGCATTTCAGCACAGAATAGCGGGACGCCGCAGTCTGCACTGTTTTTAAGACTCTTGGACATAAGCACTTTTTCTTTTTTCTTTTTGCACAAACTGTTTTGAAAGCCTAAAGATTTAAGACTTCTTATATCTGCCCCATAGTGCATTGAGGCCACGTCAGTGCCCCAGGCACCCATTGGCCGCATGAACTCATCCACACTGACTTGAAAAGGAAGCTTTTCAGTGAACTTAGCATTTTCAATAAAAACCTTGCACCGTTTATTTTGCGTAGTCATTATAGCACGCTTAGTACTGACCATTAGTGCATGTCCTTCGCTTTAGATTACAATCCCTATTTAATTGAACACATACACAACCAACACTAGGGGTTGAGCGCGGTTCCCTGTGGATTTATCCACATTTACATATGTCTAGAATTTAAGTGGGTTGGGACGACACCCCTTAGAACGAGCAGCACGCCCCGAACATCACGGTTCTTATTTCCTCACTGCGCAGATCATCCACTTCTGTACCATTTTACAGTACTTATCGCATTTGTTTAGTTGATTACAGAATTATTTTGTTTCTATGGAGCCTTGGTGTAAATAATGGTATACAGTACTTTTATGCTATTACTCTGTTTACCAGTCTGATGGAGCCTCTGCTCTCATTTACTTAGTAATTCATTATTTTATTAATGTGCTAAATCCTGATTCATCCCGTTATTATTATAAACGATTTAATCAGATGAAACGTTCTACTAATGTTTTATTGATCCAAGAAGCAGTGAAAAAATAAATCCTGAGTCATTTTCCTGCATGATGTGAATTAGGTGCATTTAAAATACACTTTGAAATTAATCATGTGTAATCGATGTTGATTGCTTTGATTGAAGCAGACGAGACTAAAAATGCACCTTCATGTCAGAGATCCAAATAGAATATCCTACAGTGCTCAAACACAATAGAAGGCTTTGCTTTTAAGCAGTGTCGGACTGGGGCATGAAGGGCCCACCAGGAGAATGCATTTATAGGGTCCCATACTTAAGGGTGTGGCCAGCCTATAAAGGGTGTGTGGCCAGAGGTGATTTTAGGCAATGTTAGGGCTAGGGTTAGTTTAGACCCTATGGAAATCAGCATGGTCGACATGCTGACTGTAGAAATGGATATTGTTGGCATTCTGGCAGTGTTGATATTCAGACCATGTTGAATCTTCTGAATGACGTCTCTTTATGCCCCACACCATTTTTGGTTAATTTGCCCTGTAAACGAAGTAGTTTTTTAATTGAATGGTGACATTTTAATTAGGATACATAAGGAACAACAAGTAGTTGAAGAGGAATTCTCTCTTAGGAGAATGTAATCTTAGTTGAAGTTTTATTTTTGTTACCCTTGGATATGACTCAGATCTACTGTGTAGATACTTTTGTTTAGAGTCCATAGAGCTGAGCTTATTTGTTATAAAAGAAAAGGGGGAGGGGGGATGGGGATGACTAAGAATGCACACCCTATTTTTAAACATAATAAGAACCATGCTGAGGCTTCTAGGACCACATAGGAGAAAGAAAAATGCTGATGCACACTCTAAGCACTAGGGGCCTAATTCAGCACGGATCGCTATTCAGAGAATTTGCAAATCGAGTGATTATCGAACAACTGCGCATGTGTAGCAAAGTGTGCATGTGCGAGTGTATAGCGATCTGCGATGCATTTGCAAGTTTGCACGGGGCATTTTTTCTTCCTGACGGGGCGACGCCTTTCTACTTGCAGACAACTGCAATTTCTCTGAATAGCGATCCATGCTGAATTAGGCCCTAGGAACACTGAGAGTTAAATAATTTTGATATACTCCATGTTAATTGTAAGAGTTTAAGTGAAGTTCTTAGCACAGATTTGGCCAAATACGTGAGCCCATTCAACAACATCCAGGTGAACTTCAACATTGCTGGATGGTCTCACATATTTGGCCAAATGTGTGCTAAGAACTTCACTTATACTACTTGTTAATTGTAAGAGCTTATCAAAGTTATTTTTGCTATCCGTGTTTTTAGTGCTTATAGCATACCTACCAATTGTCCCGATTTTGGCGGGACAGTCCCTTTTTTTTGGGCTGTCCCGCTGTGCCACCCGCGGTGGGGGGAGGGCAGTCGGGAGGCTTCTGTCACTCGCTGTTCTGCTGTAGAGCAGCGGTGAATAAACGCTATGTGTATTCATTGAGACTGGGGGCATGCCAGCAGCTCACTGAGAACTGGTCATGCCCCCATAATGACGAGAAGCGGGCGCTGGCCATTTCCCTTTCTGTAAAGTCTCGACCCCTCCTCTGAAGCAACGCCCCTTTCTCTGAAGCCACGCCCCCTTCACCAGCTGCGCAGGAGTCCTGCTTGCTGCTACGTCAAAGTTAGGAGGTATGCTTATAGTGTGCACCAGTATTTTTCTTTCTCTTATGTAACCAAGAATTATAAAAATCAACACATCTTAGTGGAAGACAGAAACATCTAAGCAGCATCAGATGCCACTTTAAAACATGTCCCTTTAGACCATAATGTATGGTCTGCATATTGTTATTTATATCCTTTACGTGTCATTTAGACTTTCTTTTACCAGGTTGTGGCCTAGGCAATAAACTCAGCCTTGATGACCTAATCCAGATTCCACACAGCTTTGAGTTTACTGATGTAGATCTGAATATACAGTAGAATATATTCCTCTCACCCAGAAGGATAGCTTATATTTAGATACGGGGCTGACAGGCCTGTCTGTCAGGAGAGCGTTGTCCCATGCACCATGCAGAAAATGCTGATCATGTCTACTTTTCACTTTCTGAACCCTTCAGTCACACATATCCGAGGGAGTCCCGTAGGGTCCAAACAGATATTTTTGGTAAATTAAATGTAACGGAAAGCCTCTAACTTCCTAACCTACAATTTGCAGATGAGCCTGGGGATAGAGCGCTGTTAAATAAAATATTCTAGTCTAAATATAGGAAGAATGACATTAAAGGCAACTGACAGTGTTTAGAAATATAATGTAGACGACTGAATGTGCCCGTCTCACTTGCAAGCTCAGTGATACATTTATTAAGGCATTCAGTATTTGCTCAGCTTGGTATAAACTTGCTGTCAGTCAAAGGCAGGCGACTGCATGCGGCTTCAAATGTTGTATTGTTTTGGGGAGTACCTATGTTAAGATTTGAGTATAATATAGCAATCGTCACAAGTTTAAGTTCTTTTGTGTCAAATTGCATAACAAGATGGAAATGGTACAATCTTCCCTCAGTATTAGTCAAAACTTGTTATCAGGTATCTGAATGTTCAGAAAATCTTCAGGTTGCTCAGATATAGGGCTAGAGCACAGGTTCTCAAACTCGGTCCTCAGGACCCCACACGGTTCATGTTTTGCAGGTCACCTGTAGATTTTAAAAATGTGACAGTTGGTGACACACAGTGCAGCTGCCGGGTGACATGAACCGTGTGGGTCCTGAGGACCGAGTTTGAGAACCACTGGGCTAGATGCATCTGCATCATCGATTGGAAAGTAATAAACTAACAGCCCACCAGCTCCTAACTGTCATTTCAAACAGGGCCTGTGACATGGCAGATAGGAGCTGATTGGCTGGTACTTTTTCTCCATTTTATCACTCTGCACGCGATAATGCATCTGATTCTAGCCAATAGACAGAAATTGATCATATAGTATCTCCTACCAATGGAGAGTGAGAACATTGACCCATAGTACTTTGTGTTTCCTTGTCATAAGCGAGGTATGGGAATGAAGAAATATCAAGCTGTGCCAGGATCTGTAGGTACAGATGTGTCCTCTTACATCCTTGCTGCTGTCACGCTAAACAGCCCTTGAAGTTGCGCCATGACGTGGTAGCGCCAAGAGTCTTTTTTGCAGGTTTGTTTCCAGTTAAAATGCATCTTAGATGTAAAGTAATGTAATAGGTTGTACAAGCAGCTTCTGCAGATAAAAATGATGGGCAGCATGCCTATATTCTGTGTGTAATTGCGGCTGTATCTGCATACGAAATGCCACGTTACAGTTTCCATCTGTATGGAGTATTTACAGTACAAATAAAACCGGTAATTACCCCTCTGTGCTTTCTATCACCAAAAACATGGAAGCTCTGCACCACCACTGTACATCCTATAACATTATGTCCCTCCTGTCTTAAAATTTAAAATAAAAAATAGTAAAAAAAAAAAAGTGAAAAAAAAAACGCTGTAAAGGTGTAAAAAATTATTGTTTAAAACTGAAAGGATAAGAAACATGTCTTTCCAGGGGCGGACTGGTCCACAGGGGTACAGGGGAAACCATCGGTGGGCCCAACTACCTGGAGGCTCACATCCTCCTCTAGGGATCAAGTTCCAGACTGAGCACTTGAATTATACACTATACATAGGTTACCTTATACTGCACAGGATTATGTATTTATATATTTACCAAGGGGCCCAGACCATACACTATAAGTTGGCCAAGCCTCTAAACATGGGCCCCTATCACGGCATTTCTCCGGTGGTCCCTTCATGCCCCAGTCCGACACTGTGTCTTTCTCAATCATTTGACTGTTCACATCATGTCCCTCCTGTTTTAAAATAAAAAATAACGCCCAAAACAGATGGTGGTCTTAAATTGCTGGGCATTAAAACATATTTTCTCTAACGTCCTAGTGGATGCTGGGGACTTCGTAAGGACCATGGGGATAGACGGGCTCCGCAGGAGACATGGGCACTTTAAGAAAGAATTTAGGTTCTGGTGTGCACTGGCTCCTCCCTCTATGCCCCTCCTCCAGACCTCAGTTTGATACTGTGCCCAGACGAGCTGGGTGCTTTTCAGTGAGCTCTCCTGAGTTTGCTGTGAGAAAGTATTTTGTTAGGTTTTTTATTTTCGGGGAGATCTGCTGGCAACAGACTCCCTGCATCGTGGGACAGAGTGGAGAGAAGCAGCCCTACTCTCTGAAGCTAGGTCCTGCTTTTTAGGCTACTGGACACCATTAGCTCCAGAGGGATCGGTACGCAGGATCTCACCCTCGCCGTCCGGTCCCAGAGCCGCACCGCCGTCCCCCTCGCAGAGCCGGAAGACAGAAGCCAGGTGAGTATGAGAAGCAAAGAAGACTTCACAGGCGGCAGAAGACTCTGTGATCTTCACTGAGGTAACGCACAGCACTGCAGCTGTGCGCCATTGCTCCACACACCTACACATACTCCGGTCACTGTACGGGTGCAGGGCGCAGGGGGGGCGCCCTGGGCAGCATTGGGGACCTTTTTTGGCAAAGTTAAGCATATATACAGCTGGGCACTGTATATATGTATGAGCCCCCGCCAAGATTTGTATATTTAAAAGGGACAGAAACCCGCCGCCGAGGGGGCGGGGCTTCTTCCTCAGCACTCACCAGCGCCATTTTTCTCCACAACTCCGCTGAGAGGAAGCTCCCCAGGCTCTCCCCTGCAGATACACGGTATAAGGGTGTTAAAAAGAGAGGGGGGGCACATAATTAGGCGCAAAAGACAATATAACAGCAGCTACTGGGTTAACATTAAGTTACTGTGTTATTCCTGGGTTTATAGCGCTGGGGTGTGTGCTGGCATACTCTCTCTATCTCTCCAAAGGGCCTTGTGGGGGAACTGTCTTCAGAAAAGGCATTCCCGGTGTGTGTGGTGTGTCGGTACGCTTGTGTCGGGAGAGTGGGGACTTCATCAGGAAGTCTTCGCACAGGTTACAAGTCGGTGGAAACTGCCACAGGTGGACATGATGGCATCCCGCCTCAACAAAAAGCTACAGAGGTATTGCGCCAGGTCAAGAGACCCTCAGGCAGTAGCTGTGGACGCCCTGGTGACACCGTGGGTGTTCCAGTCGGTCTATGTATTTCCTCCTCTTCCTCTCATACCCAAGGTGCTGAGGATAATAAGAAAAAGAGGAGTGAGAACAATCCTCATTGTTCCAGATTGGCCACGAAGGACTTGGTATCCGGATCTGCAAGAAATGCTTACAGAGGACCCGTGGCCTCTTCCTCTAAGACAGGACCTGTTGCAACAAGGGCCCTGTCTGTTCCAAGACTTACCGCGGCTGCGTTTGACGGCATGGCGGTTGAACGCCGGATCCTAGCAGAAAAGGGCATTCCGGATGAGGTCATTCCTACGCTGATAAAGGCTAGGAAGGACGTGACAACTAAACATTATCACCGTATATGGCGGAAATATGTTTCTTGGTGTGAGGCCAGGAATGCTCCTACGGAGGAATTCCAGCTGGGTCGTTTCCTTCACTTCCTACAGTCAGGAGTGAATTTGGGCCTAAAATTGGGCTCCATTAAGGTCCAGATTTCGGCCCTATCCATTTTCTTTCAAAAGGAGTTGGCTTCTCTACCAGAAGTCCAGACGTTTGTAAAGGGAGTGCTGCATATTCAGCCTCCTTTTGTGCCTCCACTGGCACCTTAGGATCTTAACGTGGTGTTAAGTTTCCTGAAATCCCACTGGTTTGAACCACTTAAAACGGTGGAGTTAAAATATCTCACGTGGAAGGTGGTAATGCTGTTAGCCTTGGCTTCAGCCAGGCGGGTGTCAGAGTTGGCGGCTTTGTCACATAAAAGCCCCTATCTGGTTTTCCATATGGATAGAGCAGAATTGAGGACTCGTCCACAATTTCTGCCAAAAGTGGTTTCATCTTTTCATATGAACCAACCTATTGTGGTGCCTGTGGCTACTCGTGACTTGGAGGATTCCAAGTTGCTTGATGTGGTCAGGGCTTTGAAGGTTTATGTAGCCAGGACGGCTAGGGTCAGGAAAACAGAGTCGTTGTTTATCCTGTATGCATCCAACAAGCTTGGTGCTCCTGCTTCTAAGCAAACTATTGCTCGCTGGATCTGTAACACGATTCAGCAGGCTCATTCTGCGGCTGGATTGCCGCTGCCAAAATCAGTTAAGGCCCATTCCACTAGGAAGGTGTGCTCTTCTTGGGCGGCTGCCCGAGGGGTCTCGGCATTACAACTTTGCCGAGCGGCTACTTGGTCAGGTTCAAACACTTTTGCAAAGTTCTACAAGTTTGATACCCTGGCTGAGGAGGACCTATTGTTTGCTCAATCGGTGCTGCATAGTCATCCGCACTCTCCCGCCCGTTTGGGAGCTTTGGTATAATCCCCATGGTCCTTACGGAGTCCCCAGCATCCACTAGGACGTTAGAGAAAATAAGATTTTACTTACCGGTAAATCTATTTCTCGTAGTCCGTAGTGGATGCTGGGCGCCCGTCCCAAGTGCGGACTTCTTCTGCAATACTTGTATATAGTTATTGCTTCAATAAGGGTTAAGTTATGGTTGCATCAGGGGTTGACCTGATGCTCTGTTATTTGTCATACTGTTAATTGGTTGTTATCACTTGTTATACGGTGTGATTGGTGTGGCTGGTATCAATCTTGCCCTGGACTACCAAAATCCTTTCCTTGTACTGTCAGCTCTTCTGGGCACAGTTTCTCTAACTGAGGTCTGGAGGAGGGGAATAGAGGGAGGAGCCAGTGCACACCAGAACCTAAATTCTTTCTTAAAGTGCCCATGTCTCCTGCGGAGCCCGTCTATCCCCATGGTCCTTACGGAGTCCCCAGAATCCACTACGGACTACGAGAAATAGATTTACCGGTAAGTAAAATCTTATTTTCACGCCATATTTCTTAAAAGATCAGAAATAGGGACATAAAGCAATGGGTTGCAATTGAAGGCTGCTACATGAAACAACACCCTGAAATAGTGCCATGGCTGCCCTCTCTTCCCAAGTTCTCTCCACCCCATACTAAGATATCCCCCACACTTTTACTTTGGAAGGCTCTTAGCCGTCTCACCTCTGTTTTGGCTAACCCTAGGTTCCCACCAGGTATATCAATCCCTCTCACTTTTGTAGTTGGACATCTGTGTGTCTCTTTAGAGTCGGTCAGCTGGTGAAGGATACAGATATTAAACGATTTTCAGAGATTAAAGAAAAATGGGATATCCCACATTCTGATTTTTGAAAGTTCCTGCAAACTTGCCATTTTCTAAGTTCAGCAAAAAGGACAGCCCTGGCCAAGAGGGATCTTAGCTCTTTCGAGAAACTCTGCATCTCGCCCCATGCATCTGCTCTCTGCCAGTTACTGTTGGTTAACCAGATTACCCCCATTCTGACCTATGTTAAGCCTGGGGAAAAGACTTGGGCCTTTCCTTATCCGACTGGGATTGGAAGTGTTTTTCTTAATGCCTACTCTTGCTCTATTTTTATTACTATAAAAGAGACACCGTACAAAATCGTGATGAGATGGTACAGACACCCCTCTATGCTTTACGTTATGTATCTCTCCACCCCTGGTTCCTGTTGGAGTTGTTCCTCTGCTCTAAGTTCTCTGTGTCATGTCTGGCGGGATTGCTCTCATGTATCAAAATTCTGGGCTGATGTTATTGCACCCTGCAGCAAATTTTAGGTACCGTAGTACCTAAAGACCCTGCGTTTTGGTTACTTAGCCACTCTTCAATACTGGTGCATAAATATAAAAAAAATCAGTACTTCAGCATCTTGGTAATGCAGCTCCCTCAGTTCTTCCGGTATTTTGGAACTCTCCAAAACCTGCCACACGCAAGGAGTTCCATAGGATTGTTCATTTTGTGTCAAAGAAAGACATCTTGGTCACGCAAACAAACTAACCTGATTTTGCTATCACTTGGTTTTCTTGGTTGGAATAGTCCAAGTCCTCAGCTGACTATAAGACGTTCATGATAGCGACCCCACACGACACGTGATCTGAGTTCCTTAGTCCTTTGACTTATTCCATTCTTCTCCCCTATATTCATTGACCACAGACCTTTTTTTTTTTTTTTTGTACTCTATGGCAGTTGATCCCTCCCTTATCCCTTTTCTACCATCCCCTCTCCTTCCCTTTCTACTTCCTCCCTTGCATATCTTCTTTTTCTTCTTCTTAGTTACTGTTATTCTTTATACGATTAATTAAGAATTATAATTTACTACCTTAAGTACCCAGCGTTGCCTGGGTTTAAGTTATTAAGTTATCAACGAGTTGGATGTAATTGTCCACATTTTAAAAATAATTAGCAGCTCTTCCAACACACCGATGAGGTGGCTGCCCAGTGTCGTTTTTTTTGGGGGGTGTCGCCAGTAGCCCTAATCCCCAGCTTTTATAATCATTAAAAAAAAACACACATTAAAAAGAGAAAGTTACACTGTAAAGGTGTAAAAATTATTGTTAAAAACTTGAGGGATCAGAAACATATCTTTCTCAATCATGTGACAGTTTGCCTCATGTCCCTCCTGTTTAAAAATAAAAAATGCAAAAAGGAAAAAGAAACAGTGTAAAGATTATTAATGATTATTGGGAGGGTGTGGCCAAGACTGGGGGAACCCTAATGTCGGTCAGATACCTGGCTGGAAAGCCAGCAGACCAGACTGGGGCAGGACAAAATCATACACCAAAAAAAAACGAGACAGACAGCAGAAGAGAAAATGAAAGAAATAAAATAAAATAAAAAGAGGGAGAAAGTCAAAGAGGGGATAGACAAAGCAGGACTCAAAGAAGAAATTGAAGGGGGTAGATCAGGAATAAAAAAAGATAGAAAGAGAAAAGCAAACCACACAATATTCAAAGGATGCAATCAAAAAGCACTGTATGAATCACTAAAAAAAAATTTTTTTTTTACCTGTCTCGTTTCTTGTTGTCGCCAGTCACGTTGTTTTATTTTCTGCCTTGACCTGTAGATTAGTAGCTGTTGGTATTGTTGGTTTATCTCTTCCATAGAACCTGGATGTGTAGTGGCACAGCGGGAAAACTATGTTAATCTGAAGCCATTGAGCCAAGCACGGTGCATGGAAAACATGGAGGCAGGATGGCGCTGCTTCTTTCTCCCCAGTCTTAAACTGTGAGAGACAGATGGTACAGGTCTCTCCGGCGGCTTCTTCTCCAGCAGTACAGCAGTCCACCAGAGGATGGTCTTCCTGATGGTGCCCTTTCTGAGGTTGGTCTTGCTGAGGTTGCCCTTTTGATGGCCTGAGACGTCCTTATCTCAGCCACATCCCATTGATGTTCTGGATTGGACCCGGTCCAATCAGTTGTTCTAATTCCCTCTAGCTCACTGCAGCTGCTGATGTAGTTCCCAGTAAAAAGTAGGTGCACAAAAGTAAAAAGAAACAAAAAAAAAATCTAATACACATACACACAGCACAGACCTGATTGTGCGCTCTGATCCGGTCACTTGCGGGAAGTAGTCACTAGGTACAGAGTACAGACTGCTTCGCTCTCCCTGAGGCTTTTCTCATGCGTCAGCAGCAGCTGCAACTGAGTAAGTGCCAGTGATACTGCCGTGCACTGGGGTTATATACCATGGAGAATTCAAATGTGGCATGTGGGCAGCAGTTGGTGATCAGCTCTCTGCCCCATACCCCACACCATCATCTCCCCACTGATATTACACCGTCACACATGTGGTAAATGACATGTTAGAGCTGGGGAGTCATTACTCCAAGAGATTTGGGGCATTTACTGCAACCATCTCAGTTCTGCGGCAGGACCCGGTGATCTCAATTGTCATTAGTGCTGCCATCAACAGGTGATCTCAGTGGTGACAGCAGCCAAACATTGGGGCAGATGTAAGAACTGTTGATGTGGGGGGGAAGTGGTATCAGTGCACGTTATGTGCGCTATACCCCCCCACCCCACCCTTGTATGATAGCCGCGGTCTGTGCCCAGTGACATATATAAGATAGCAGGCCGATATGCTTGGGCAGTCTATGAACGGTCAGCATCGCTGTGCTCATACACCACAGCAGGGTCAGAGCTGTCCCTGGCTGTGGCGGGTGCCGGCTCCAGACTGCGATGGGGATCTCGCATGAGTAGTGAGTTCCCGCACATGCACAGAGGAGCCAGCCGGGCAGGGAGACACAGCCCATCAGCACTAAGTTCAGGGGGTCATCGCCGGAGGGGGAGGGTGCTTTTGCTCCCCCGTTTTGGCAGACAAGATGTTAATACATCTTGTCGATGTCCCTTCAGGAAGTATTATAGCGGCACGATACATGATACTATAATACATTTACCCCATTATATAAAATATCTATGTAACTATGTTTCTGTCTATCTATTTTATACATAGATAGTCCTATATATGTCAGGATCCCGGCGGTCAGGTTACCGACGCCAGAATCCTGACACCAGCTTTAAATACTGGAGGTCGGAGTTCTGACCGCCGGCTAGTTACCCCTCTTGGGTCCACGCCACCACCCGGAGGGGAATAGAAACCACCGGGTGAGAAGCGTGGCGAGTGGACACGCTGTGCTTGCTGTCGGGCTCCCAGCGTATGTCTCCTGACCGGCGGGATCCTGACCGCTGGGATCTCGTACTGAGCCCCTCCTCATAACAGATGCCTCCAGCTGCATTATCATATCTGAGCTTCACTGATGTTTCCAAGTAAGTAGCAGACATGCTCTCTCCAACCACATCTTAATCAGGCCCTTAGCCATGCAACATTCATTATGTCTGTGGTGTATATATGATGATGGGTCCAGAGGACTAGAGGAGGTACATCAGGGATAAGAGGAGCGGCCATGGGTGTGCCCCTCGGGAGCCATAGTTACATCTGCCTGCTATGTGCTTTAACATGATCTGATGTTACATGTATCGGCACAGGTGAAGGACTGAGACGCTTATGTGGTACAGACTGATATCAGCGGCTGCACCTGATTGACCCGCAGCAGCAGCCTGCGCAGTATAAAAGGAGGAGGCTGCATACAGAGACATCCTTCAGTTTTTTGCTACATGAATTCAGTGGAGCCCTCCAGGGGCCGGCACCCCTAGGCAGCCGCCTATAGCGGCCTAATGGTAAAGCCGTCCCTATCTATAGTGGGAGCTAAAAGCAAACTATAAAAGATAATTGCATATATAGACATTGTGACTAAGGTCACAAATCCATTAATCAGGACAAGTTCTAATATGATTCCGTCTGTAATGTCACACAACATAGCAGTAGGTAAGCTTAGTTTGGCTTTACAACAGGGATGTCAGCATGGGTGTAAATAATATAAAGCTTTTTATCTTTACTGCAGCTGTTCTGACACAGGTAATAGTATAACTGTTCCTCTATTGCCAGAAAATATACTTCCTGTTAATTGCAAGTCCATTTAATATTATAACCATAGTTCTAATAACAGATGTTTCAGTATAATTTGTCTTTATAATATGGCTGCTTTTCTGATTTGAACTGAAATTACGGATATATTTGCAGTGTTGTTGCAAATCAACAAGTGAGAATACAGTTATATTGTGTTATAATCTATAATGTGTACTAATAATAATACCACCACAGGTAATATGCGGTAATGGCCGACAGACATCACAAGTGGGAGTGCAGTGTGTTCTGACATTCTGTGTAGAAAGGTAGCCAGTGATTGGATGGTGATACATTCAGCAGCGAATCGGACTACAGTTCTGTTTTGGTCTTTCAGTTCCAATAATGTGGAAAAATAAGGTTAAAATGAGGTTAAGAAATATATTTTCTTTTTAAAAATAAATGTCTATTGGGCGTCCGTCACTTTCCTGTGATGTTGGTGATAACAGAAGATCTGCAGCGCTATCTATAATTTCAAAATCCTTTTTAATTAGTCTGGGAAGCAATCTGCATGACACCTGGTGAATCTTTGCACCATCTTGGGTTGCTGTTGGCAACTGTACCCCCTTGATGTATTTATATATTGTGACAGGCGGTATATGTGTTTTCTCCATGCTTGTAAATAGGCTTCCGCCTGCAAAGGCATGGATATGCTTTCAGCAGCGGAACGTAGAGCAGGTGAATGTTTCAGCAGTTCTGGCACCACCTTGTAACCCTTTAATGTATAAGACATATTGGAAAAAATGCTCTAACCAGAAAAACCCTTTTCAACCTTTGATAAATATGCCAATTTAAAGACTATATATGGCCCATTTCTTAACATTATGTTTACTAAAATAATGTGAAAAAGGGTGTTTTCACACCCTTTTCACATTATTTTAGTGGCGGTCTTCCAATCACTGGTCCCTGGGTCTTGTGAGGTATGAGCAGCGGTGTGTGTGTTTTTTGGGAGGGGGGGTTGTTGCGATGGGGGTACCCGGCTGTGGTGATGTCGGCAGCTGTTCATGCGCAGTACATACGCTGGGTATTTTTCACGAAAAATACCCCGAAAAGGCTGCAGAGAGGCATCGCGGGTTTACAGCTTTCTCACAAGGTCTGTCCCTGCATGCAATAAATGATACATCCGTGTGCAGGCGGACTGGCCCACAGGGGTACAGGGGAATCCACCGGTGGGCCCCACTGCCTGGGGGCCCACCGGGGCCCAGACGTTGCACTCTCTAATGGTTAGTCAAACCAATGAGGTGGCAGGCCACACCCTCTCTGCAGACTGGCCACACCCCTAGCATGGGTCCCTACCACTGCATTCCCGTGGTGGGCCCTACATGCCCCTGTCCGACACTGTCCGTGTGATTTAATCAATTATCGCATTGCAGATTGGGCCGTTTTTATTGCACCACATCCGCATCCTCAGATGCGGATTGTGATAAATCGTCCCCCTAGAGTTGGCCGATTTGTAACCAGTTTTTATTCAAAGAAGAACCATCGCCAAAACAATATATTTTTTATTTATTACAACTAGAGTGAGGGCTGCCGCAGGTCCAACTCTTGCTCACCCTGCAATTCCCATGATGCAGACTTCAAGTTAGAGCGTAATCCTGAGCAAATATGGGGGCAAATGTAATAGAGTCAGAGTTTCAGAAAGTGAGAGATTTGGTAAGTTGTTTCATTTTTTTTTTTTTTTTTTTAAAGTGGCAATCATTTACACTGTAAAACCAGGCTGATCTTGCTGTGTAAATGAATGCCACTTTAAAAAAAACTGGAAAACCTTACCAACTCTCTCACTTTTTGAAACTCTCACTTTATTACATTTGGCCCATAGTGTCTTTATCATCATTATTTGCTAATTCAGTTTTATCATCCATTTGTGTATTTCTTAACAGGTTTTCTACAAGGATATCAAATATTTAGCTGACTCACAGACCAATGATGAATTATAGAAGGGTTATCGAAACAGAACTGGTGCCTAGCACTGCCTGCAAGTTTCTGCAGCTCTACGCAGTATACGTTGAATGCGTTCCAACCTCTGTATTAACCATCTGTTTCAGAAGCTAAACAGCCATCTGTCAATGGGTTTAGGGGATTGACTGTTGTATTAAATACATCTCACTTCAAACTATCAGACATTATAGGCTTTCATTTATTTTCAAAGTTCCATTTCTTTTTCTTGCTATGTTGCCATCTTGGTAAATATGGAACATGTTTTGTTTTTATTACATGCTATTACATACAGTATTGTAACACTTACAGGTGAATTCAGTTTATTATATAACAAAAGGTAATAGAGGACTACTGTGCACACTAGTAGCTACGTTCAGGTATTCTCAAAGATGGATCACCTACCGCCACAGTAGAATTACACATATGATAATAAATATGATAAGACCAACATCTGTGCTCACTCTTTATACACAGTACTCTTATAGGGACCCGAGAAACAAATGATTATAAGAATGATTAAATTCCACCATAAACTGTACTATCCCTATATTAGGAGACACAAGAACTATATATCGGCTGTGTAACATATATGGGCCCTCATTCCGAGTTGATCGCACGTAGCAACTTTTTGCTGCTTGTGCGATAAACTTGACGCCGTCTATGGGGGAGTGTATTTTAGCATAGCAGGGCTGCGATCGCTTGTGCAGCCCTGCTATGCTAAAAATGTTTCCTGCAAAACAGGACCAGGGTCTTACTTACCCTGTGCGACGGATCCAGCGACGAAGGTCTCGGGATTGACGTCAGACATCCGCCCTCCAAACGCCTTGACATGCCTGCATTCGCCTCACTATGCCTGGAAAACGGCCAGTTGGGCAATGACACGCGTGCGCAATGTGTCCGCCGTGCATGCACAGTTCTGACCCGTTCGCACAGCTGCAACAAACTGCAGCGTGCAAACGGGTCGGAATGACCCCCATAGGGCGGGATGTAATGGAGTCCGATATCTGCGGAGTTGCGGTATGCCGGTCGAACTCTGACGTTGTATATAGGCAATATTATGCCTTGTAAGTGATTGCCACTTTAAAATAACATTATTGTGGTTATTTCCCACACCAACGGCAATCCCAGACTCCATTACATCCAGCCCATATTCCGTGCATAAGGATTTATGATATGAATATCTGTAAGTCACAATCTTTAGAGGCGTGTAGAAATTCTGATTCTATACATAAACATCCAAATGGTCTGGAGGAATCTCTCTCTCTCTCTCTCTCTCTCTCTCTCTCTCTGTCGTGGAATCCTCACATGTAGATAATCTTAAAAAAACAAACAAAAGAAAAGGTATCAATAGTGTAATATGTCTAGGGTTAATATTATATATCCCCAAAGTGTTTATAGTCCCTATAGAGATAAATGTTTGGGACTTTGACTTTCCCCTCTATAGAGTAATAGGTGGTGTACCGTACTCACACAGAGATATACAGTAGGTTTCTTTTCATAGACCCTTATCTCTAAGAACACAAAAGGGTGACACCCAGTGTGTATGGGCGTAACCTACTCACGGTGTAAAACATATGGTAGTACTCGTAAAGGTTTATTTTGGGTGTTTTTGTTTCTCTCCTGACCAGGCACCTTGCACTTAACCCCAAATGTTAATATGGGGTACACGGGGGGCGTGGCCTGGCTGTCTTGGAGAGTGGACGTGCTCTCCCCAGCTCCTGCACACTCAATCCCCCTAGTATCTCTCTCCTTCCCCCGACCTGCACCAGGACGCCTCAGACCCTCTACTACAACCCCCTGTACGTGTCTGCAGCGGCTGTGGGGGACCCGCGGAGTCGGGGAGTGCTTTTTAGCACTCCCGCGGATTGCTGCCCCCCCCCCCCCCCCCCCGGCCTGAAGCCTGGGGCTCGAGTTCGGAGCCGGGCCGAAGTGGTGAACCGGAGCCGTGATATTACCGGGCGCAGCTGCTTCCCTCCCGTCCTGCCTGTGCCCCCCCCCCTTACCCGCACCAGGGGGCAGGGGACTGCCCGGCCGGAGGACGATCCCTGGAGGCCGCATCACGAGCGGCGGCCGTCTCACCGGAGGTCACCGGGGGCCGAGTGGCTGGTCCTACAACTGGACAGACCCAGGACTGAAGGCGGACGACGGGATCCCCTGGGGTATGTACCGCTCTCTGCGGCCCCTGCCTTGCGACCTCCTGAACGCTGCGGAGGCTCCCGGCGCTACCCGGGGGTTGAGGCCTGCATCCCGTTCCTAAGCCGGGGCCTTGATTTTGGCAGCGGCCCGCCCGGGACCTCGAGACCCGACTCACGCTCACGTGGAGCTCCCGCGGGCGCCTGGTGGATCCCTCCCTCCTCTGCACATACCTGCTGGCTGTGCCGCTCCCCCTGGGGCCCCTAGACACCGGACACCCTCCTGGAGAGCTCTGGAATAGCCCTGCTCCACCTTCCAGCTCTCTGTCTACTACACCAGAGGCGGCCATTCTGCAAGCCCCCAGGCTCATCTCCTTCACTACCTGCAAGCAGCCACAGCTCACTGGGGCACGCACTGCAGGCCATTCCCATTGCTGACTGCAAACCTCTCTCCCCACTGTTATCCAGCCGCGGTGCTGCCCCGGTCACTGGCTGGTCCGTGCCCGGGGCTCATCTCTGCGGTCCTTGAACGGGGAGATCCTACACAGAGCCCCGCCTCCCGCGAACTCTGTCGGCCTGCCTCCTCTCCGGGGCCACGTGGGCCCCCTGCTCTCCTGGGGCTCCCTGGACCCACCTCATCTCCCGGGCTCGGCTGACCACACCATGATTCCTCCTTAAGGCCCTCGCCTTACCTTCCCTGGTCCTGAGCCTCACCACTGGAGCGCCACCTCTATCCCCCACCCTGTTACCCACCACCTCCTCCATATGCTCACGATGACCAGGGGTAGCAAGAAGTCACAGGGGTCCAACCTCACACCATTCCTTACCAAAAAAAACACCCCAGCCAAGAACAAACCTGATACTCCCGGACCCCCACGGGCTCCCTCCGACTCGGAGACCGAAGATGACGACCTCACGCCCCTCACCCGCAGGGACTTTCTCTCCCTCCTTAAGGAGATGCGGGACATCAAGACCTCAGTCCAGGCTCTTCACTCCCTGAAATCCGATATTGCCGACATCGGCTCCAGAACCGATCAGCTTGAATGACGAGTAGAGGAGGTGGTGTCGTTCCAACAAACGGTCGAGACCGACTTCCATCAACTCCGCCAAGATGTTGCCCACTTGCGGGAGGAGCATGAGGACCAAGACAATAGGGCGAGGCGAAACAACCTGAGGATCCGGGGGATCCCCGAGGAGGTCGAGGCGGTTCATCTTGACCTCTACCTCAAGCGCCTCTTTGCACACCTATCACCTGACACCCCTGAGAAACATCTCCTCCTAGATCGAGCTCATCGAGCCCTATGGCCCCGCTCTCCGGACTCCTCCCAGCCCAGGGATGTCATTCTCCGACTGCATTATTTCACTGCGAAGGAGGCGGTCATGAGGGAGGCCCGACGGCTGGGGTCTGTGACTTTCCAGAATACCCCTCTTCAGATTTTCCAGGACTTATCTCCGCTCACTCTGGCTAAACGCAGGGACTTCAAACCCATTACTTCCCTGCTCTCCCGTCATAATGTAAAATACCGCTGGGGTTTCCCTTTTCGTATTCTGGTTTGGCATCAAGGGAAGCTCCTCACTGCCAGAGATTACTCCGAGGCTCAAACGCTGCTCTCCAAGCTGGGCATCCCCGCCGCCGACCAGGATATCCACACCCACCGCCAGCCGCCACGGTCACAGCGGGATTCGCCCCAGCCCCCTCGTTCAGAGTGGTTTACGGTACCGGCCTCTGCGGCCTCCCAGGCTCCACCCCCGGTTCCCTGATGGACTTTCAGCTCTTTAATTTAATGTTTCCTCCACTTAACTGGGTCGACCTTTCCTGGTCGCACTTCCCTACTCGGGGAGCTGTTTCACTTTAGGTTTCCCGTATCCTGATCTCCCGGCCCCTTAGTTACCTCACAACTGTTCTGTTGTTACCCCCTGTTAAAATGTTATGCTGCTGATATGTTAACATGCCGACACTTGACTCATTGTCTTCCATCTGCCTCCCCCCCCCCCCCCCCTCTCCCCCTCCCTCACCTTCTGGAGCTGGCGCTCCATCTGTCTTCTCTCCCTGTCTTCTATCCAGCTTTCTCCCTCAGGTACCTCCAGGGGAGGTTTGCCTCCTGCCCTTCGCGATCCGTGATCCGGACCCCATGCCGCGCCCCCTCAGGGCTTTGAGCCCTCTCGCTGACCTAGGTGCCCTCCCGTCACCTAGTATCCCCTCCCCTTGTCAGCACTACCGGTCCTGGCCTCTACTGCCGGATGACCAACCACCCTCCCTCCCCTCCCGGTTTCCTTTCCCCCCCCCCCTTCTGACCACACTCTCTCTTGCCCTGTATCCTTCTCTTCTGTCTTTCTCTCTCCTCCCTCTTATTTCAGCTCTTTCTGCTCTTTCTAATCTACCTACCTCACCGTTGCTTACCCATGGGTCTCCGGGTACTATCTTTTTAATGTGAAGGGCTTGAATAGCCCCCAAAAAAGAGGCAAGCTGTTTGCTTCTCTCAAACACCATAAAGGCGATTTGATCTTCCTACAGGAGACTCACTTCCTACATGACTCCCACCCTACCCTGCAATGTAAGCCATACCCTGACTCCTTCCATGCCTGCGACCACTCGGCCAAGAAACGAGGAGTTGCGATCCTATTTGCCCGCCACCTCACCTTTGAACTCCTAGACTCATATCCCGACAAGGATGGCCGGTTTCTTGTCCTAGTGGGGAAACTTAATAACAACCTCTGTACCCTGGCTAACGTATATGCCCCTAACCAACGACAGGAACGGTTCTTTACAAGACTAGATAACCTCCTTACTCGAGTCCGACAGGGCGACCTCATACTAGCCGGGGACTTTAATTCCGTCTTGAACCCACAGATAGACCGCTCTCCCTCTCCCCTTACTGCCTCCTCGTCGGACTCCCTTCGCTCCAGATCTCTCCTCCGTCTCATGCGATCCCAACTTCTCTATGACTCCTGGAGGATAAAAGACTCCTCTGCCCGCGACTATACCTTCTACTCTGCCCCTCACAATTCCTACTCCCGCATTGATATGATCCTGCTCAGCCACGATCTTGCTTTGAATCTCTGCAATGTCCATATTCATCCGCTCATCTGGTCCGACCACGCCCCTATCACCTGCGATCTCGCAGGTTTGGTTTCACGCCCTCGCCCCATGACATGGCGCCTTAACGACTCCCTCCTCCACAACCCTGAGATACGTTCCCATCTTCAGGACACGATCTCAGACTATTTTACCCTGAATGATACCCCTGATATCTCCAGATCCACCCTCTGGTTGGCTCACAAGGCAGTTCTTCGTGGACACGTTATCAGCCTAGCCTCAAAAGCTAAAAAACAATCCCTCTCTCAATTTAACAAGCTCTCTATTAAACTCCACTCACTTGAGACCCAGCATAAGGCGTCCTCCGACCAGGCTGTCTTGTCCGAACTTCGTACTGTTAAGGCGTCTTAAGTGGCTTCGCCAGTCCTTTTATGAGAAGGGAGACAAGGCGGACAAGATCCTAGCGGCACGACTCCGCTCCACAAGAGCCAAAACCAATATTGTATCTATCAGAAGATACTCTCTTAATCAACTTGTCCAAGACCCCGTTGCCGTTAGAGCGGCCTTCCAATCCTACTACGCTGACCTGTACAACCTCCCACCCCCCTCACCTGGTTCCTCCCCTATACCCCACCCCGATCTCGTCTCCCACTTTCTCTCAGCTTCTAACTTGCCTAGATTACCCCAGGACGCCATGGACCATCTTAACAGTGAGATCTCGGTGGAAGAAATTACTCAGACTATACTCACGCAAAAAGTTGGCAGATCCCCGGGCCCGGATGGGTTTACGGCTCTTTACTACAAAAAATTCTCTGCCCTACTCTCCCCCCACCTTCAGTCCCTGTTCAATAGGATTGTCCATGGCGACCCTTTTCCCCCTGAGATGCTGGAGGCTAGAATTGTGGTGATCCCCAAGGAAGGCAAGGACACCCTTAACTGCGCCAGCTACCGCCCTATATCTCTCCTGAACTTGGACCTGAAAATCTTTGCTAAGATCCTGGCCAACCGTCTTAACCCATACCTCCCTTCCCTTGTTCATTACGACCAAGTGGGGTTTATCCCAGGCCATCAGGCGAGAGATAACACCAGGCGTGCTATTGATCTTATACATATCTCGAACTCCAGGAGGTCCCCTACTATCATGCTCTCCTTAGATGCTAAAAAAGCATTTGACCGGATCTCCTGGAGTTTTCTGAGAGCCGCCCTGGAGGCCTATGGTTTGTCTGGGGGCTTTCTCACTGGCATCCTGGCACTATACTCCGCCCCCTCTGCCACAGTTTTAATCAATGGTGTCCCATCCGCCCCACTTAGCATCTCAAATGGCACACGTCAGGGTTGCCCCCTCTCACCCCTAATATTTGCTCTCATCATAGAGCCCCTTGCCTCCCAAATTAGAGCACATCCAGATATACATGGAATACAAGTAGGCCCCATAGATCCTAAAATTTCCCTTTTCGCAGACGACATCCTCCTTTCTCTGACCCAGCCCCTTATCTCACTCCCAAATTTATTTTCAGTCCTACATTCTTATAGCCTTATATCAGGGTATAAGATCAACTACTCCAAATCCGAGGCCATGTTGCTTCATATCCCTCATCGAGAGGCTGAGTCCCTTCGCGCTAACTTTAATTTTAAATGGCAGCCCACAAAGATTAAATATCTGGGAATATATCTAACTTCCCGTTATGACTCCCTCTTTTGGGAAAACTTTCCACCCCTCCTCACCAACATACTTGCCGACCTGACCTCCTGGAACAGCCATTTCATTTCGTGGCTGGGCAGGATCATAGCGGTTAAAATGACCATAATTCCCAAATGGCTCTACCTTTTCCAGACCCTCCCAGTGGCAGTCCCGGCCCCCTTTCTTCGTACTATCCAATGAGCCCTTGTGCGTTTTATTTGGAATCACAGACCCCCCCGCATTGCTGCCAACACCCTGAAAAGGCCAACCTCCGCGGGAGGTAGAGGCCTTCCCGATGTCAAACTTTACTACCTAGCCTCTCATCTATCCCATATTGTTACCTCTTATGCTCCCCCGAGATCGGTATCCTGGTTGGACATTGAGGCAGCCTTCATTGGTCTCCCGGACCTGACCCACTTATGGGGTCTCCCCTCCACCTCCAGACCCTCAACCTCTAAACTTCTCCCCACTATTAAATTCAGCCTTAAAACTTGGGACTCCCTCTCCCTGAAGAAGGCCTCACCACTACCCCCTCACCCTTGACCCCCATCTGGCAGAACCCTATGTTTCCTCCTGGACTCTCAACTGCGAGGTCCCGCTCATGGGTGACGCTGGGCCTCAAATTCCCGATCAACTTTGCCGATCGGGGCCAATGGTTGTCCCTGCCCGACCTCCAACAAAAGACCCCTTCACAAGCACTTAACCCCTTCCAATTCCTACAAATACGCCACTTTCTAGGCTCTCTCCCCTCCACCGCCTTACTTCGTCCTCTCACCCCCTTTGAAAGCTTATGCATCAACTCCCACCTATCCAAAGGCGTAATCTCCCAACTTTACTCTCTTTTACTAGACTCCTCCCTTCCCCGCTCCTGGCCCCATGAGATCGCATGGGAACGAGATCTCGGGCCCCTGCCAGAAAGCGAAGATTGGGAGGACATGAGACTGGGGATTGCTAAATGCTCCATTGCCACTGTTTTTAAAGAAACGGCCTACAAAGTTTACTATCGTTGGTACTACACCCCCGACCGACTTAACAAATTCTTTCCGTCTTCCTCCCCTGCTTGCATGGAAAAAGTTCCTACAGTATGTTTATCCATATGCAGAGTTACGCAGTCTGCAGCCTGCCCCATTTGTAGGCCTATCTGTGTTGATGTCCAGCTCTGCATAGCTTACTTTTTCATCAGAACGCCCCCACTGATCTTTGGCATTGGGAACATGGCCTGGCCCTTGCTCAGTAGCTGTGGCACAGTGCTAGACTCTACTGCGCCACAAGAGCGGAGGGGCCCCGCGTGTAGACTGCCCCCCTATGCATCACCTCCTGTATGTTTATGTTCTTATTATGTAAATGTGCACAGTAACATTTCAGAACTAGTAAATTATTTATCAACAGCTGAAGCTGTTCCTAATTTGTAGGAGTTGTTGATTCATACATTATAAATATAGTGCTAATTTTGGTAGAGACGCTCACTGACGTGATCTGGTATCGAGGATGGAACTTTTTTTGTTTCCTCTGTCAGTACTTTGGACAAGTCTGTCAGACTGTCATTACTATACTGAGAATGTGTATCTGACATTATAAGAATATTTCCCGGCTAGCTTACAAATGATGTGCTGCATAATAATGGCATCATCTTGCATTAATCTCCTACATTTACATGCAGTGATGTCCAGATATACAGTATATACTACTCAGCCTATGTAAGTCGTTATGGTAATGTGGCTAACTCAGAGAAGAGAAGGAAAAGTGCACAAATGAGATAAAACATACTTCCAAAGTCTACAGATCATATATTAACTGAAGATACAGTTCTGAACATAGTTCTTGCCATGAGTCTTATTGGAGAAAGAGCGCTATATAAATACAATTATTCTTATTTCATGCTTCCATGCTTAGCCACCTGCTGGGTGAAGAAGCCTAGGAGTACATGAGACTTTGCTTAATCTCCATATCAACTAGGATCAAAGAAATGTCTTGCAAAATATATTAATGTACACCAGTAAGACTCCATAAAATGCTGCCACCTGTTTCACCTGATAGCTGGAGACCTAGCATCCACAGGGCAGTATGATTCCCGTACAGTGGTGATGCATTTTGGGATGAAGTGCATCAGCTTTTGAATAGTTTTCTGATAGATAAGGACCCTTGGATTTCCTTCTCTGCTATCTAACAGAAGACCTCTATAAATATTCAAGAACATTAGCTTCACACATATTTAGAAGTAGTTGAGTGCGTACAGTATTAGTCAAATACTCTAAAACCCAAGCTTATGTAATAACTTACTCCATTCATGATTGAATAAAAATGTTCAACCAAGTGGAGGTTGAACATTGGTATCCCTTCTGGGCCCATGCATGGTGAAGAGAACTTCAACTGACAAATCCTCAATTTAAAATTATAATGCTCTCTCTCTTGCAGACCTAGATTAATATATGCCAACTACTGTATATTGCGCTGCTCTCCCCATTTTGGTCGTTGATCCTTTGTCATCACCCCCAACCTCTCATGTTTACTTTCCCATGCCACCCATTTTCTTCAAGTTTTATTCTAAAATATTGGTCACATATATTCTTGTTGTGGGCCTTTGGTAATTACAATTTTTTTTTTTCTTGAAGACCTTTATTATTCTACTAGTACAGGTATTGTTTTTTTATATTTTAGTATATCCTCATCTTCACATCTTTCTTCCCCTAACATTTCTCTATCTGCCTCTCTCTCTGTATCTCACCCTCTCCCCAGATCTCCCCAATCTTTCTGTTTCCCTCATCTCTCTGTCTGTCCTGTCCCTGTCTCTCACTCGCCCTGTCCTCCCCACTCTCTTTTTGCCCCTTTGCCTTGTCTCTGGCCCCACTTTTCTCTTTCTTGTCTCCTTATTTCTCTCTTCTTTCCCCCATTTTTATTATTCATCCCCTCTTTGTCTGTCTTTCTTTCGCTCACCCTTTTTCTCTTTGTCCCCTACCCTTTTCTTTCTCTTACCCCTTTTTTTCTGTTTCCTTTTATTTTCTCTCACCTCCATCTTGTCATATTTATTTGCCTCTGTGTGTTAGTCCCTGTTTGTTTCCTGTACTGTTTTTTGTTTTCTGTTTTTAGGCTCTTTTTTATTGATTTTTTTTTTCTCCAACACTCCCTCCTTGTTCCTTCACCTCCCCCTTTTCCTTCAACACCTTCTGCTTGGTGACCACACTGACATGACACTGACCTGGCCGGGTCCTAAAGCCATCACACAGATGCCCTCTTCCACTAGCAATGCATTGTGCACTAGGCTCTGGTTACCGCCAGCCTCATTGGTGGTGCTGTCATGACCTTCAACTGTTCTATAATGTTGGACCTTGAAGGAGGTCCCTGGGTGAGAGCTGAGCAGCTTTATGGCAGAGAGCCTAGTGAAGCAAATACACTGTCACGGGTCTTAGAGCAATAGGGTTATAATAGAGTGACCATATTATCCCTTTTACCTGGGATGCTCATGGATTACACAGGTTCTGTGGCTGATAAAAAAACCCAGCTGAATGTAGGCTTGAAGTCAGCCAGCCACAGATCCCATGAGCGTCCCAGGTAAAAGAAATACTAAAGTCACTCTAGTTATAATGGCTCAGTGAGTGCATCATTGATTGGTTACGGTATGTCTTCCGGTCATGAGAGACATGGGCTATTGCGTGGGCGCACCTCCACTTAACTTTAACACTTCCCTATCACTGGCACCACCAAGGGGGTTGGTGGGGGGGAATGTGTATGGTTTCCATGATGATATACCGTATTTTTCGGACCATAAGACGCACTTTTTCTCCCCAAAAATGTGGGGGAAAAAGTATGTGCGTCTTATGGAGCGAATAAGCCGTTTGCAGGTAGCGGGTAGTGGCGGCGGCCGGCGGGTAGCAGAGGCTGGCGGGTAGCGGCGGGTCCTGGATGCTACTGCTGTGCCGTCATCAGCAGAGCGTCATGTAACTCCCTCATACCTCCTCCCTCCTGTCGGGTAGCGGCGGCCGGCGGGTAGCGTCGGGTCCTTGATGCTGCTGCTGCTTCTGTGCCGTCATAAGCAGAGCGGCCACATCTCAGCAGCAGAGCCGGTGTCAGGTGACTCCCCCACTCGCCCCCACCTCCTCCCTACCTCCTCCCTTCTCAGGAGACGCAGGGAACCACTGGTACTGTCAGTGTGTGTGTGTATGCTGTCTCTGATGTGTGTGTGTCTGTGTGTTCTGGCTCTGACAGAAGGCTGCACTGTATTGAGTCTGAGAAATCACAGAAATATCTCTTAGAAGTCAGAATATATTTTTTTCCAGTTTTCCTACTCTAAAAACTAGGTGCGTCTTATGGTCCGGTGCGTCTAATGGTCCGAAAAATACGGTAATAAATGCTATCTCTTGTCCACTGTTACTTTCCTTTGCTGTTCCTTTGCATTATCATACCTATCCGCTACCCTTTTGACAAACCAAAATAGAGAAATATATACAGTATATATACATATATATATATATATGCAACCAAATAATGAGGCGGCACTCAGAGACTGAAATTCAAAGGTGACTTTTAGTGCGAAAACTGCATTTGATGCAGTTTTCGCACTAAAAGTCACCTTTGAATTTCAGTCTCTGAGTGCCGCCTCATTATTTGGTTGCATATGGATGGGGTATTTACCCTAGTGGAGGGCACCAGAGCAAGATAGCCTGCTGGGGCGGACCGAGTGCCGGCGTTTGGTGTAGATATATATATATATATATATATATATATTTCTCTAACGTCCTAGAGGATGCTGGGGACTCCGTAAGGACCATGGTGATAGACGGGCTCCGCAGGAGACATGGGCACTTTAAGAAAGAATTTAGTTCTGGGTGTGCACTGGCTCCTCCCTCTATGCCCCTCCTCCAGACCTCAGTTTGATACTGTGCCCAGAGGAGCTGGGTGCTTTTCAGTGAGCTCTCCTGAGTTTACTGATAGAAAGTATTTTGTTAGGTTTTTTATTTTCAGGGAGCTCTGCTGGCAACAGACTCCCTGCATCGTGGGACTGAGGGGAGAGAAGCAGCCCTACTCTCTGAAGCTAGGTCCTGCTTCTTGGGCTACTGGACACCATTAGCTCCAGAGGGATTGGTACGCAGGATCTCACCCTCGCCGTCCGTCCCCCTCGCAGAGCCGGAAGACAGAAGCCGGGTGAGTATGAGAAGGAAAGAAGACTTCACAGGCGGCAGAAGACTTCATGATCTTCACTAGAGGTAACGCACAGCACTGCAGCTGTGCGCCATTGCTCCACACTCCTCACATACTCCGGTCACTGTAAGGGTGCAGGGCGCAGGGGGGGGGCGCCCTGGGCAGCATTTGGGACCTCATATTGGCAAAAAGAACACATATATACAGCTGGGCACTGTATATATGTATGAGCCACCGCCAAAATTACTGTTTAAGCGGGACAGAAGCCCGCCGCCGAGGGGGCGGGGCTTCTCCCTCAGCACTCACCAGCACCATTTTTTCTCCACAGCACCGCTGAGAGGAAGCTCCCCGGGGCTCTCCCCTGCTGATACACGGTAGAAGAGGGTTGAAAAGAGAAGGGGGGCACATAATTAGGCGCAAAAACTATACATACAGCAGCTACTGGGTTAACATTAAGTTACTGTGTTATTCCTGGGATATTATAGCGCTGGGGTGTGTGCTGGCATACTCTCTCTCTGTCTCTCCAAAGGGCCTGGTGGGGGAACTGTCTTCAGAAAGGACATTCCCTGTGTGTGTGTGTGTGTGTGTGTGTGTGTGTGTGTGTGTGTGTGTGTGTGTGTGTGTGTGGTGTGTCGGTACGCTTGTGTCGACATGTCTGGTGAGGAAGGCTATGTGGGAGAGGAGCAGGAGCAAATTAATGTGGTGTCTCCGCCGACGGCGCCGACACCTGATTGGATGGATATGTGGAAGGTTTTAAATGATAATGTTAATTCCTTGCATAAAAGACTTGACAAGGCTGATGCATTGGGGCGGTCAGGGTCTCAACCCGTGCCTGACCCTATGTCACAGGGACCGTCGGGGTCTCATAAGCGCCCACTATCCAAAATTGTTGACACAGATACCGACACGGATTCTGACTCCAGTGTCGACTACGATGATGCAAAGTTACAGCCAAAATTGGCTAAATCCCTTCGATATATGATTATAGCAATAAAGGATGTTTTGCACATCACAGAGGAAACCCCTGTCCCTGACACGAGAATGTATATGTATAAGGGAAAGAAGCCTGAGGTAACTTTTCCCCCCTCACACGAACTGAATGAGTTATGTGAAAAAGCTTGGTAATCTCCAGATAAAAAACTGCAGATTTCCAAACGGATTCTTATGGCGTATCCTTTCCCACCAACGGATAGGTTACGATGGGAATCCTCCCCTAGGGTGGACAAAGCTATAACACGCTTATCCAAAAAGGTAGCCCTGCCGTCCCAGGATACGGCTACCCTCAAAGATGCTGCTGATCGCAAACAGGAGGGTACCCTGAAGTCCATTTATACACATTCGGGTACCTTACTAAGACCGTCAATTGCGTCGGCCTGGGTATGTAGTGCTGTAGCGGCATGGACGGATACCTTATCTGAGGAATTTGATACCCTAGATAAGGATACTGTGTTATTGACCCTGGGGCATATTAAAGACGCTGTCCTATATATGAGAGATGCTTAAAGAGACATTAGTCTACTGGGTTCTAGAATAAACGCTATGTCGATTTCTGCCAGAAGGGTCCTGTGGACTCGGCAATGGACAGGTGATGCTGACTCAAAAAGGCATATGGAGGTTTTACCTTACAGGGGTGAGGAATTGTTCGGGGAAGGTCTCTTGGACCTGGTCTCCACGGCTACAGCTGGAAAGTCAAATTTTTTGCCTTATGTTCCCTCACAGCCTAAGAGAGCACCGCATTATCAAATGCAGTCCTTTCGTTAACAAAGAAACAAGAAAGTCCGAGGTGCGTCCTTTCTTGCCAGAGGTAGGGGCAGAGGAAAGAAGCTGCACAATACAGCTAGTTCCCAGGAACAGAAGTCCTCCCCGGCCTCTGCAAAATCCACCGCATGACGCTGGGGCTCCACTGGTGGAGTCGGGCCCAGTGGGGGCACGTCTTCGGAATTTCAGCCACATGTGGGTTCACTCCCAGGTGGATCCCTGGGCAATAGAAATTGTGTCTCAGGGTTACAAGCTGGAATTCGAAGAGGTGCCTCCTCGCCGATATTTCAAATCGGCCCTACCAGCTTCCCCCCTAGAGAGGGAGATAGTGTTAAATGCAATACAAAAATTGTATCTTCAGCAGGTGGTGGTCAAGGTTCCCCTCCTTCAACAGGGAAGGGGTTATTATTCGACCATGTTTGTAGTCCCGAAACCGGACGGTTCGGTCAGACCCATATTGAATTTAAAATCTCTGAACCTATACTTGAAAAGGTTCAAGTTCAAAATGGAATCGCTAAGAGCGGTCATAGCAAGCCTGGAAGGGGGGGATTTTATGGGGTCACTGGACATAAAGGATGCGTACCTTCATGTCCCCATTTATCCACCTCATCAGGCGTACCTAAGATTTGCGGTACAGGATTGTCATTACCAATTTCAGACGTTGCCGTTTGGTCTCTCAACGGCCCCGAGGATTTTCACCAAGGTAATGGCGGAAATGATGGTGCTCCTGCGGAAGCAAGGTGTCACAATTATCCCGTACTTGGACGATCTCCTCATAAAAGCGAGATCAAGAGAGCAGTTGCTGAACAGCGTATCTCTTTCACTGAAAGTGTTACAGCAACACGGCTGGATTCTCAATATTCCAAAGTCGCAGTTGGTTCCTACGACTCGACTGCCTTTCTTGGGCATGATTCTGGACACGACCCAGAAAAGGGTTTATCTTCTGATAGAAAAAGCCCAGGAACTTATGACTCTGGTCAGGAACCTTTTGAAATCAAGACAGGTGTCACTGCACTCGAGTCCTAGGAAAGATGGTGGCGTCATACGAGGCCATTCCCTTTGGCAGGTTCCATGCGAGGACTTTCCAATGGGATCTGCTGGACAAGTGGTCCGGGTCACATCTACAGATGCATCGGTTGATCACCCTGTCTCCAAGGGCCAGGGTGTCACTCCTGTGGTGGCTGCAGAGTGTTCACCTTCTCGAGGGGCCGCAGATTCGGCATTCAGGATTGGATCCTGGTGACCACGGACGCAAGCCTCCGAGGTTGGGGAGCAGTCACACAGGGAAGAAATTTCCAAGGTCTTTGGACAAGTCAAGAGACTGGTCTTCACATCAACATCCTGGAACTAAGGGCCATATACAACGCCCTACGTCAAGCGGAGACCTTACTTCGCGACCAACCAGTTCTGATCCAGTCAGACAACATCACCGCAGTGGCTCATGTAAACCGCCAAGGCGGCACAAGGAGCAGAGTGGCAATGGCGGAGGCCACCAGAATTCTTCACTGGGCGGAGAATCATGTAAGCGCACTGTCAGCAGTGTTCATTCCGGGAGTGGACAACTGGGAAGCAGACTTCCTCAGCAGACACGACCTACACCCGGGAGAGTGGGGACTTCATCCAGAAGTCTTCGCACAGATTGTGCGTCAGTGGGAACTGCCACAGATAGACATGATGGCGTCCCGCCTCAACAAAAAGCTACAGAGGTATTGCGCCAGGTCCAGAGACCCTCAGGCAGTAGCGGTAGACGCCCTAGTGACACCATGGGTGTTCCGGTCCGTCTATGTATTTCCTCCTCTTCCTCTCATACCCAAGGTGTTGAGGATAATAAGAAGAAAAGGAGTGAGAACAATCCTCATTGTTCCAGATTGGCCACGACGGACCTGGTATCCAGATCTGCAGGAAATGCTCACAGAAGATCCGTGGCCTCTTCCTCTAAGACAGGACCTGTTGCAACAGGGACCCTGTCTGTTCCAAGACTTACCGCGGCTGCGTTTGACGGCATTGCGGTTGAACGTCGGATCCTAGCAGAAAAAGGCATTCCGGTTGAGGTTATCCCTACGCTGATAAAGGCTAGGAAGGAAGTAACAGCGAAACATTATCACCGTATATGGCGAAGATATGTTTCTTGGTGTGAGACCAAGAATGCTCCTACGGAAGAATTCCATCTGGGCCATTTCCTTCACTTCCTACAAACTGGAGTGGATTTGGGCCTTAAATTAGTCTCCATTAAGGTCCAGATTTCGGCCCTATCCATTTTCTTTCAAAAAGAATTGGCTTCTCTTCCAGAAGTTCAGACTTTTGTAAAGGGAGTACTGCATATTCAGCCTCCTTTTGTGCCTCCGGTGGCGCCTTGGGACCTTAACGTGGTGTTAAGTTTCCTAAAGTCACACTGGTTTGAACCACTTAAAACGGTGGAGTTGAAATATCTCACGTGGAAGGTGGTCATGTTATTAGCCCTGGCTTCGGCTAGGCGAGTGTCGGAATTAGCGGCTTTGTCACATAAAAGCCCCTGTCTGGTTTTCCATATGGATAGAGCGGAATTGCGGACACGTCCTCAGTTCCTGCCAAAAGTGGTTTCATCTTTTCATATGAACCAACCTATTGTGGTGCCTGTGGCTACACGGGACTTAGAGGATTCCGAGTCCCTTGATGTGGTCAGGGCTTTGAAAATTTATGTAGCCAGGACGGCTAGAGTCCGGAAAACAGAAGCACTGTTTGTTCTGTATGCAGCCAACAAGCTTGGCGGCCCTGCTTCAAAGCAGACTATTGCTCGCTGGATCTGTAACACGATTCAGCAGGCGCATTCTACGGCAGGATTGCCGTTCCCTAAATCGGTCAAGGCCCATTCCACTAGGAAAGTGGGCTCTTCTTGGGCGGCTACCCGAGGGGTCTCGGCACTACAGCTGTGCCGAGCTGCTACTTGGTCGGGGTCAAACACCTTTGCAAAATTCTATAAGTTTGATACCCTGGCTGAGGAGGACCTCATGTTTGCTCAATCGGTGCTGCAGAGTCATCCGCACTTTCCCGCCCGTTTAGGAGCTTTGGTATAATCCCCATGGTCCTTACGGAGTCCCCAGCATCCTCTAAGACGTTAGAGAAAATAAGATTTTAAACCTACCGGTAAATCTTTTTCTCGTAGTCCGTAGAGGATGCTGGGCGCCCGTCCCAAGTGCGGACAATTTCTGCAATACTTGTATATAGTTATTGCTTCGATAAGGGTTATGTTATAGTTGCATCGGTCCTGAATGATGCTATGTTGTTTTCATACTGTTAACTGGGTTGTTATCACGAGTTATACGGTGTGATTGGTGTGGGCTGGTATGAATCTTACCCTGGATTAACAAAATCATTTCCTCGTAATGTCCATCTCCTCTGGGCACAGTTTCTCTAACTGAGGTCTGGAGGAGGGGCATATAGGGAGGAGCCAGTGCACACCCAGAACTAAATTCTTTCTTAAAGTGCCCATGTCTCCTGCGGAGCCCGTCTATCCCCATGGTCCTTACGGAGTCCCCAGCATCCTCTACGGACTACGAGAAAAAGATTTACCGGTAGGTTTAAAATCTTATTATATATGTCATCTGCTGTTCATGTACAGGAGAAGTAGAATTTGTAGCACCTCGACAGAGGATTAAGAGGAGAATCTGCTATTGTGTGGTGGTGTGTCTCTGATTAGTTTAGTTTAGCTATGAATAGCTCAGTATATTGATGTTAATTGCAAAAAAAAAACATGCTGTGCTCTGCACTGTTCACTACAATAAACTACTCCATCTGTACTCCAGAACATTTCTCTCCTGGGGGATTTTCTTTTCAAAAATCAAACCAAATAGTGTACCTAAATGCAATGTTAGCAATCCTATTGCACTAATCACTTTGCCCCCCATCACTTGTCATTGTATCCCTGTGTGAAGATTACTATACCTCAGACAGAATAGGGAACTGGTGTGTTGTGTATGTACAGTGTATGCACACATATATATATATATAAAAAGACATATTTTATTTATATATATATATATATATATATATATATATATATACACACACACGCACACACACATTTTATTTAAAATACATCGCCGCCCACCACAGTGGTGCTAATCACATATGTACTAACATATGCGATTAACATTGCAAGGCGGTCTATGAGGCCCCCCGCAATGTTGGCGGTGAGGTCTTCAGGGGTTGGCGGGGTCGCCGGGAGGTGACGTTTGCAGGGCGGTCCCCAGGCTCCTCCTCCCCCCTGCAGCCGGAAACACAAATGGCTGTGCTGCGGGGGAAAAGGAGGAGTGGGGCCGCACCAGCATCACGTAGGCTTACATGACGGAGGTATGCCGGGGGAAGGAGGTCGCCGTGAGTGGCACGGGGTGGCGGTTAGAAGCCCATAGGCTACTATGGGGTATCACCACAAAAAAATGGTGATACCCTCAATGCCGATAGCCTGGCGGCCGTGGGCTAGTACATATGAAAATGCGGTAAAACCGCCGAAAACGGGGGGAGGGGGGGTTTACCGCATTTTCCCTTTAGTACATCCCGCCCTGAAACATCACTAACATGCATGTCACCATTTTACTGTGCATTGCGTTACATACTGTATATAGAGTATATACACTTATATGTGTGTGTGTGTGTGTATGTATGTATGTATGTATATATCTATATATCTATATATATCTCCTATATAATAGCCCAGATCTGTGATTCTGTGCCTGGCCGTAACGCTGGGCGGAGTCAGAGACACAGATCTGGGCAGGGCCGCCATCAAGGGGGAGAGTGAGGGCCCGGGCCACTCACATCACCCACTGTTGCCGATATTGGCTGCTGCCCGTTCTCCCATAGGCAGCAAAGTAACACTGATGTGCTCCCCGCCTGCCTGCCTGGTGGGGAGGGGGGGAAGATGAGCGGCTCCCGCGGCAGCAGGGACACCGCACACTGATGTGCTCCCCGCCTGCCTGGTGGGGGGGGGGGGGGGGGGAAGATGAGCGGCAGAGCGGCTCCCGCGGCAGCAGGGACACCGCACACTGGTGTGCTCCCCGGCTGCCTGGCGGGGGAGGGGGGGGAAGATGAGCGGCAGAGCGGCACCCGTGGCAGCAGGGACACCGCACACTGGTGTGCTCCCCCGCTGCCTGGCGGGGGGCGGGGGGGAGATGTGGGGGAGATATGAGGCACAGCGGCTCATGCGGGAGCAGGCACCCCGCACACTGCTGTGCTCCCCGGCTAGCCGCGACAGAGTTAACCTGACACTGAGCCCGGGTGGCGGGTGGCCTGCGCCCCTGCTGCTGCTGAGAGATGGCATCCTTGGGGCAGAGAGATTAGCAGTGTCACTGATAGCTGCTAATGATTACCCTCCAGCTACCTTGCTGCCAGGTACAGTACCCACAGCACATCCACCGTCCGCCACACCTGCCCTGACCCTCCCCCATACGCGGTGCCTCCGGAACACCTACCCCACCCGCAGCCCCCACACCCCTGCCCCTCCCACCACCGCAGCACCTCCCATCCCCCTACCACAGCCCCCCCGCCTCTGCCCCCCTTCCACCCACAGCATCTACATACACCCTCCCCCATCCGCTGACATCCCCCACAACCACCCCCAGCACCTCCTGACCCCCTACCACACCCGCCACATCCCCACACCCGCCCATCCACCACCTGCAGCACCTTCCGACCCTTCCACCATCCCCTGCACCACCACCCCTCCCCCACATGCGGCGCCTCCAGACCCCCTACACCACCCACGGCCCCCACTCCCCTGCCCCTCCCTCAACCACAGACCCTCTCACCCACAGCCCCCCCCCGCGCATCCGCCCCCCCCTCCACCCACAGCCTCTACAGACACCCTCCCCCATCCGCCGTCAACCCCCACAGCCGCCCATCCCACCACCTGCAGCGCCTCCTCACCCCATACCCCACCTGCAGCACCCCCGCACCCGCCCAACCACCACCCGCAGTGCCTTCAGACCCTTCCACCATCCGCCGCACCTGCCACTCCAACACACGCCACTCCGCCACCCCTCCCCCCACACGCAGCGCCTCCAGACCCTCTACACCACCCACGAGCCCCTCCCTCATCCACAGAACCTCCCAGCCGCACACCCCCCTCCACCCACAGCATCTACAGACACCCTCCCCCATCCGCAGTCATCCCCCGCAACCACCCCTCCCCACCACCTACTGCCCCTACCCACCCCTCAACCACCCGCAGCGCCTCCGGACCCCCTCCCCCATCTGCCGCACTCCCGCACCTGCCCCTCCTCCACACGCGTCGCTTCCTGACCCTCTACCCCACCCGCAACGCACTCGCCTCTTCCCCACCCGCAGCACCTCCTGACACCCTGCCCCACCACACCCGCCCCTCCACCACCCGCAGTGCCTCCCGACCCCCTCCCCCATCTTCCACACCCCCGAACCTGCCCCTCCCTCATTCACTGCGCACTCGCCCCTTCCCGACCTGCAGCGCCTCCGTAACCCCCTCCCCCATCCGCCAGATCCCCGTACCTGCCCCTCCACTACCCGCGGCACCCCCGCACCCGCCCATCCACCACCTGCAGCGCCTTTGGACCCTTCCACCATCCGCCGCACCACCACCCCTCCCCCACATGCGGCCCCTCCAGACCCCCTTCACCAGCCACGGCCCCCACTCCCCTGCCCCTCCTTCAACCACAGACCCTCCCAACCACAGCCCCCCCCCCCCCCCACTCCCCCTCCACCCACAGCCTCTACATACACCCTCCCCCATCTGCGGCCAACCCCCGCAACTGCCCCTCCCTCACCCGCAGCACATCCTGACCCCCTCCCCCATCTGCCGCACCCCCGCACCTGCCCCTCCCCCACGCGCATCGCTTCCGGAGCCCCTACCCCACCCGCAGCGCACTGGCCCCTTCCCCACCTGCAGCACCTCCTGAACCCCCTACCCCACCCGCGCAGCCCCACTGCACCCGCCCCTCCACCACCCGCTGCTCCTCCCGACCCCCTCCCCCATCTGCACCCGCCCCTCCACCACCAGCTGCTCCTCCCGATCCCCTCCCCCATATGCCGCACCCCCCCACCTGCCCCTCACCCACGCGCATCGCTTCCGGACCCCCTACCCCACCCGCGGTGCACTCGCCCCTTCCCCACCTGCAGCGCCTCCGGAACCCCCTCCTTCATCTGCCAGATCCATGTACCTGCCCCTCCCCTACCAGCGGCAACCCCGCCCCTCCCCCACCCATATCGCCTCCAGATCCCACTCCCCCGCACATCCCCACCCGCAGCGCTTCCCGAACCCCTCCACCATCCGCGCAGTGTGCCCTGCAGGCGTTATTCACACCGTCGCAAGGGGCTACGCCCCCTTCAACATCCAACACCCTTTCATTGTGCAATATTTAACCACTCACAAAACTAGGAATGCAGGTAATACTACATATAATACATATATTGAACGGCGTACAGGGGTTAAGGGGGCGTAGCCCCTTACGACGGTGTGAAGAGCGCCCGTAGGGCGCGATGAAGCACCTACTATATATATATATATATATATATATATATATATATATATAAAATACATTATTGTTTTTAAAAAAATGTCCCCAAAATTGTGTTGTTTTTTTTCGTAATGATCAAATGATGTGAACAAAGCTGTTACCTGTTGTTGTTATTGCCTAGCCAGTGGGTATAGAATCTGTAAGATAATAGCAGAATTCAGGAATAATAATGTCATCGCTACAGCATTTGCCTGTTGGAAGGGATATTATATAACCCATCATGACAATACAGAGCCCATACAAAAAGTCTCTGCTGACTTTCTCTCTCAAAGTTTTTGTTACCATCAGAAAATCATTTCTCATGTTTAACTTTTTTTGTTGTTGTTGAAAACGCTGAGACTTGTAAAATGACAGAATACGTTGTTCTATAACTCTGAGCAGAGAAAATAATGTGATGCATTTTTACGTTATACTCAATGGGTAGGCAAATGTGTCACATTAAATATAAGCTTTCTCCGTCCCGTTTTACAGTTCAATGGCTGAAAATTCAGCTTAAAAAAACAAAAAACTACAGCTCGTCTCACTGGTTTCGTCTTTTAACATAGCTAAGTAGACGCCACTGCGGCCAACATCACTGCTTATATTGCTTTTTCATGCAGTTTGGTTTTTTGAGTTCCATAGAAGGGAAATTTAATTTTTTATTTTATTTTTTCTGCCCTATGTAGACAAATGATTGGAGGGCAGAAGTAATTGCTTTCTGAACTACACATCCGTGCCATGGAACAAGAATAATGCATTTAGCCACCACAAAACCACTTTGATTCATGGAGAACTTAACGCATTGGAGCGTAACTCAAATCTGCCCATATGATGCCTTTTATAGTTTCATTGAAGAGAAAGTGATAGTTGCTGAACATTTTTTCTTATCGGTTAGCATTTTTTTCTTTTTAACAGTTAGCCTTGTACATGTTTCTACCTAGACGGAGAGGCTACGTAATAAGGTTTGCTGCTGACCACTACAATAAAATGCACATATATAGTAGCTACGTTTTCAGTATAGCATACAATGGATTACAAATGTAACCACATCTTTAGTCTACCGCTTTAAAAATCCAACGGCAATCTACTTTTCTGTATTCATCCAAACGGAAATGTCCAGTACGTATAGCACTAAATGTACTGTTATTTACTCATACAGTACTTGCCAATTTTTTTTAACCTATCTTCCCTTTCAGGGCTGTTTCTAGACAATTTGGCTCCCAGTACGAGCATTAAAAAAAAGCGCCCCCCCCCCCCCCCCCCTAGACATTAAAAATAACTATTTTGTGCAGGGAGCATGGCTTTGCTAAAATGGGCGTGGCTTCACAGGAAAAGACTACCTTACACCCCAGTTTTTGACCCTGCAACAACAGACCTCAGGCACCACAGGAAAAAAAAGAAAGCATTCCACCATATTAAGCCCCACACAGTCATGCCCCTTGCACCATATTATGCTCTACACCGCAATGCCCATGATGCATTAAGCCCTACAGTAAAGCTTCTGATTACATTTAAATTACCTGCTCGTTGCCAGGGGTTTCATGCGCTGGGTGTTATGCTCATTGCCAGGGCTTTCATGCTCTTGCCAGAGTCTACTGCGTGGCCGGGGAGGTAAGGGCCAATTGGAGGCTGCACATGGGCCCCCTTCCTCTCTTAAAGTGCCTCTGGCTGGCCCTGACATTTTCTGTCCGCACACCCTATGGGCAGCTATGCCGCAAGGCCAAGAGGAAGCAGATATGACATTTTTAAATGCACCACTCTTTCATCCATATTTGCCTTAATACAGATGGAGCCACGATTTTCTTGGCTTCTCTGCTGCACCTAGGCACACCAAGGTTTATTAGCATAAGCCCTTCATCTACTGATCTCAGCTGCAATACAATAGAGCAGGCTTTTTCAACCAGTGTGCCGTGGCACACTAGTGTGCCGCGAGCAGTTGCAAGGTGTGCCGCGGAGTCAGAGTCGCAGCCTACACCTTCTGAGCAAACTATGGCCCAGGCTCTTCTTATAGGATCAGTCATGCCCTGCCTGTGACCTATGCCTTGAAGACGCGGTGGTGTGACATCATAGGTCACGGCGTCTCGCCACCCAGCCAGCCCACTCACCTGCATACACATCTTCCAGTTCCCGCCCGCATCCACAACTTTCCATGCCCACCCTCATCCACACTTGTCTGACCGCCCTGTGCTCAGTATTCGCAGAACTCCAGTATGAACATCCCCCACCACTGAGGGACAGGGAGGAGGGCAGCTAACTGGTAGGGGCTAATATTTGTTATTTTATTTCTCCTGTGGGGAGCAATAGGATTTACTGTATGTGAGGAGCAATGTGATTTATTTATGTGGGGAACAAAAGGATTTATGTAGGGAGCAACATGATTTGTGTGGGGAGCAATGTGATTGTTTTTCCTGTGTAGGCCAATGTATGTGTGGATTATTTTTTTACTGTGAGGGTCAATGTGTGTGGTTTTTTTTCCGTGGGGAACTAATGGTGTGCCTTGGCAATTTTAAAATATTGTTCAGTGTGCTGCGAGTTATAAAAGGTTGAAAATCACTGCAATAGAGAGACAACAGTACATCAGGGGATTAAGTCATTACAGCAGGGGATTAACTCCGACCAGAGGTGTAGCTAGGTGGCATTGGGCCCCGGAGCAAGGGTATGTTTCGGCACCCCCTGTCCTGTACGGAATTGGGGGCCTGGCCAACATGTGGTGGCATGTTATATTTGAAAATAACAAATAATTAAAAATTCTAAATTGCTGACAGGGCCGGTTCTAGACCTTGTAGAGCTAGGGAAAAAGTTTCCTCTAGGCACCCCAAGTTTAAAACAGGGACAGTGCGTGCCCCAGGCACGCAACAAATATATAGGGTCGTGGCTTCATGTGGTAGGAGCGTGACCACAGAATAGTTCCAATTCACATTACACTGCACAGTAGTTTCCATTAATCACTTTACACCACACAGTAGAGACCATTATTCACGTTACACCACACAATAGAGACGCTTAAACATGTTACACCACAGAAGAGCTGTTTATACACGTTATGCCAGAGTAGAACCCCTTATACACGTTACGCCACACAGTAGAGCCGATTATATACGTTACACCACAGTAGAGCCCCTTATACATGTTACGCCACACAGTAGAGCCGATTATATACTTTACACCAGAGAAGAGCCATTTATACATGTTATGTTGTAGCTTCTAACGCAGAGAGAGGTGCTGTAGCAGCTGGGGCATAGAGAGGTGCTGCAGCATCAATGTAGAGAGAGGTGCTGTAGCATCCGGGGCAGAGAGGGGTGCTGCAACAGCTGGGGCAGAGAGAGGTCTGCAGCAGCCAAGGCAGAAAGGGGTGCTGTAGCAGCAGGGGCAGACTGAGGCGCTGCAGGAGCCGGGGCAGAGAGAGGTGCTACAGCATTCAGGGCAGAGAGAGGTGCTGCAGCGCCCAGGGCAGAAAGAGGTGCTGCAGAAGTGAGGGCTGCAGGACACGAGTAACCGGACTGCACAGCTACAAGCAGACAGTGAGACATATAAAGAGGGTGGGCAGAGCTCCGCAATGTGCTGGATGTAAGTGTCTCGTGCTGTCACCACTGACCTGACCTATTCCCCACCTAGTCTCTGAGTCCGAGTCAGTGTGTACCCCATCTGCGCCCTCTAACTTTTTTGGCGCCCGGAGCTCGCGCTCCACTGGAGCCACCATCACTACACCCCTGACTCCGACTGCCCTGGCTCAATTAATCCTATTAAAGGCCAAGATGAAGATGGCTCCATCTGTATATAGACTTGTGCTCAATGGGCCTAATTCAGAGTTTGGCACCTTTTTATGTATTTTCATATTGTATTCTCATATCAGAATAACCTGTCAAAATCTCTGTGTTTGATAGCCAAATAGCAAAAACGGTTTAATATTTTGTGTCTGTGGTCTGAGTTATAGATGGGCATACCTCACATTATTAATCCTGCCTCATTGCTGTGTAATAAATGTTAGAGGTAGGGATCGGTTGGTTCTGCAATAATAGAGTTTAGGAAGAAAATTCCTGTGGACCGTATGTCTATTTAGTTCACTTTTCAGATTTTTTTGTTAGCATTATTAACAAAAGATAATTAACCTCAGAAGCCTCCTGTTAGACTAAGGGTGTGTACACACGGTGAGATTTTTTCTTTCGATTTTGACTATATAGTCAAAATCGCAAGAAAAGTTAGTGCAAATCGCAAGGTGTTATGCCACTTGCGATCCCGATTCGATCCCGATGCGTGGTCCCGCCAGGTCGGTATCGCAAGAAAAGATAGATTATGCAGGCAAGTCAATCCTTGCTAGATCGGTGTACTATCTAGTTCATCTCACATGTCAATAACATCTCACATAAGCCAAAATCGTAAGCACACATAGTCCATATCTCAAGAAAAGTTAGTCAAAATCGGTGGTGCTGGGCTCCGGAGAGCTCAGGGGAAATCGCAAAGTGAATATCGGGCATAAAGGATCTCACCGTGTGTACACACCTTAAGACCTCGCTTAAGGTACCGGTTCCCAAACTTTTTTTGAATCACGGCGCCCTAGAGTATCAGAATTTTATCACGGCACCCCTAGGCCAAATGTTTCTTTTTGAGTAATATAGAAAGAAATATTACATTTAGTAAATTGTGTTTATATGTCATCTTTAGGGTCAGTTGTGTGGTGTGGGACAAGATTTGCTTCTGTTTGTCCACATACTGTATATCATGACTGTCAGCCACCAGCACTGGTTTTGCCTATTACATTGACACTAAATAATTTGAATTGGTTCTGGACCACCACTCCTAAGATAAGTGTCCCGAGGCACCCCAGGGTGCCACAGCACAGTTTGTGAACCACTACTTAAGGAACATCTGTTTGATATGATTTTAATCATACTTATCTGATTTTGAAAGATGGTCTCCCTTCCACTAAGATTAGCAGGAGGCCTGGGCAGTCCACACTTACTCCAGGAAGAAACTTCCCTTGGTTTATTATCAGGTAGTGCAATTAAGTTTTTTTTTTATTAATATAAAAGTGTTGCTCCCATGAATAGTTTAAGCACAAATAAAATATTACCTTCATCACTGAACAACATAAAACCGATATGTATCATGATGTTTTGCTATGGGGCTCGTAGGTTTAGTTTGCAAGAATACACGTAGAATGAACATACAGGAATGTCTCTCCCGTGAAATTAATAATGATGACTGTTATTAAAAAAAAAAGAAAAGAAAAGAAGAAATCAGATTCCGCTGCTCTCCACTAAAATAGGGGAACAAGTAATTTGGGTCCAAATGTATTAAGCGTTAAAGTGGAGAATGATAAAGAGTGATAAAATACCAGCCAACAAGCTCCTGTCATTTTTCAAACACAGCCTGTAACATGGCAGTTAGGAAGCTGATTGGCTGGTCATTTATCACTCTTTGGGCGGGATTCAAATCTTGCAGCTTCCCTCCCGCCCCCATTGCGCCTGCCAGCAGTATTCAGATGTTACTGCCGATGGGCGCGATATCAGCATTTCAGCTCGCCACCCCCTTGGGTGGTCAGCTGAAATGCATGAAAAGTGACCCGTTTGGACGCCCAAACAGGACTTTTCGCGATCGCACCCATGACTTTAGTCGGGATTAGCTGCTTTATGCCCGTCACTTTAGATGGGAGATCAGGGGCAATAAAAGATTTTAATCCCGCCCTTTATCCATCTCTACTTTATCTCTTGTTAAGGCTTAATACATTTGGCCCTTGGTTCTCAATTGTTAAACTACCAACACCAAGCTAAACTGGCTGCAGCAGGAAACCTGCAGCATGGGATTCCCCAATCACGGAGTACTCTATATTTATTAAACCTCCCATTCAATTGCAATTACCACAAAGGCTTTCATTATGCAACTATTAAAAGTTAGCATTTGGCTTAAGACTCGGGGTGTTATATCCAGGGGAAAATGTAATTACAAATAAAATTCCTCCCATTTATTATCACCTTCCTAAAAATCACTAATCTCTCACAACACCTCTTGGATTGCCCATTATTTCAGATATAAATTCCCTTTGTCCATTCTATCATTTCCCATTAATACCCCTTTCACACCGCCAATGCCGGATCCCACCTGGGAATTGGAAACTGGTCCTTCCCGGGTGGGATCCGGCATTGGCAGCTGCTGCAGGCTTCCCTGACCCAGCAATATGCTGGGTGGGTCGCCATAGCAGCGGGGAGCGGAGCTGGTGGCGGAGGTGGAGGCTGCGCTGGGAGATGAGATCATCTCCGTGCCGCCTCTATCTGCTGTAGTAAACGGTCCCGGGACGCATCGACCCGGGAGCCTGTTTACGCAGCCACTGACCCGGGTTGAATTGCCGAGTCAGGAGACCCGCGATTTCGGCTATGCCCCTTTCACATCGCACGCCGACCCGTGTCGACCCAGCAATATGCCGGGTCAATACTGGGTGGTTATTTGTGCGGTGTGAAAGGGGTATTATTAGTTTCTCTAATGACATCTCTGTGTTCAGCTTTCGGTGATACCAAATAAACGACAAAACATCAAAGATGTGTCCTCACTTACTGGTTGTCCATATGCTACGTAGAGCGACCCGGAGCAACAAAGATACTACAAGAGGAGCAGCGTGCTGTATTTTTCATTCAATTTTGTGTCTTAATCTCATCATTGTCCCAGCGAAAAGCCGCTCACAGTGTACTAGAGACACAAGGCTGCACAGGAATTGTTTTTTACACACATACAAAATCACATAGGAAGAACAGTAGAATTTAGCACGATAAAAAGTCATGGCTGCTCAGATCATAGGCATTTTTACACAGATTTTGACTCAGATGTACAAATGTTGCATTTGAAATTGATCCGTGCAAGCGAGCAACGTAGTTGTGTTACTCCCAGTTTTATTAATATGAATAAGATGCATATTTTGATAGAGAGTGAGACATTCTGAGCTGCCGAGGTGGTGTTTGGTATGATGGAAACAACAGTAAAAAGGACACATCTGTCATATACAAGGATATTTACATTCCTGGCATTGGGTGTCAAAATTGTATGTGCTAACATGTCACACTTATTAAGAGTGAAAGCTTTTGTAATCCTCTTATATGAGACGTTCATCTTCCAGAGAGGCACCAGGATTTTATTCTTGATACTATACTTTATATTTTCAATCACAATTATTTTTTAAGTGATAACACGTTCTATTTACAGGTGATGGGGAAGGCCATGGGCACTAGGCTTGCACCAAGTTATGCCAACTTCTACATGGGAAAATTTGTGCCTTACTGCATGTGGGGTATCAGAGTTGTTGTAAGTCTGGAAGTAGGTTTTATAAATGTGGTAGCAGTTCATAACTCACTTTCAACTAGGCTATCAACAACACTATACTATACTAAGTAATGTAGAGTGTTTCATTAACTGTGAATGTTATCTACCTGTAACTGTAACAATAAGTATATTGGGTGGAAAAATAGTCCGCTTGAACAGAGGAATGAAGAACACAGTAGGAGTGTACTGTTAGTATGTTACTTATACATAGAGTGTGAAAAGAAACTAGGAGGAGGAGTGGCTGAATCTAGGTGTGAAGTGATTAGGAGGAGGGGCTGAATAGAACAGCTATCTGAGAAACTATATAAACAGTGACCAGACTCAGTGAGCGTGCTCATTGTGAGAGGCGTGCATTATAAAGTGAGGCTTGGCTTATTAAGTGAGTTTGAAACCGCAGCAGGTGAGTTAGAATACAGCAACAGGTGAGTTTTATAATACACCAAGTGACACACAAATTTGCAATACCATTAACATCTGATACAATGTTTGGCCTTGTGCAGTGCAATGGATGTAAAGCATTTGTTTGGAAAGAGGCAGCGTGGAGACTCAGCTGCTGTCCAATCTGTGAGCAATTTTCTCTGCTGAAGGAGGAGATAGCAAAACTGCATGCTGAGATTTGTAGGATGTCTGTGTCTTTGAAGCCTCCACTGCCTCAGAGAGCCACCAGAAGACATTCTGCCTGGACTACTGTGGGCTCTCAAGGGCAGAGATTTCCAGAGGGACACAGACACCTCCCGCAAGCGGTGACACTGCAAAACTCGTATGCTACTCTTGCAGGGCTGGAAGATACAACTAATAGAGGCACTACAGAACAGGAGGATATGGGAACTTCTACCAACTATAGGAACAGGAAATGGAACAGGAAAATTGCATCTCCAAAAAGGACTGCACTTCTCTTGGGAGATTCCATTATTAGAGGAATACATCTGGGAAATGCAAATGAAGTAGAGAAACAAGTAAGGTGCTTACCTGGAGCCACAGCTCCAAGGGATAAAGAGCGCATGCTAAGAATTGTAAAGGCAGCAAGAAAAGATGGGGAGGTGGATGTCATTGTCCACCTAGGGACAAATGACCTGGCAAATGCTGAACTCATGGCTGTAAAAGATGAATTTAGGAAGTTAGGGACTGCTCTGAAGCAGGTGGCAACCACTGTATCTTTTTCAGAAGTATTGCCAGTACACAGAGGGGAAGACAGAACTCATTGCATCAGAAACTTCAATGTTTGGCTAAGGACATGGTGCAATGAGGAGAGATTTGGATTTATAGGCCACAGTCACACCATCTGGCAAGATAGGAGCTTATACAAAAGTGACGGTCTGCACCCATCTTCAAGGGGAACAAGAATACTAACTGAACAGTTTGGATGCTTCATCAAGAACTATTTAAACTAACAAAGGGGGTCAGTGAACCAAACAGGAATAAAGAAATCTGCTCCCCCAACACAGAGGTATTGTTTCTGCAGGCAAAGGGAATAGGAAGCATATCCACAGCAACAGAAGATAATTCAGATCAAAACCAAATAAAAATAGGCAGAGAGAAGAACATAGCTAGGAACAGAAAAAGCACAAACAAAACTCTAAAAGCTATGTGTGCAAATGCTAGGAGCTTAGGAAATAAAATCCCAGAACTAACTGCAATAATGACAAGGGATGATCTAGACATTGTGGCAATTACAGAGTCATGGTACAATGAAAATCATGACTGGGACATAGCTATACCGGGATATACTTTATTTAGGAAGGACAGAATTGGAAAAATCGGAGGAGGGGTAGCAATGTATGTAAAAAATGCCATAAATACTACATTAATACAAAGTATTGAAGAAAAAACTGAGGCCCTTTGGGTGACCATAGAAACAGGGGAAAAGTTGATTATTCGTATTGGCGTGATATACAGGCCACCAGGTCAGGAAGAGGAACTTGACAAGAACCTATTGCAGGACATAACTAAAATGGCATTAAAAGGAGAGGTAATAATCATGGGAGACTTTAATCTTCCTGATGTAAACTGGGAGGTGTCTGTTGCTAGTTCCACTAGAAGTAGGAACATTTTAAATTCCCTTCAGGGAGCATCCCTCCACCAATTGGTGAGGGAGCCCACTCGGAAAGACGCAATATTAGACTTAATACTTACAAATGGAGACAGATTATCGGACGTAAAAGTGGGTGAAAACCTGGGATCCAGTGATCATCAAGCAGTATGGTTCAGCATTAAGACAGAGACTGACTCGTCCCATACAAAAACAAAGGTGTTTAGGAAGTCTGATTTTGTAGGAATGGGAAAATGTGTAAGCGATTCTTTGGCAGAGTGGAGGAACTTGGAAACAGTGCAGGAGAGGTGGGAAACATTAAAATGTGCAATATTGAAGGCAACAGACCTTTGTATCAAAACTGTTAGGAAAAACACAAGGAAAAGGAAGCCAGTGTGGTTTGCAAAAGAAGTAGCAAATGTTGTGAGAGCAAAAAAGATGGCTTTTAGGAAATTTAAGCAGACACAAAATAATGAAGACAAAAAGATATATCTTGTTAGACAGAAGGAGACAAAGAAGGTAATCAGATGTGCAAAGGCACAAGCTGAGGAGAAAATGGCCCAGTCAGTGGGTAAAGGAGGCAAAACTTTTTTTAGGTATATAAGCGAAAGGAGAAAAACAAAAGGCGGAATTATAAAACTAAAGACGGACACTGGGAGTCTTGTTGAAGGAGACAATTTAATAGCAGATCATCTTAATGATTATTTTTGCTCAGTATTTACTACTGAAAGAGAGGGGAAGGGGCCACAGTTAAGTTGCAGGGATATTCAGGAAAATGAAACAAGTACATTTACAGAGGAGAAGGTCCTAACAGAACTCTCAAAGCTGAAAGTGGACAAATCTATGGGGCCAGATGGGATACATCCAAGGATACTAAAATAACTTAAAGAGGTGCTGGTAGCACCATTGACAGAATTATTCAACCAGTCATTAGCTACAGGAGTAATTCCAGGGGACTGGAAAAGAGCAAACGTAGTCCCACTGCACAAAAGTGGAAGCAAGGAAGAGGCAAACAACTACAGACCAGTGAGTCTTACATCAGTAGTAGGGAAATTGATGGAAACACTCTTAAAAGAAAGAGTTGTAGATTATCTCAAATCCGGCAATTTACTGGATCCCAAACAGCATGGAGTCACTGGGGGGAGATCATGTCAAACAAATCTTATTGACTTTTTTGATTGTGTGACTAAAGTGATGGATAAAGGTGGAGCCATGGATATAGCTTATCTAGACTTTAGTAAGGCTTCTGACACAGTTCCACATCGCAGACTGCTAAATAAACTTGAAAGTTTGGGATTGGATATTAGGATTATTGAATGGATAAGATCTTGGTTGAAGGATAGAAAACAGAGAGTTGTGGTAAATGGAGTGCATTCACAGGAGGGAAATGTTACCAGTGGAGTACCCCAGGGATCTGTACTTGGACCAGTGCTTTTTAATATCTTTATTGGTGACATTGCAAATGGCATTAAAGGGAAAGTATGCCTTTTTGCAGATGACACAAAGGTATGCAACAGGGTAGACACACCAGGTGGGGTAAAACAAATGATTGAGGATCTAGGTAGACTAGAGGAATGGTCAAGAGTCTGGCAATTACAGTTTAATGCCAAAAAATGCAAAATCATGCACTTGGGTCTCAAAAATCCTAAAGCTAAATACAGTATTAATGGCACTATACTGGAAACTACTGAGGAGGAAAGGGATCTAGGAGTCACTATTTCAGATGACTTAAAGGCAGGTAAGCAATGTAACAAGGCAATGAGGAAGGCTAGTCAGATGCTTGGCTGCATTGGGAGAGGAATCAGCAGCAGAAAGAAAGAAGTAATAATGCCACTGTATAGGTCATTGGTACGGCCTCATCTAGAATACTGTATTCAGTTCTGGAGGCCATATCTTCAAAAGGATATTAATACATTAGAAACTGTACAAAGGAGGGCAACTAAAATGGTGCATGGCCTACATCACAAAACATACCCAGAAAGACTAAGAAATCTCAATATGTATAGTTTGGTGCAGAGGAGGGAAAAGGGGGACATGATAGAAACTTTCAAATATATCAAGGGTTTTAACAAAGTCCAGGAGGGAAACATTCTCCAAATGAAGAGAAGCAATAGGACACGAGGACATGCACTGAGACTGGAGGGGGGGAGGTTCAGGGAAAATTTGCGGAAAAATTATTTCACAGAAAGGGTAGTGGACAAGTGGAATAGCCTCCCATCAGAGGTGGTAGAGGCTAAGACAGTAGAGCAATTTAAACATGCATGGGATAGACATAAGGATATCCTTACAAAGAAATAAGGATCAAATAAGGTTAGAGATAAAAATAATATAAAAAAAAAAAAAAGGGGGCAGACTAGATGGGCCAAGTGGTTCTTATCTGCCGACAAATTCTATGTTTCTATGTTTCATAGAGGTAAAATTTCTAAGATGGGAGTTCTATTTAAGATGGGTTGTTGCCTATACAAACCAATCAGATTCTACTTCTCATTTATCTAGCACTTTCTAGAAGATAATACCTGGAATCTGACTGGTTGCTATGAGCAACATCTCAGCTTCAGTAGAACTCCCATCTTAGTAAATTTACCCCATAGTGTCTGCAGATATATATATATATATATATATATATATACGCACTGTGAATATATATATATATATATATATATATATATATTTTTTTTTTTTTAAATCCCTTCTCCTTTCTTTTATTTCTTTCTACTCCTCCCTCCCACTTTTCTAATGTTAATAAAAAATAAATAACCTCTCCACACATCCTGGCTATGAACTATTATTTTAAAACATTATTAACCCTTTTGATTATTTTTGGACATCTCTCTCTTTTCCCACCTTCTGTCACTTGAGTAATGTAAGACCTCTTACAGATACTGGGGGAGATATATGAATAAGTGAAAAGAGTGGAGAGGCGAGCCAGTGGAGAAGTTGCCCATGGCAACCAATTGGCATTGAGGTAAAAATTTTCAAATGCATTTTATACAATTATATGTAGCAGCTGATTGGTTGCCATGGGCAACTTCTCAGCTGGCTCGCTTCTCCACACTTTTCACTGCTTCATACATCTCCCCCAATATGTTTTGAAAGACTTAGTACTTTTCGAAACATAAGAAAAGGGGTGGAGAGATTTTATGACAAATGGAGAATACTTTTTGAATCTTTAGAACACGATATACAGCAAACCATAAATATGTAAATATGTTTGAGTGTACTTACCATTACCTATATAAAGGCAATTATTCAATGCTTAAGACTGATTCTGACTCTGCGGTCAGAGTAAACGAGATTAAGAACCACTCATTTTGAGTTATACCACTTCAGTCAGCCTTGGACAGCCAGATATGGCATGGTACTGCCTTGGTATCACCACCAGGAGATTATTATTAGGAGATATGCCACCCTCCTCCCCATATTAGCCCTATTTAATTTCCTTTCACCTACATCTCTCTCACTACTGTGTGAACTTCATGATGTGTGGAAATCATGACAGGTGATGGGGAACTTTTATTATGCACCAGGTAGACCGCCACCTTTTTCTTCTGTTAGTGACTATTCTGTTTATTTTTTGCTTTTCAGTAGTTATTGTGTAATGTTCTTTTCCAACATTCTGCCCTACAGTATCTTATTTTATGTACATGATGGCTATACTTATTCTTGCCAGTTCGTAACATTATAAGTATTTATACGTATTCTATACACATGTATCAATGTTACCCTTAGCAGCTTCTGTTAACAGAAGCTGCTATCTCCCCCATATTTTCATTTCTGACATCAAGGATATCAAATGGTTACTGATATGGCAAAATACTTTTGGATCTGGCTCCGAGGTTGAGAATCAGTTACTTTTTGGCTTCTACCCCGTATTGTGAGGATTTACTTTCAGTTGAGGAACCATCTATATACTGTGCGGATAAGGAACCAGGTTGATTTTTCATTTCTACACATATATGTGAGGAGTAATGGTCAGCGGCACCAAAATCAATAACTTGTTTAAATGGTACCTAGACATAGAGAGATATTGGCTGTAAAGATTCTGTTCTGCTTAGTGCAGCATGGAAACTTTGGGAAAACATCTCTCTTTTATATGCTGTCTCCAGTGACTTCTGGAAAATTATATAATGCCACATTGCCACACTTTCAAAGACATATATTTAGGGGTCAATCCAATCAGGTGCGCGTTGCCTTGTGTGAGCTGCAGATTGCCGTTTTCATGGAAAATTTGCAGCGTGAATTCATTTTGCAATCCGATTACAAACTCGCATTGAAGCAGTCAGAATAAATTCAAAGTTTTTTGTTCGCTACCCCCTGAAGGTAGGGAAAATCTTTATCTTAGGGTAAAAATATCCGGACTTGCTTCAGAACCACTTTGACACCCCCCTAATGACTTATTGGAAGTTTTCAGTTAGCTTAATTGGGCCAATAATTACTTTACATGTCATTTTTGGGTTAAAAAAAGCTCAAATTACTTTAAACAAATTGGCCGCAAATTACCAAATTCTTACTCGCAGACTTGCACCTTATTGGATTGCCCGCTTAGCATTTAAAATAAGTGGAATGATTCTCTTATGAACACAATATACAGGGCATCTCAAACCAACAAAATTGTTTCTAAGGGGCCATCTATCACCAACTGCATCTGAGGATGCAGATGTGCTGTGATAAAATCGGCCCAATTTGCAGTGCGATAACGGATACATCGGTGTGATATAATCAATTATCGCATGTAGCAACAGAGCTTGCAATAAAGATCTGTCCCTGCGATGCCACTCCGCAGCCAATATGGGGTATTTTTCACATAAAAATTCCTCGATTTGGGTCGATTGTCGATCGATTTTATGTTTCAAGGTCTAAATCGCGCATTTACGAACACATGATTTTTGACATTGTTTAAATAAAAATGTAAAATTCATCTCTTAGTAAATGTGGAATTTAGACCCTGAAATACAGAATCAACCAAACATCGACCCGGATCGACTTTTAGTAAATATACCCCTAAATCTTACATTTACCAACAGATGATTTTTGACAAAATCGATCAAAAATCGGCTTTTAGTAAATATACCCCTTAATACCGAAGACTGAGACGGGATAATTAGAGGTCTATTGTTTTTAGATTTTTCAGAACTATGAAGAGAAATAAAAATAAATTACTGAGGCAGCTAAGCATTGCTCCGCTCCCTGCAATACCATACCTCCTAACAGTCCCGCTATTTGGACACTGTCCCGCTGTCCCTCCCGTGGGTCGCAGTGTCCCTCGGGGGGGGGGCAGTTGGGGAAGCCTTTGATCTCCCGCTGCTCTGCTCGGCAAAGCAGAGAGAGATCTCTGATCCCATTCAGTGCTGAGAGAGGAGCAGGGGGCTGCTGAGCTGCTCGGGGAGCGCTGGGCACGCCCCCAAAATGGCGGTAAATAGGCCCTCGGAGCGAAGCCACGCCCACATGATCGTGAACACGCCCTTCCACCTGCAACCACGCCCCTTTTTCGGCTCGCCGCGCGGCTACCCCGATCCGGAGAGCTTGAAAGTTGGGAGGTATGCAATACTGCCTAACAACGGTAAGCAGGGACCTACTGCATAGCTGGCCTGTGCCCTTGGAAGTCCATTCTTTTAATAGAAAAACGTATTGGGCGGTATGTATTAAAATACATCGCCGCCTACCGCAGCGATACTAATCGCATATGTACTAACATATGCAATGACAGAGCACCCCCCCTCCCGCCGTGAGAAGGTGTGCGGGGGGTCTCCGTCACCTCCCAGGGGTCTCTGCCACCTCCCAGCCCCGAGAGGTGATGTCAGCAGTCAGTCTAGGGCTCCCCCTCCTCCTCCCTGCAGCTGGAAGGAGCTCTGGCTGTGTTGCTGGGGGAGGAGGCGTATGGGTTCCGGGTCCACGGGCTGCCTGCACACAGGTATGCTGGGGGGGTTCGGCATGAGCGGCGCGGGGTGGCGGGATGCGGTAAAAGCTCATAGGCTTCTCAAGGGTATCGCCATAGAAAGATGGCGATACCCTCCGCATCGCATTTTTTCTGTAGTACATCCCGCCCATTGTCTTTTTACTGCACGCTGCAATCATGAGATGGGGATACCATAAAAGCTCAGTCAATACTGCAGTCCTTCACTGTATGCAGGAAATCGCTTCCCTATGCTTTTACCCTTCTGCAATGGCTGCAATGGTCATTATAGGCTGCGAGACATGGAAAATGGGGATTCAATGATCAGTGCTAAGTTTCCCTTGTAAAAATGTCTGCCGGAGGTGAGACCACACCCATGCCTACTATGATGCGTCATGCCCCCAGTGTGCCCTCCATTTGCATTCCCACAGTGTAGGAATGCTCAGTAGGTACTGGCGGAATTTACGTCTGGGATCATTGATCCCTGTATGCAGTGCTGCAAAGCACCTATGCGTACAAGTCTTCAACTAAAACAATCATTAACATTCTGTGGAGACTCTTTACTGAGCGAGGAGTAGAGTTATTAATTTAGCTGGCAAACCATTTTTGTATCGTGTGTCATAAGATTATTTTTTTTAAAGTATAACCTAGCTGTACTTTTCTATTAATTTTCTGATTAAAATAGATTTGCTGATTGACTTTGTTTTGAGAGTCACTGGAGCGCTTCCAAACACGGCATCTAATTCTTTTTTTATGCATTCTGTGAATTCATTTTTATTTTATTTTCTGCAGCAGGTTACATTGGGTTCCACAGGGAAACATCGGGGTGTAGAGTGGATCTTGATCCAGAGGCACCAACAGGCTAAAGCTTTAGGCTGTCCCAGGATGCATTGTGGCCTCTTCTATATCCCCCGCCTCCAGGCACTGTGAGCTCAGTTTCGAGTCGGTGCCTGCAGCAGCAGGTCACTTAACAGGTGGGCTGCACTAGGCAGCCCTGAAAAGCTTTCTAAGAAGACTTCAAGGGCCGCAGTGCTGTTATGTTAGTGTGACATTCAGTGCTGCGGCTCCATCACCTCACAAGCGGCGTTGCATTCACCCGCGGCCTGTTCCAGGTACTTGCGGTGGAGATGCTCCGGCTTTAGGCACACGGTCGCAATCGCTCTCCTGGTTCGCGCGGCTGCTACGTGGAGGAGGTAAGAGGTTCCCTCAGGTGGGACCCGCCATTAAATCGTGTTCCGTCCGCGACCTAGGGAGACTGGTCGCAGCGCTGGCGTGGGCACTGTCATCGAGCAGGGACCCCACTAGACCACCGGGACGTATTGAGTGCAGGTCGGGTGTACTAACACCCCATTTAATAAGGCTTACAGTACCCGGGGTGGAAGCCCAGCATAGGGGAGTCGGTGCTTGACCTGTAGCCCCTCCTCGACCTAGGGTGCCATCTACTGCAGATTTTCCCACCCTAGAGTTGCCTCACACTCTCCCTCACTCCCTGACTGAGACGCTGGGCGCCATCTTCTAAGCATAGCTGTGACTGGTCTCCAGGACTGCAGGGCAAGGTCTCCCTTGTAAAGCCGCCGGTATACTGCGCTGTGACTTTACAAACACTTGAGTATTCTACATGTCTTTATATAGACAGCGTTAGTTAAGAAAGAGTGTACCTATTACAGGATATATTGTACGAGTATTCTGATATATACCTCCGGGCTAGGACCGTGCTGTGTTTTCTCTCTCTCTCTCTCTCTCTCTCTCTCTCTCTCTCTCTATATATATATATATATATATATATATATATATATATATATATATTTAGAAAACGCTTTTTTGACCGGCACTCCACAATATATATAGTAGCACCTGGGTGCCCTCCCAATGACCTTTTACGGACTGCATATGGTAGATATGAACGGGCGGCACTCCATAGGATTTCCAAAGAAACTTGACAGCACACAGCTTGTTACATCAACGTTTCAGGCACGCTTTAATGGAGCCTTTCGTCAGGACGACGAAAGGCTCCATTAAAGCGTGCCTGAAACGTTGATGTAACAAGCTGTGTGCTGTCAAGTTTCTTTGGAAATCCTATGGAGTGCCGCCCGTTCATATCTACTATATATATATTTATATATATATATATATATATATATATATATATATTTATATATATTTTCCGTACATATACTAGTCCAGTGCAGTTTTATTGTATAATTATCTGCATTGCCTGTGACTGTGTGTGCCTGTATCTACTGTGTGCAGGGGTGTATCTACCCATTGACCAGGATGGCACTCACCAGGGGCGCCAGCTGAGGAGGGGCGCTGCCCGGCTGTGCCACACGCGACCAGAGTAGATTAACTGTGCCCCTGTGCCCCCACCCGCAGGGATGCCCGGCAGTGACCACAGAAGGCAGCAGCGGCAGCCACTGTTCTTGGCGCCGGCGTCCGGCCCCGCTCCGCACTCCACACTACAATCAAGCAACTCTGCAAAACTACAGCTCCCAGCAGCCATTGCTGCTGTGAGCTCTGCTGGGAGCTGTAGTTTTGCAGTTGCTTGACGTAGTGCGACTGCGGAGCGGGGACGGACCCCGGTACCAAGGACAGTGGCTGCCGCTGCTGCCTTCTGTGGTCATTGCTGGGCATCCCTGTGTGTGAGGAACTGCCCCGGGAGGGTGGACATCGACGGGGACACAGATGCCTCCTCTTCAAGGACAAATGTGTATATAAATGTGTGTGTGTGTATATATATATATATATATATATATATATATATATATATATATACATATACATATATATATATATATATATATATAAATATAGAAAAGGGGGGGATGAGGGATGTATAGCGACCAACGGTGTCAATTAGGAAAAATTGCCAATGATAAATACAATAAAATTATTTATTTGATGCAAGAATAAGATTAAATTAAAAAGACATATATATAAAATGGGACAACAATACAATCACAACTGGACTAAAACACTTAAAAAGGTACTATAAAACGACAATAAGATCAGAATAAGCAGATTTTCCTTATCTGTGGTATGAGGTAGGTATAGGTCTCCCATACCGGGACCGTGACGCCTCCTCCCAACCTCCAGGTAAACTGCTCTCTCACTCAATCCCACGACCCTCTCTATCGCCCCCATGCCTCTCACTCTCTCCATGCCCCCCCTCCATGCCCCTCTCTCTCCTCATGCCCCCGCTCTGTCCCAATGCCCCTATTGCTCTTCATGCCTCTGTCTCCTTGTGCCCCCCCCGTCCCATTGCCCCTACCGCTCTTCATGCCTCTCTCTCCTTGTGCCCCCCCCCCTCCATGCCTTTCTCTCTCTCCATAATATATATATGTTGCTCATGCTGTGTGGCGTAATGTCAACTTTCGCTCATACCATGTGGCGTAATGTAAATTTCGGCTTATACTGTGTGGGGTAATGTGAATTCCGGCTCATACTGTGTGGCATAATGTGAATTTCGACTCATACTGTGTGGGCTAATGTGAATTCCGGCTCATACTGTGTGGCATAATGTGAATTCCGGCTCATACTGTGTGGCATAATGTGAATTTCGACTCATACTGTGTGGGGTAATGTGAATTCCGGCTCATGCTGTGTGGCATAATGTGAATTCCGGCTCATACTGTGTGGTGTAATGTGAATTTCGGCTTATACTGTGTGGCGTAATGTGAATTCCGGCTCATACTGTGTGGCATAATGTGAATTCCGGCTCATACTGTGTGGCATAATGTGAATTTCGGCTTATACTGTGTGGCGTAATGTGAATTCCGGCTCATACTGTGTGGCATAATGTGAATTTCGGCTCATACTGTGTGGTGTAATGTGAATTCCGGCTCATACCCCAAAAGGCGGTGCTAGACACGCCCCTCCGGCGGTGCACCCCCTAATATAATTAGCTACGCATGCTTGTGCTCACAATAGTGTTTTCATACCACTCTCCGGGTGCGGCACTCTTGGCTTCACAAAGACGCAAGACACTGCGACTGGTGTAGTCTGTAGCGTTTCAGTTATATTCAACTGTCATCAAATTCAGAATCCGCTGACAGTTGAATACAACTGAAACGTTATTGACTACGCTAGTGTCTTGCGTCTTTGTGAAGCCAGGAGTGCCGCACCCGAAGAGTGGTGTGTATTTATATGTGTAGGCTGTAGTAAAGTAGCTGCCGGCACTCACAGGTCTTCGTGTTAATGTTAGAAATGGGGTATTAGACAAGGGGTACTACTGTGTAGCATAATGTGAATAACGGACATTACTGTGCGGTGTAATGTGAGTAAGGGACACTACTATGTGGTGCAAAATGAATTAAGGGTACTATTCTGTGGCCACGCCCCTTTTTTGACGACTTCCATTTTTCAAATTTGAGGGGGGGGGGGGGGGGGGCGCCTGTCCCTACTTTGCCAGGGGTGCTCGGACCCCTAGATACACCCGTTGCTGTGTGGTTTCACTTTCAGTGTTTCCCAGATATATCGATCACTATATTCCGTACCCTAAGAGTCTAGGTGCGTCTGGGTCATATATATAGTGCGTCACAGTATTTACCCATTACGTGTAATCTATTTTGTACTCAGTCACATAATACTGGATTTATTTGCAGGTGTTGTGTACTGTGTACGCAGTCACATAATACTGGATTTATTCGCAGGTGTTGTGTACTGTGTACGCAGTCACATAATACTGGATTTATTCGCAGGTGTTGTGTACTGTGTACGCAGTCACATAATACTGGATTTATTCGCAGGTGTTGTGTACTGTGTACGCAGTCACATAATACTGGATTTATTCGCAGGTGTTGTGTACTGTGTACGCAGTCACATAATACTGGATTTATTCGCAGGTGTTGTGTACTGTGTATTAACTCACATACTAACGGATTTATTCGCAGGTATTATACTGTCTGGCTTTATTGTTCTAAGCCGCTCTGTTGTTGCATTTGTGTACAATGTCTAACAAGAAGAGCAGTAAGTCTGTGGATGCTCCTGCATCATGCAGAACATGCGCCAAAGATTTACCAGAGGGGGAAGTTTTGTATGATGGTCTGTGTACTATGTGTCATACATCTCCCAGTCAGTCTGCTGCTCCTGTAACCAATCAGGAGCCACTCTGGGCTGCGTTCACAAACCTACTGGGAACTCTGGTGGAACACCTTACGCCCCATATGGGACCACCTGTGCCATTACAGCCACAAATTGTCCCTTTGGTTAATCCGCCTTGGACGGAAAGTTTGTCTAACCAGTTGCAGCAATTAAATCAATCCTTGGTCAGACAAAAATCTACTCCAGGTCACTCCCATGTCTCTGGGTCACCTAAGCGGGCAACTTCCTCCTCACAATCCACAAATCTCTCAGTTGCTTCATCTGAAGAGGAGGGGGAGCATACTGTCCTGTCAGACACTGAATCAAGTGTTTCTGACAAGGATTCTCCATTGCAAATTGATGTCCCTGCCCTAGTGGTTGCTATTAAGCAAATCCTACAAATCACTGATGATGAGGATTTCACTACTGTGGCTTAGAAAACTGATATGTTTAAACGGCAGAAGGTGGTTAAAAATCTATTTGGTGGACATCAGGCAGGAACCCTGGGCTAATCCAGGAAAGAAATCCCCTCTGTCTAAATGGGCCTTGGCTCGCTATCCTCTTCCTGCAGAGTTATGTAACAAGTGGGAAAGATCACCGTCGATAGATTCCCATGTCACCCGCCTATTGGTGTCATCTACTCTACCTGTCACTTCACTGAAGGAACTGACAGATAAGCGTGTGGAGGGATGCCTGAAATCTATTTACTCCCTTACAGGTGCTGTGCATAGGCCCCCTATTGCAGCCTCTTGGGTTGCAAAAGCTATTGAAGCGTGGGTTCAGGCATTAGAGGAAGAGCTGTCCGAGGATATATCTGACAGTGCCAGACAATACCTGTCTCACATTACTACCGCCACCTACTATATTCAGGAGGCGTCCTCTGAGGTAGGTGTGTTGGCAGCCAAGGCATCGACTGCGTCTGTCCTGGCTCACCGTATTCTGTGGGTGAGGTCATGGAAGGTGGACCTAGACTCCAAAAAGACCTTGGAGGTACTCCCCTTTAAGGGGTACATTTTGTTTGTGGGAGACCTAAATAAAATTGTGTCTGAATTGTCTGCTACTAAGACTGCCTCTCTCCCAAATACTAATCCTTCACAGAAGGCTAAAGGTACCACTTTTCGATCATTTCGGTCTCAAAGGAAAACAAAAGGTCAGGCATACCCGAGACTCATGCTGCCAAAACCACTAAGCCCAAGGCAAAGCAGTCCTGGGCGGCCCGTCAGCCTGCTTCTAAACAAGACAAGCCTGCCACATGATGAGGGCGGGCCTCCCCCTGGGGGACCCCAGGGTGGGAGGTCAATTTCTGCAGTACACCCAGGTCTGGTTAAAGACCACTTCAGACGCATGGGTGTGGGAAGTTGTCTCTCACTGGTACGCAGTCTCCTTCAAGAGACGTCCCCTTCACCAGTTTTGCACACGGTTATCCCTTCGGATCCGTTAAAAGCGCAAGCTCTGCAAAAGGTTGCGAGTTCTTTCCTGAATACAGGAGTGGTAGTGCCGGTACCTTTGTCCCATAGAGGCAGAGGTTACTAATCGACCCTGTTTCTAGTTCTGAAGCCCAATTAGTTTTTCCGGCCTATACTCAACCTCAAATCACTGAACAAGTTTGTGAGAGTGTCCAAGTTCCATATGGAATCACTGCGCTTAATTGTATTGGCTATGGAACCCGGAGACTATATGGCAGGCCTGGCCAACCTGTGGCTCTCCAGCTGTTGTGAAACTACAAGTCCCATCATGCCTTGCCACAGTTTTGCTATTAGGGAATGATAAAACTGTGGCAGGGCATGCTGGGATGTGTAGTTTCACTACATCTGGAGAGCCACAGGTTGGCCAGGCCTGCTATATGGTATCCCTGGATATACAGGATGTGTACCTGCATATACCTATTGCCATGTCGCATCAGTAGTATCTGTGGTTTGCTATTGGTAACCTCCGCTATCAGTTCCAGGCTCTGCTACAGCTCCTCGGATCTTCACCAAGGTCATGGCCGTAATGACGGCCCATCTTCATCACCAGGGAGTCAGGATCCTGCCGTATCTAGACGACTTGCTAATTCTGGCAAACTCCCACGATGTCCTCCTCAGTCATCTGCAGCTGATGGTAAACTTCCTACAAGGCCACGGGTGGCTCATCAATTTGAAGAAATCCTCGCTGGTCCCAGCTCAGAGCATGGTGCACCTGGGGGCATTACTGGACACACACAGTCAGCGGCTGTTTCTGTCTCCAGATAAAGTCCTGAGACTTGAAGAAAGGATAAGGTGCTTCCTTTGTCGCCCCAGAGTGTCGATACTTTTGGCGATGCAAGTACTTGGCCTGATGGTGTCGGCATTCGACATGGTAGAGTATGCTCAATTTCATTCCTGCGCTCTGCAGAGGTTAATGCTTTCCAAGTGGGACGGCCTACCTCATCAGATCAGATCTCACATGATCACTTTGACTCCGGAGGTTCGTCTGTCGCTGACCTGGTGGCTATAGGCCCACCAATTGAGCAGGTGCCGTCCCTTCTGGATTCCCGACTGGGTCCTGCTGACAACAGATGCCAGTCTGAGGGGATGGGGTGCAGTGTTGGAGCAACACTCTTTTCAGGGTCGCTGGACCAAGGAGGAATCACTCCTCCAAATAAACATTCTGGAGTTGCTGGCGGTCTTCAATGCATTGACCTTCATCCTGCCTCTGGTACAGAACAGGCCAGTTCAAGTATGTTACATAAACCATCAAGGTGGCACTCAGTCACATGGCTGTGTTGGAAGTGTCAAAAATCCTTCATTGGGTTTAACGCCATCTGCCTGCAATATCGTCAGTGTTCATTCTGGGCATCCTAAACTGGAAAGCGGACTTCCTCAGTCGCCAGGATGTGCACGCCGGAGAGAGTGGAGTCTTCATCCAGAAGTCTTTCAACTGCTAGTGGACAAGTGGGGCCTACCAGATGTAGACCTGATGGCGTCCCAACACAATCACAAGGTTCCGGTATTCGGGTCAAGGACCAGGGATCCTCAAGCAATGTTCGTGGACACACTAGCAATTCCATGGAACAAGAAGGAGGTCGCTCCAGTGTAGCCCAGACGGCATTGGTTCTGAGACCTGCAGGGTCTGTTGACGGAGCGTCCCCTCCTTCTTCCTCAGCGCCCATACCTCCTTGTACAGGGCCCTTGTCTTTATCCGGACCTGGCCAGACTGGCTTTGACGGCGTGGCTCTTGAAGCATCACTCCTGAGGGCCAAAGGATTCTCTGAGGCGGTCATCCAAACTTTGTTGAAAGCCCGCAAATCGGCATCTGCCCGGATTTATTACAGGGTCTGGAATTCTTACTTCACCTGTTGTGCTGATAAGAATTATGATGCATACAGATTCAGAGCTTACAGAATTCTGGCTTTTCTGCAACGCAGCCTGGACTTAGGCCTTCGTCTGGCCTCCCTCAAGGTTTATATATCTGCCTTTTCAGTTTGGTTTCAGAGAAAAATTGCGTCTATACCTGACGTTCATACATTCACTCAGGGTGTCTTACGGATTCAGCCTCCCTATGTCCCTCCTGTGGCTCCATGGGATCTGTCTGTTGTCCTGAATGCCCTGCAAGAGTCTCCATTTAAACCTCTTGAGTTGGTGGACCTTAAATGGCTCACAGCCAAGGTCTTGTTTTTACTGGCTATTGCCTCTGCTTGAAGGGTGTCGGACTTAGGCGCATTGTCCTGTCGTCCACCCTTTCTGATATTTCATCGTGACCAGGCAGTTCTTAGATCTCGCCCAGGTTATTTACCAAAGGTGGTGTCATCTTTTCACCTTCACCAAGAGATTGTGGTTCTGGCCTTTATCTCTTCTGATTTGTCCTCCAAAGAGCGGCCTTTGGATGTGGTAAGGGCTCTCCGTATATATGCGGAGAGGACTGCATCTATCAGGAGGTCAGATTCTCTTTTTGTCTAGTTTGGTTTTCACAAACGTGTCTGGCCTGCGAATAAGCACACCTTGGCCAGATGGATTAGATGGTGATTGCACAAGCCTATGCGCAGGCTGGACTCCCAGCTCCTGCTGCTATTAAAGCCCATTCTACTCAGTCTATTAGACCTTCTTGGGCGGCCCGCCGTGGCGAGTCCGCAGAACAATTGTGCAAGGCTGCTACATGGTCATCTGTGAACACATTTATTAGGTTCTATGCCTTTGATACTTCCGCCTCCCAGGATGTTTCCTTTGGACACCGAGTTCTCATACCCGCTAAGGCGTGTCCCATCCCTTGCTTTAGGACATCCCCTATGTTTCCCTGTGAAAACCAATGTAACCTGCTCCAGAAAAGGAGAGTTATGGTAGAGTTTTCATTGTTAACTCTCTTTCTGCGAGGTACATTGGGTTCCACAGGTCGCCCACCCTGACGCACCTAGCTTCTATGGGTTTGTATAGCATTAGCCGCTGATCCCTTCTCCTGTCATGAGAATGTGGTTCTATGTGACCAACATCTGCCTTATCTCTTAACTGCTCCTGCATTGGACTGGTTAACGAAAATGAGCTCACAGTGCCTGGAGGCGGGGGTTATAGAGGAGGCCCCAATGCATCCTGGGACAGCCTAAAGCTTTAGCCTGTTTGTGCCTCTGGATCAAGAGCCACTCTACACCCCGATGTTTCCCTGTGGAACTCAATGTATCTCGCAGAAAGAGAGTTAACAATGGTAAGTCTACCATAACTCTCCTATTTTTTTTCTCATTCAAAACTTCAACTGTTCAGCTCTTGTAGAAATGCTAAAACCTGCTCAGGCATACTTTAGAGGCGTGGATTGTAAATGCATTACTCACTTTCAGCCTCTCATGCTCAGATCTTTGCAGAACATTTGTGTTGCCGCTATTTACTGTGAGTATGTCACCTGATATACTGTGTGCTGCTGTCTTCCACTCAGTCCGGGTCAGGCTCCTTTCCCTGTCCGTCTGCTAAACATGAAAAACAGCTTCATCGCTCTGCATGCATACATGATGACCCTGCAGTTTACCTGTTAGAATTAATGACACAGATCTAACTCCCCTATTCCCAATTAATACTTTTTTTTTTTGACAGTGGGATTGATGGCATCAATAAATGAAGTCAGATTAACAGTGATGATTCTGTAAAGCGCTTAGTGCAGTAAAACCAATGTGTGCTGCCTGATGACACAGCACAGTGTGCGGGTGTAGCATGGTATGCCGGCGGCCGGGCTCCCGGCGACCAGCATACCGGCGCCGGGAGCCCGACCGCCGGCATACCGACAGTGTGGCGAGCACAAAGGCGCCCCTTGCGGGCTCGCCGCGCTACGCGCACCACGCTAATTATTCTCCCTCCAGGGGGGTCGTGGACCCCACGAGGGAGAATAGCTGTCGGTATGCCGGGTGTCGGTATCCCGGCGCCGGTATACTGTGCGCCGGGTTCCCGACATTCGGCATACTGAAGACCACCCCAGTGTGCGTGTCAGAGAATCTTTCAACTTGCAAATGGTTCAAAGAACTGTCGCCGCTATGGCTCTACAACTGCTGTGGCACTACACATCCCAGCATGCCCTGTCAATCTTTTGCCATTATGGCGGATCGTGATGGGATGTGTAGTTTCACAGCAGCTAGACGGCTTTAAATGCTAGTTCTACTTTAAAAATTGTAAATTAAAAAATAATGTTGTATACAGTGGGCGTATCTATAATGGGGTCAGGCCCACACAGCAAGTCCTGCACCCATACATTATGCTTATATCTCTCCGACACTGCAGAAATCACCTGGAACGGTGCGCTTGCTTCATGTTCCTGGAGACTTGTATGTGCACAGCAGACTCTGGCTAGATTCTATTCTGAGACTGTGGGGTAAATTTACTAAGGTGGGACTTTTTTTTAGAACTGGCGATGTTGCCTGTAGCGACCAATCAGAGTCTACCTATTTTCTTTTAGAAGCAGCTAGATAAATGTTAAGTAGAATCTGATAGGTTGCTGTGAGCAACATCACCAGTTCTAAAAAAAAAGTCCCACCTTAGTAAATTTACCCCTGTGAGTGAGAAAGAAGGGGCCCGCATGGATACTGTACACTGGCCCCCTCTTCTCTTAATCCGCCCCGATAAAACGGTATTTCTAATCTGGGTCAGTGATAGCAGTGTTAATTTTGACAAGGATTCTAAATTTAGTTTTAGTCTTAAGGTGGGTACACACTTGCCGAGTACACCCTTCCTGAGCGACGTTACTCACTTTCTCGGCAAGTGTGTATGTCGCCGCCGACCAGCAATGCGCGGCCCTGTGGGTCATTAATGACCCTCGCTGTCGGCCATGTAGGCAGCTCAGTTTGGACTTTCGTCCAAGAGCTGCCTGCCGGCCGCTGCGTGACGTCACTGAGCGATATAGACGTCCTATCGCTCAGTGCGTATGCCCGGCTGCTGACCTCCCTGGTCCGGGAGAGGAAACACTAGGCGACGTCGCTCATAGAGTACGTCGCAAAATGTGTAATCCCCTTAGGTCTCTTACATACAGTTGTAGTTGGTTTATAGTCACATTTTAGTCTTTTTCTTCTACTTCGTTTTAGAACAGATCTAGTCAGTGAATCTCAGTTTTCGTTTCTGTCTAATTTTAGTCAGTGTTTTAGTCACAACTTTTGCAGACAGTTAAAGGATACTGAATGGGAAGTAGCGTGCGCTCACCTCATTGGTTTGTGGACTATGGGGGTCATTCCAAGTTGATCGTAGCTGTGCTAAATTTAGCACAGCTACGATCTTGTTCCCATACACATGCGGGGGGACGCCCAGCACAGGGCTAGCCCGCCCTGTATATCTTTACACCCCTCCTCCCCCCCCCTCCCCCCGCACAAGTACAAAAGCATCGCACATCAGCGATGCTTTTGTACTTGTTGAGTAACTCCCGGCCAGCGCAGCTCCTGCAGCTGACCGGGAGTTGCTCGTTGCTGCCCCCTGGTCGCAGTGGCTGCGAGTGACGTCACGCAGCCGCTGCGGCCCGCCCCCCGCATGGTCCGGCCACGATTGCGTTGGCTGGACCGAGTCCCCAAAACGGCGGGCGAATGCCGCCGTGCCGCCCCCTCCCGCCCAGCGACCTCCTCTGCCTTCGGCCATCCGGCATGCGCTGGCGAACTGCGGCGCCGGCGCTTGCGCAGTTCCGGCCCGAACGCTGCACTGCGAACAAGTGAAGCGAGCAGTCGTGTCGGAATGACCCCCCATGCCAGCAGCAGACTGCATGGAGGAGAATTAGACCTCCTAACACAAGTAATAGTTAATTTGGTGCGATCTGCGCTTAGTATAGTATTCTCTATATTGTATATGCAAATGTGACTGTATAACGTTTGAATGTCACAATAGATTTGCAGTAATTTAATTCCTCCAGTGGATCAAACGTGTTCATTTATCAGTTGGTTGCTGTCTACTATCAAAGAGAATGATTTAATATAACTATCTGCGCATTGGTGACGTGAGGTATACAGTTGGACACAATGTTAATTATATGGTTACTTCACTTTGGTTAAAATGTGCACATATAACAGAACATTAATGTAACAAAACATAGTGACTTGTAACGTGTTTCAATCACATGCATACGTATGAAAATCAATCAGTAGAAGGGAAATAATGGGGACTGGGGTTTGTGAAATCCTGGGTTTGGAGAACTGGGGTTTCCTGCGTTTCTCCTTATGGGAAACTCTTTATAATTATTGGTATGGAAACCTCACCTCACAAACTCCCTACCACTGACAATGCTAAGTTCCCTTGTCGTATAAACAACCCTTTATGAAGCTAAGAACACTGTACGCTGTTTACTTAAGAAGTACCGTAATGGTACGCTAGTTGCGTAACGATCGCTCAGCCGTAGGCGAGACGCTCAAGCGTCACGTTCGCTCACGGCCCAGCGATCACAGGACACGTTATTGGCTATGACTAGAGTAATGATTCGCTATGGCGTAGCGGACGCTCGAGACCACGAGGAGATCACCAGCGGCGCAGACGCTCACAACGCTATACCTTTATGTCTAAACCTTATACCAATGAAATACACGGAATACCTTAATGTGAATACAGGGTGTAAGTGCAACCTTGTGTAACCTGACTAACTACAAAGCTGCTTGAGCGTCACCGACGCTCAAGTGAACACTTAACACTATAGAAAATACACAGATACTGGTTTAGGTTCCAAAGCCTATTAACTGTATTATATCTAGTATACTTGTAAAGAGGGGATAACAGTACAAATGATACACTACAATATAACAGAGACTTCCTAACCACAGAACTAAACAATACTATCTAATACAATACAATACTAGTCTAGGGGAGATACGAGAGAGAGAGAGAAGGGAAAGAGAGAGAGAGAGACGGAGAGAGATGAGAGAAATTGGCTCACAGAAAGACAATGATAACGGAGAGAAACTTACGCACAGGGTAAACGATCGCATGCGCCTGGACATCCAGCACCCGATTTTCAGCAATGAGAACCGTTGAAGAGTGAGAGCTGGATGTGGTCGGCCTGCCTATTTATGCCCCACACACAATGCAATCTCATAGTCCCTACAATCCCATTGTCCATTGGATGAAGGAATTCGACCCTGTATCACAACAAAAGGTCATAGGTTGATTCATACAGGTGGGCTGTGACGATTTCAAACAGCTCAGGTGGGTGGGGAACTAGGTTTCCCGCCGCATACCTGAGTATGAGTGAATAGTAGAAATGGACATAAACTTCTTATGTCCATAACTATTCGCACGAGCGATTAATACGCTCCAAACCAACACCGGAATATTGCTAATTAAATACTCTTCCGATGGGTACCAAACACTGCTGTATGATTCCTGTTAGACCCTTCGTACGATACAAAGAGGGATTCCTTAGCTCAGGGACCTTCTATATTAACCAAACTTTCAGAAACTATCAAAGGGACCATGATCTATAAACTACATTAATTGTGAAAATATGTAACGAATGAGTCGCACGCTACGACTACATAAACTCTACCGTAAATACGCATACCGCGCCTGCGAGTGCACGCTATTGCGGGTATGCGCCTTCACGGGAGAGCGTACGCACGCGCAGCACGGACCAGTGTGCGGTGCAAATATGGCAACGTGCATAGAGACATTTTTCTGACTTTGACAGTCCACCCTTTGGCAGTCAATAATAACTGCCACAAAACATTTAAGGAGAAAAATGCAAGTCAGGGGTTAATTGATTTCCATGGTTGGGTAAGGGAGGAGAGAGGAGAAGGTGTGAAGAGGGTATGACCTAGTGAGATAGCAGAAGCATGTGTGCATGAATCCATGTTTGGAGGGTCATGTATCATCGTGCCGTACGTGTTGTAAATCAAGCTTCGAGGTATTGCGAAGTATACATTTGAATTCCTTCTTATCCTGTGGTACAGGTCTGTGGATGGGCTGTCAAACTTTACCGAGCTCTTTTCGGATTTTGAACAAAATGGGGAGCACATTTTAGTTGATGATACATGAATGGGGGAGGTATGTGGTTGCTGATATCTGTGCCTGTATTCCCTATCGTCTATGTGTGTCATTACCTGAGGGTTGTAGAGATGAAGATAAAGAACACTTATGGAAAATGCAATGATATTCTATGTCAGGGAAATGTACATCTGTCGTCGAAGTTGTGTTCGGTATCTGTTGAGAGTCGTCTTCTTTGCGCTGTATTGCTCCTTGGGCATGAGCAAATAGCTTTGTCTGAGCCATCAGATTTACAAAAAATGTTGGGCTAGCGTGAGTTTAAAAGTACTAGGGAAACTGGGGATCCATGGCAAAGTTCATCAAGTGTCCATTTCTCAAGTGGTCAAAACTTCATCTTTGGTGCTTGTCTGTTGTCTGTATAGCGTCTCGTCAACTTCCTCGTCCAAGGGGGTCTTTGTATCTTGGAGAAAAGCAGAAAAACAGGTGAAAGAAACGGACCGTATAATCGCATTTTCATCACATCCTGGTTTCTATCATTGGGTCATAAATCAAATCCAGGTTAATTACGGTTTCCTCACTCCTCAAGCTCATCACTTTTGTACTTTGTTTGCACCTCATTAAAGCCTGCCCGCATCTAAATATCAATCCAATCGATATAACGACACCCAAGATACATAGTAGAAACTTTCCAACATCCATTATGACTCCTTGAGCCCAGTCCCCCAAACCGGAGAACCAATTTCGCGGGTTCAACCATGACACCCAACCAGTCAGCTCATTACCTACAGCAGCAAGGGTGAGATTGTGTTTTCGACGAAATTCCCACTTCAATTGGAGAATATCGTCCATCTTTTGGTCTATGACCTCTACCGGATCCTCGGTGCTATTCGTGATATAAGTGCAACACTTTATGCCGTACTGTGTTGCCAATGTAACACAATATCCGCCTGTTACTGCTGTAAGATAATTAAGAACCATCCTATGCTGAACTAGTTCTGTTTTATAAGCTTGAAGTTCTCTTCCAGTGTATCTAAACGTGTCATCATACATTTCAGTGATATTATCTAACAAATTGGCGAGTGCGGAAATGTATCTATAATTCATCACTCCTCGAGCGGTGCGAGTGAAATCTAACGCTACCAGAACCTGAATCCCGGTGGATTCATGGATAAGATCGGAGGCCGGATGCTCTAACCTTTCTGACAGTTGTCTTTTAACTCGGTGCTCGTAATGAGTGTGAGTATAAGGAGCTTGGGCACCACGGTGTATGTCCTTCATTTTGTCATGTGTTACAGTCATCACTTCAGGCAATACTTTTCCAATATAACACAATCCTTCAGAGTTTGGGGCAAGCCACTTGTACGCCTTTCTCCCGCATATGAAATATGCGTCATCGGGGAGAACATATGGGACGGAGAAGGACATGACCATGTTACAAACCTTCCAGGTGAAATCTCCTGACCCTAATTCTTCCATCTGCTTAATGCACGTATCAGTTTGTACGATATGTGCACAGTATCCTGGTGATACCTCTCCAACTCTAGTAATCCTATTTCCTAAGGTATATCGATACCGAAAAGATTTTCCTCTACTGGCTATGTGGCGTACCAGCTCTGTATCTGTAGGCATTCTATCTGCTCTGTGTGAAAAGGTTATGGTAAGGTTGCTCCATGACACTTCCCAATTTCCCGGTTTTCTGGGATTGGAGATATTGAAACATAAGAGGGACCTATCCACATGGTATTGGTGGAGCTTCAAACTAGGAGGGCTGGAGATATTAAACCTCCGGTCCACCGGTCTCCCACCATTTAGCTCAAGTACCTCCCCTAACGTTAAAGGAAATGGTACTAGCCCTGATTTGCTGTGACCCTGAGGTACTTGAGAGCATACCCAACAATCTGTTTGGTTTAACACGTTACCCACTAAAGAGTGATAGTCACTCAATGGATGCCGGTCTATATGGATATTAAAACTAGATTGGCATTTCTTTATGCATCCATCTTCAACCAGATTATCACAGAGCCTACAGATACAATTTTCTTCAGCTAACAATCCATCACAATTTCTTCTATCGGATCGTTTTCTGATACTCGCCTTTGCTTGTTGGTTTGGTTGATCTTGGAAAACTACGCCTCCATCATCCTAATCGGAACCCATTCCAGAACCTCTCTCGACCTCTATGGTACTCTCGCCGGAACAGACTGCTCTGGTCAACATCATGGTTAACATCAAAATCCGGATCACAGTCTCTTGGGGCAAGTCCATCTTTGAGGAGGAAATAGAGAAGAATGAGAAGGGGGAAAAAAGAAATTTCAAGGAAGAGGGGATGGGAAGTGGAGAAAAACAATAAAAGGGAGAAGGGAGTCGACAACTGCTTTCGGTCTTCAAGGCTCAGGTGCCGCCTCAGTCCTCCTGGAACAGACACTCCAGTGATACAACCTCTACCGTCTGTTCCTTATCACGGGACTTCTCTGGATCAGCAACCTTTTTGCAGTGGGATGAATGGACCCAAGTCTCTCTCTCAGCCACCTTCAATGCTGTGGTGCTAGTCAATAAGACCTGGTATGGTCCTTCCCATCTATCAATAAGACAACCTGAGCGTAGAAAATTTCGTATCATTACATAATCCCCAGGTTCAATGTCATGACAATTACTATCTGGTAAATCAGGAATCATTAACTTCAGATTATCATTTTGATTCCTCAACTGCTTACTCATGTTAATCAAGTACTTTACAGTTACTTCATTGTTACATTTCAAATCATCCTGAGGGTTAATCATGACATGCGGTTGTCGACCAAACAAGATTTCAAAAGGAGACAGATTAAGAGGGGACCTGGGAGTGGTTCTGATGCTATACAAAACAATGGGTAAAGCTTCTGGCCACGTCAATCCTGTCTCTGCCATTACTTTACTCAATTTATTTTTAATAGTGCTGTTCACTCTTTCGACCTTCGCGCTCGCCTGTGGACGGTACGGAGTGTGCAGCTTGCTATCAATTCCCATCAACTTACACATTCCTTGAAAGACATCACCTGTAAAATGGGTACCCCTATCACTTTCAATGATTCTAGGGATACCATATCTACATACAAATTCCTGCACAATTTTCTTAGCTGTAAACATAGCGGTATTTGTAGCTGCTGGGAAAGCTTCGACCCAATTCGAGAAAACATCTATACAAACAAGTACATATTTCAAATTTCGACATGGGGGTAATTGAATGAAGTCAATTTGTATTACCTGGAAAGGGCCGCCGGCAGGTGGGATATGGGATGGTTCTGTAGGTATTGCTTTTCCAATATTCTTTCTCAGACAGGTAAGGCATGACATTGCTCTTTTACTCGCATGAGAGGAGAATCCTGGGGCGCACCAGTATGCTCTTACCAATTTGCACATCCCCTCCTTGCCTAGATGAGTCAGCCCGTGAGCTGCTTCAGCCAGACATGGAAGGTATGCCCTGGGGGCCACTGGTTTACCATGTCCATCCGTCCAGAGCCCTGAGGACTCCTGGCCATATCCCTTTGCCTTCCAGACTGCTCTTTCCTGTGTGGAACACAAATTCTGCATCTCACACAACTTTTGTGTGTTGATGGTATTAAATACCATCAGTTGTGTGGTGTCTGTCTGTATGGGGGTAGCAGCTGCAAGCTTTGCGGCTTCGTCTGCTCGGCTGTTACCAAGGGATACTGGGTCTTGGCTATATGTATGTGCTTTACATTTGATAACAGCCACTCTGTCGGGTTCCTGTATCGCTGTTAGAAGCCTTTTTATGTGAGCTGCATGCGCTATCGGTGTACCAGCCGCCGTCATGAAATTTCTGAGGCGCCATAGGGCTCCGAAATCATGTACTACCCCGAAGGCGTATCTAGAATCGGTGTAGATATTGGCTGACTTACCCTTAGCCAATTCACATGCTCTGGTTAGGGCGACCAGTTCAGCAACCTGGGCTGAGTGAGGTGGGCCTAGCGGTTCCGCTTCTATGGTGTCTTGGTCATCTACGACTGCGTATCCAGTACACAAGTCTCCCGAGTCTGACTGTCTATGACAACTACCGTCCGTGTAGAACGTTAGTTCTGCATCTTCCAGTGGGTTGTCACTGATGTCAGGCCTTGCGGTAAAATTTTGGGTCAAATATTCCATACAATCATGTGTATCTCCCTTTGCATTAAATCCTCCTTCCCCATCACTCTCACCTTCCACCCTTTGTGTCTGACCAGGCACACCTGGGAGAAATGTTGCAGGATTTAATGCGCTGCATCTCCTTATGGTGATGTTTACTGGGGCCATTAATGCCAATTCCCATCTTGTAAACCTTGCTGATGAGACGTGTCTGGTTTGGGCAGAATTCAATAAGGCAGATACCGCATGCGGTGTATGGATTGTGAGGTTGTGGCCTAGCACGACATCTTCGCTTTTCGTCACTAGCAATGCTATCGCCGCAACGCTACGCAAGCATGTGGGGAGGGATCGCGCTACCGTGTCTAGCTGGGCGCTGTAGTATGCGACTGGCCTGCTGGCGTCACCGTGTTTTTGGGTTAGTACACCTGCTGCGCACCCAGCACTTTCTGTTCCGTATAGTTCAAAGGGTTTCCCATAGTCTGGCATACCTAGTGCTGGTGCCTGTGTTAGGCATTGTTTGAGTCTCTCAAATGCTGTTTCGGATTCGTCTGTATGCGAAATCCGATCAGGTTTGTTTGAGGAGACCATTTCCTGCAAAGGTAACGCCAATATGGAAAACCCTGGGATCCAATTACGGCAATACCCACACATTCCTAAAAACGTCCTGATCTGTTGCTGGGTTTGTGGCAGTGTCATGTCTCTAATGGCTTGGATTCTATCAGCGGTCAGGTGTCTCAGTCCTTGTGTTAGACAGTGTCCCAAATATTTTACCTTAGTTTGGCATAATTGTAACTTGTCTTTGGCAACCTTGTGACCTGTGTCTGAAAGATGAAACAGGAGCTGTTTCGTATCCTTCAGAGATGCTTCCAGTGAATCTGAACACAGTAATAAATCGTCCACATACTGTATCAATACTGATCCACTGTCTGGTTGGAAAGACTGTAAACAATCATGCAAAGCCTGAGAAAATATACTTGGACTATCTATGAAACCTTGGGGTAACCGAGTCCACGTGTATTGGACTCCTCTGTATGTGAATGCAAACAAATATTGGCTGTCAGGGTGCAGAGGTACCGAAAAGAAAGCGGAGCAGAGGTCAATAACAGTGAAAAATTTGGCAGTGGGAGGAATTTGCATTAGGATGACAGCTGGATTAGGCACTACGGGGAACTGACTCTCAACTATTTTGTTAATCCCCCTTAGATCCTGCACTAGCCTGTAACCCCTCCCCCCACTCTTCTTAACAGGGAAGATGGGACTATTGGCTGTGCTGGACGTTCTTACCAGAATGCCCTGTTGCAGCAAGCGTTCTATTACTGGGAAAACTCCTAACTCCACCTCTGGCTTCAGAGGATACTGTGGGATTTTTGGAGCTATCCTACCATCTTTTACTTGTACAATTACTGGAGCTACGTTTGCCATTAATCCAGTGTCCTGTCCATCTTTTGTCCAAAGTGACTCTGGTATCTGAGATGTCATCTCTTCTACTTGGGATGGGTTCCTATTTGTCATAATGGAATGTGACATTAATTTTGATGGGGAGTCTAACATGTCTCGTACCTCCTGAGCGTGATTCTCAGGAATGTCCAAGAATACACCTTCAGGAGTACAATAAATGACGCAACCCATTTTACATAGTAAGTCTCTCCCCAGGAGATTAGTTGGTGCCGATGCAGCCAGCAAAAAGGAATGCTTGGTATGCAAAGGCCCTATTGTAATCTCGGCTGGTTTGCTAACAGGGTAGTGCTGGACTACTCCTGTTACTCCCATGGCTGGAATTGTCCTACCAGTGGTTCTCATGCCCACTGTCGAATTTATCACTGACTTGGCCGCCCCTGTGTCTACAAGAAAGTTTAAAGTTTTACCAGCCACATTGATTGCAATCTCTGGTTCGTTTCCAAGACTGGCAATCAATTTAACTGGCTACAGATTACAGGTGTGGCCACACCCCTATTGGGTATGCTGACCTCCCTGAATCCCATTGGCAGCAACTACTTGTGGGGGAGTTAGCTGGGAACTACCAGAGGCCTGCCAGTCTCTGTTCGGGGGATATCTTTTTGTTTCCCCTGTATGTGGCTCAAAACTCCGCCTCTGTGGACCCTGCTCCCAATGTCGTGTGTTGTGTTGTTGTCTAGGGGGTTGAAAAGATCTTTGTACATTCTTTGTTCTACATTCTCGTGCAAAGTGTCCCGGTCTGTTACAAGAAAAACATGTTATTACACTTGCCTTACCCACAGGATTCGGTGGTACATACGCAGGCTGCCTTGTGGTCAGCGCCTGTATACTTACGGACATCAACTTATCACTTTGCGACTCCCTGTGTCTAGTGATGTTTTTGTCGTGATCAACAGCAGCCTCTCTCAAGGTGGACACTGACAGACCTCGCCAACATGGTTGTGTGGTCTGTACCCTAGCTTTTAATGTTTCTTTCAAACCATCCATCAGTACAGATACTGCTACTTCTCGATGGTTTGGGTTGGTCTTAATGTCTTCTATACCAGTGTATTTTGCCATTTCTGATAGTGCCCGGTGGAAATATTCTGCTGCCGTTTCGGACTCCTTTTGCTTAATGGAAAATATTTTATTCCATTTAACAACGGCTGGGAAATACTCCTTTAGCTGTAAATTTATCCTTTTTACATTATCCTGGTCGTACACATCTGTAAGCGGTACATCTTTATCTAGTCCACAATCAGCCAAGAATTTAACTGAGTCGACATTGGAAGGTAAGCAAGCTCTTAGCACTATCTGCCAATCCTTATTATTGGGCTCTAAAGTGTTTCCTAGATCCCTGATGTATTTTTGGCTTGCCACTAAATCTTTTCTGGGGTCTGGGAATTCAGACACTATGGTCCTCAATTCCATTCTAGTGAACGGGCAATACATGGCAATGTTCCTGACGGGTGTGGCTCCTGATGCATCTGTTTTCCCATTGGGAACTACTATCACCTTTACAGGAGCAATTCTAACAGCCTCTTCCTGTATAGATTCTACAGCTTGTTGTGGTACAATTGTTTCAGTGTAATGCATGGTGCCGTACTTACCCGTTGACACGACCTCACCTATCCCTCCGCTAGGGGCCTTAACTAATCTCGTGGGTGGTGCAGTTCCTACTGTGGTTTCTGATATGGTGGCCGCTAGAGAGAGCGCTGAAATTGTTGCCGAATCTTCTTCTTGATCACACTCCTGAGGAAGGTTCAAAACAGGGTACATCTTGCACGGGTTAATACTTGCATGAGTTATTTGGTTAACATCATTAACATTTACAGGGTTACTAAGAGTTTGTGTTTTACAACCCAGTGCGTTTCTCTCCGTAATCAACTTCTCTCCTGCAATGTATGGTGGAGGTGGAGCTGTGGCTATCAGCTTCCTGACTGCCCCAGATCCCGCCGCCAGAGCCAAACCTCTCTGTATCTCACCTTCCTGGTGCCATAACTGTAAGTAATCATGATGCTGAATTCGTCTCTTTGTTGATTTTACGAGACATATCCTCCTCCTTAAATTTTGTAACACGTCTGGACTGAAGCTACCTATTCTTGGGAATTTGTCCCTGTCTTGTACAGTCATTCTCTCCCATTCATCACATAAAGATTCGGTGTGACTTCCATATTTTTCACACATTACATATCGTGCCGACCCAACTGGTCGGTTCACTGAATCAACCTGAACCAGGGTTGATCGCCCCCTACCTGAGCAACTGGCCCCCATAGTCTGCAGGTGTTGCTTAGTCCTCCTTGGATTTCTGTATCAAGGTTTTCAGCAAGCCTTTACAGACAACCAAATTACTCCACAGTAGGCCGGCGGTGGCGGTTTACCGAGTACCCCACTCACTCGCCCACCTCGACCAATACGACCTGATCACACCGATATGGTGCTGGCGTACTCGATACAGGGCCCCTATGGAACCTTCAGTTTACTGGAACATATGAGGGTTACCCGCAGGACACTTACTCTTTCCAGTAAAGGTGGGGTTGTTAGATAGTTCCTGAGTGACCAGCGAACTTCCCTTCCAAAAATAAAAAATTACACAAATCACGTCAGAATGTACAGATAGCGTTTGTGACCACTTTACTCTAATGGTATTAGGTCAGATTACTAACTACTGCACACAATTACGTGCGGTCCAATCGTTCAGTACATAAGCACTACTTGTCATGTACTGAAAGATCAATGGAATCGATGTTTCCGGCCGCGATTCCTTCAGCAAGAGCTTATGGCCTATATGGGTTCTGCACCAACACCCCAGGCGTTGTGCCACTGGACTTTTATAGCGGACCTCTTTAGTACCTTACGACCTCCTGGTCTTGTTACCTTCTGTTAATGACCTCCTGGTCTGTTACCTTATGGTCCGCTATACTCTAATGCTCAAATATTATTTAACCAGGGATGCCTCCCTAGCCACCGTATATGTCACTTACACGTGTGTCCCTTGACGAGTACCCGACTTTCCTTTTGGTTCCACCTTAAAGTTATATAAACTTTTGTATACAAAACCACACTCACTCAACACATGTACACTTTTGTTTCTATATCTATTTCTGCGCAGAAATTGTCTTCAGTCCAACAGTGTTACTAATTAGGAGCAGGATCTGTTAAACTAAATTTCAGATTTTCCAAAAATAGATTTGCGTTATTTACCGCTGTGCGTTACTTATCGCCTTTGCGCTAATTATCGCTTTGCGCTAATTCAACTTTTCGTGACTTGAGCTACGTTGCGTAACCAGACGCTACGTTGCGTAATGTACGCTGCGTGCGTCTGCCGTTTTGGATTGCGTACGCAAGTCTTTTGTTAGGGACACGTGTACGCAAAACAAAGATCCACCGTAACACAATTTCTACCTTTATCAATGTAGATGATCCCTGATCATCTACCGCACCCCACACTGACTGCCTTATCTCCCAGGCAAGCCGTGTGTTGGTCTATACTTTAACTATTACCTCTACTATGAAATAACAGCAAATCTCTTTTAGCACTTTCTATCAACTATAAAACTTGGCAAACAGGAATAGTGATATACGAAATTTGAAAAAGAAATGCAGATAAATGTATGCGTGCGTGTATACGCAAGACAGAAGAGAAATAAAACAGTTTTAAAAGACACAAGCGTTTTGTTCTTACTTCCGGTTCCCGGATTCCTTCAGCACTCTTTATCTAAGCGAAGCAGACGCTTATCCCGTCAGCACTGTGAGACAACCTCCCACCCTTTGCTGGGGGGATAATGTCTGCTGATCTACCTAGTGCAGATATGAGAAGGATAGGACGAGTCCCCAATTGACAATGCTAAATTCCCTTGTCGTATAAACAACCCTTTATGAAGCTAAGAACACTGTACGCTGTTTACTTAAGAAGTACCGTAATGGTACGCTAGTTGCGTAACGATCGCTCAGCCGTAGGCGAGACGCTCAAGCGTCACGTTCGCTCACGGCCCAGCGATCACAGGACACGTTATTGGCTATGACTAGAGTAATGATTCGCTATGGCGTAGCGGACGCTCGAGACCACGAGGAGATCACCAGCGGCGCAGACGCTCACAACGCTATACCTTTATGTCTAAACCTTATACCAATGAAATACACGGAATACCTTAATGTGAATACAGGGTGTAAGTGCAACCTTGTGTAACCTGACTAACTACAAAGCTGCTTGAGCGTCACCGACGCTCAAGTGAACACTTAACACTATAGAAAATACACAGATACTGGTTTAGGTTCCAAAGCCTATTAACTGTATTATATCTAGTATACTTGTAAAGAGGGGATAACAGTACAAATGATACACTACAATATAACAGAGACTTCCTAACCACAGAACTAAACAATACTATCTAATACAATACAATACTAGTCTAGGGGAGATACGAGAGAGAGAGAGAAGGGAAAGAGAGAGAGAGAGACGGAGAGAGATGAGAGAAATTGGCTCACAGAAAGACAATGATAACGGAGAGAAACTTACGCACAGGGTAAACGATCGCATGCGCCTGGACATCCAGCACCCGATTTTCAGCAATGAGAACCGTTGAAGAGTGAGAGCTGGATGTGGTCGGCCTGCCTATTTATGCCCCACACACAATGCAATCTCATAGTCCCTACAATCCCATTGTCCATTGGATGAAGGAATTCGACCCTGTATCACAACAAAAGGTCATAGGTTGATTCATACAGGTGGGCTGTGACGATTTCAAACAGCTCAGGTGGGTGGGGAACTAGGTTTCCCGCCGCATACCTGAGTATGAGTGAATAGTAGAAATGGACATAAACTTCTTATGTCCATAACTATTCGCACGAGCGATTAATACGCTCCAAACCAACACCGGAATATTGCTAATTAAATACTCTTCCGATGGGTACCAAACACTGCTGTATGATTCCTGTTAGACCCTTCGTACGATACAAAGAGGGATTCCTTAGCTCAGGGACCTTCTATATTAACCAAACTTTCAGAAACTATCAAAGGGACCATGATCTATAAACTACATTAATTGTGAAAATATGTAACGAATGAGTCGCACGCTACGACTACATAAACTCTACCGTAAATACGCATACCGCGCCTGCGAGTGCACGCTATTGCGGGTATGCGCCTTCACGGGAGAGCGTACGCACGCGCAGCACGGACCAGTGTGCGGTGCAAATATGGCAACGTGCATAGAGACATTTTTCTGACTTTGACACCACCAATAATAAAGTTCGGGATACCGCCTGCGTGATTGTGATTCTAGTTGGGATACTGGCATCTGTATTCCAAGCAGTGTTGGGATTCTGGCGTCGGTATTTCCACAACATTTTCCATTACATTTCTCTTTTTAAATTTAGTTGAGGGCCTAGTTCAGCATGGATCGTAGAAAAAAAACCGCATATCTACTATCCCTTACCCGGACATGCAGGTGGACGCCCAGCACAGGGCCAGCCCCCCCTCCCCCCGCAAACATTCGAAAGCATTGCATGACGGCGATGCTTTCGCATGTTTAGGGTAGCCCTCTGCCTACGCAGCCTGGAATGACGCCCACGCTGCAGCTGTTGTTAACGAGGACCTCCCTCATCTCTACATGTTCAGACGAGGGAGGAGTTCGTTAACTGCGTGGGAGCGCGCATCGTTAACGACATTGAGTGTACACACTGGACAAGATTGTAAAAGATCTCACTCAGATCGGCCCTTCTGAGCGATATCTTTCACTTTGTCGTCTAGTGTGTATGGGGCTTAACTGTGCCTGGGTTAGTGTAAGGGCTGTAACACACACTCCGGTTTTTCCCGGATGGCAAAAAGCCGGACAAACTTTGTCCGGTTTTTTGCCATCCGGGAGAAACCGGCAGTGTCTGTCACACAGGACGGCTTTGAGCCGTGTGTGATGCTGTGCGCATGCGCAGCATCAGACACGGCTTCAGAAAAAACCGTTGTGTGTGAAAGCTCCCCTTCACACACACGGTTTACTGGCTGCAAAGACGGCCCGTCGGCCGCCCGGCAGCCGGACCTTCCAGTGGTGAGACCCGGCTGCAACCCGGCAGCCGGGCCGGGGCCGTGCAGTGTGAAGGGACCCTAGCCCTCACACTGTTAACTACAATGCCGGCACGGGAAAAAGCCGTCCGGCTTTTTCCCGGCCGGCAAAAGCCGGGTAGTGTGTTTCAGCACTTACTGTGCCTGAGTTAGTGTAACTGTGCCTGGGTTAGTGTAACTGTGCCTGGGTTAGTGTAACTGTGCCTGGGTTAGTGTAAGTGTGCCTAGGTTAGTGTAAGTGTGCCTAGGTTAGTGTAAGTGTGTCTAGGTTAGTGTAAGTGTGTCTAGGTTAGTGTAACTGTGTCTAGGTTAGTGTAAGTGTGCCTGGGTTAGTGTAAGTGTGCCTGGGTTAGTGTAAGTGTGCCTGGGTTAGTGTAAGTGTGCCTGGGTTAGTGTAACTGTGCCTGGGTTAGTGTAACTGTGCCTGGGTTAGTGTAAGTGTGCCTAGGTTAGTGTAAGTGTGTCTAGGTTAGTGTAACTGTGTCTAGGTTAGTGTAAGTGTGCCTGGGTTAGTGTAAGTGTGCCTGGGTTAGTGTAAGTGTGCCTGGGTTAGTGTAAGTGTGCCTAGGTTAGTGTAAGTGTGTCTAGGTTAGTGTAAGTGTGTCTAGGTTAGTGTAAGTGTGCCTAGGTTAGTGTAACTGTGCCTAGGTTAGTGTAACTGTGTCTAGGTTAGTGTAAGTGTGCCTAGGTTAGTGTAACTGTGCCTAGGTTAGTGTAAGTGTGTCTAGGTTAGTGTAACTGTGTCTAGGTTAGTGTAAGTGTGCCTAGGTTAGTGTAACTGTGCCTAGGACAGTGTAACTGTGTCTAAGTTAGTGTAAGTGTGCCTGGGTTAGTGTAACTGTGCCTGGGTTAGTGTAACTGTGTCTAGGTTAGTGTAAGTGTGCCTGGGTTAGTGTAACTGTGCCTAGGTTAGTGTAAGTGTGTCTAGGTTAGTGTAAGTGTGCCTAGGTTAGTGTAAGTGTGTCTAGGTTAGTGTAAGTGTGCCTGGGTTAGTGTAACTGTGCCTAGGTTAGTGTAACTGTGTCTAGGTTAGTGTAAGTGTGCCTGGGTTAGTGTAACTGTGCCTAGGTTAGTGTAAGTGTGCCTAGGTTAGTGTAAGTGTGTGGTTAGTGTAAGTGTGTCTAGGTTAGTGTAAGTGTGCCTAGGTTAGTGTAAGTGTGCCTGGGTTGGTGTAAGTGTGCCTGGGTTAGTGTAAGTGTGTCTAGGTTAGTGTAAGTGTGCCTAGGTTAGTGTAAGTGTGTCTAGGTTAGTGTAAGTGTGTCTAGGTTAGTGTAAGTGTGCCTAGGTTAGTGTAAGTGTGCCTGGGTTAGTGTAAGTGTGCCTAGGTTAGTGTAAGTGTGCCTAGGTTAGTGTAAGTGTGCCTAGGTTAGTGTAAGTGTGTCTAGGTTAGTATAACTGTGTCTAGGTTAGTGTAAGTGTGCCTGGGTTAGTGTAACTGTGCCTAGGTTAGTGTAAGTGTGCCTGGGTTAATGTAAGTGTGCCTGGGTTAGTGTAAGTGTGCCTGGGTTAGTGTAAGTGTGCCTAGGTTAGTGTAACTGTGCCTAGGTTAGTGTAAGTGTGTCTAGGTTAGTGTAACTGTGTCTAGGTTAGTGTAAGTGTGCCTAGGTTAGTGTAACTGTGCCTAGGTTAGTGTAAGTGTGCCTGGGTTAGTGTAACTGTGCCTGGGTTAGTGTAACTGTGTCTAGGTTAGTGTAAGTGTGCCTGGGTTAGTGTAACTGTGCCTAGGTTAGTGTAAGTGTGTCTAGGTTAGTGTAACTGTGCCTGGGTTAGTGTAAGTGTGCCTGGGTTAGCGTAAGTGTGCCTGGGTTAGTGTAAGTGTGCCTAGGTTAGTGTAAGTGTGCCTGGGTTAGTGTAAGTGTGCCTGGGTTAGTGTAAGTGTGCCTGGGTTAGTGTAAGTGTGCCTGGGTTAGTGTAAGTGTGCCTAGGTTAGTGTAAGTGTGCCTGGGTTAGTGTAAGTGTGCCTGGGTTAGTGTAAGTGTGCCTAGGTTAGTGTAAGTGTGCCTGGGTTAGTGTAACTGTGCCGTGTGCCTGGGTTAGTGTAAGTGTGCCTGGGTTAGTGTAAGTGTGCCTAGGTTAGCGTAAGTGTGCCTGGGTTAGTGTAAGTGTGCCTGGGTTAGTGTAACTGTGCCTAGGTTAGTGTAAGTGTGCCTAGGTTAGTGTAAGTGTGCCTAGGTTAGTGTAAGTGTGCCTGGGTTAGTGTAAGTGTGCCTGGGTTGGTGTAAGTGTGCCTGGGTTAGTGTAAGTGTGCCTGGGTTAGTGTAAGTGTGCCTGGGTTAGTGTAAGTGTGCCTGGGTTAGTGTAAGTGTGCCTGGGTTAGCGTAAGTGTGCCTAGGTTAGCGTAAGTGTGCCTGGGTTAGCGTAAGTGTGCCTGGGTTAGTGTAAGTGTGCCTGGGTTAGTGTAAGTGTGCCTGGGTTGGTGTAAGTGTGCCTGGGTTAGTGTAAGTGTGCCTGGGTTAGTGTAAGTGTGCCTGGGTTAGTGTAAGTGTGCCTGGGTTAGTGTAAGTGTGCCTAGGTTAGCGTAAGTGTGCCTGGGTTAGCGTAAGTGTGCCTGGGTTGGTGTAAGTGTGCCTGGGTTGGTGTAAGTGTGCCTAGGTTAGTGTAAGTGCGCCTAGGTTAGTGTAAGTGTGCCTGGGTTAGTGTAAGTGTGCCTATGTGCACCAGACACATTTTATCCTGAACTATTGAATCATTTATGAGTTCAGAAGAAAAATGTTATCTCATGAAAGAGTAATTCCTTCTCACCATATGTTTCTTCATTTTCCTCTAGCTGTTAAAGGAGGACACAAACTGAGCAGCTTAATTGCAACATAACTCATATAAAGAGTGTAACTGGGACACAAGAAAATTTATTTTTCATGTCAGAGTAACTTATGTATACAGGTTGAGTCTCCCTTATCCAAAATGCTTGGGACCAGAGGTATTTTGGATATGGGATTTTTCCGTATTTTGGAATAATTGCATACCATAATGAGATATCATGGCGATGGGACCTAAATCTAAGCACAGAATGCATTTATATTACATATACACCTTATACACACAGCCTGAAGGTAATTTTAGCCAATATTTTTTATAACTTTGTGCATTAAACAAAGTGTGTGTACATTCACACAATTCATTTATGTTTCATATACAGCTTATACACACAGCCTGAAGGTCATTTAATACAATATTTTTAATAACTTTGTGTATTAAACAAAGTTTGTGTACATTGAGTCATCAAAAAACAAAGATTTCACCATCTCACTCTCACTCAAAAAAGTCCGTATTTCGGAATATTCCGTATTTTGGAATATTTGGATATGGGATACTCGAGCTGTATTTAGCGCATTTATGACCTGATTCAGAGTTGGACACGATTGGAAATAAGAACAGCTCTCGTGAATTTCAGCATACTGCGCATGTGCGAAAGAGACAACACAACAACTGCGCACACTGCGGATCAGGCACACCCACACGGACGCAGGTCGCTATTGTGTACAGATCGATGCACCTGGTCAGCGGACCATACTTTCCGTGAAATAAACAGATCACTTGCACCCAGCATGAAAACAAAACTTTTATATAACATTCTCAATACAATTACTTTGTATTTATTTCAGTATTAAAAAGGTCCTTCTGTTCTAGAATTAAAGTCTGATCAGTCTGTAAACATTCATTTGTAAAACCATAGTAGCCTTTAAGAGCACCATAATACAAGTAATTAGAGTCAATTAACCAAATTCGACCTATTACCGATATTAAGATAATTACAAATAAATAAAATAAATAAATAATTAAAAAGAATTTCAAACTGCACCACACAATAGTGCAACCTTATTCTCATTACATTGCACAGTAGTACTCCTCATTAACATTACAGCACCCCAAAGGAGGGAGAGAGAGATGGGAGAGAGGAAAGAGAGAGGAAAATAATTATATATACAGATGTAGCCAAGCTCATCATGGCTGTGATGCGGCCAGACATGCACTCCCGGTGCGCCTAGTCATCCCGTGATGGGCCGCGGCAATTGGCGCTCAATGCAAAGTTAATGGGCGCGGCTAAGTTGCACGTGCATGCCGGAGTGCGCGCGCATTGTGGTAAACGAGGCGCACCCATTCCTGGGTGTGGTATAGCACACAGACAGTTAAAAGATAGACAGTCATTAGGTAGACACCATATGGTCGACAGACAAAAGATAGACAGGGTCAAAAGTCAGACAGGGTCATAAGTCGCAAGCATAGCGACTCATCAGTGTGGAGTTTGGATGTTCTCTCTATGTAATATTTTTGACTTCGACAGTGCTGATTTAAACAATTTGTGACACTGCTTTCAATTGGACCAGTGACACAGGAGACAGTGTATATTATGTTTTATCCAGTGTTGGACTGGCCTGCAGGGGTATGGGGAAATCCATGGTGGCCCCACTGCCTGAGGGAAAGACCCCAAGGTTCCAGATCGTGCGCTCGATCATTGCTACTCTACTAGAGAGTCAGTAGCTTGGTAAAGCAGGAACATGGATGAACATGGGTGTTTGGTTTGTTTCTGTAGAAACTACACTAAGATTTGCCATCCTGGTAAATCCAACTGATCGAGGATCCCACCGTCACCCCATGGGAGCTGGGAACCAGGAGCAGCTGGCTTTTTCCTGTGGGATGCGGTGTGTTATATGGGCAGGCAGCACTGCAGAGCTGCAGAGACAGTGTGTGGCTGTCACACAAGCAGCATTTAAGCCACTCCCCCAGTTTAACTTTGCAACTCCCGGTTGAGTGCAGTTGACTTGCCGGTATGCCATACTGCTGTATACCGTCACACTTCAACCACTGGATTATACTCAACAGAGTGCATTTAATAGGACCGTTTTACTAATGGGGGTCATCTAGACCATCATCACCACTACATGTCCCAGGAGGAGAGCCGCTTAATGGGGTGCCTTGGAGTATGAAAGCAGCAAATGAGGCTCAAAAAGCAGAGAGGGGGGCCACTTTACAATTTTGGTTCCACAATAGCCATTAGTGTATCAGAACTCGAAAGCACAATGAGGGGGTGCAGTAGAGTTTCAAAGTAAAAAGCATGTAGAGGTTTTCCAATGAACAAATAGGGTGCTGGGAGGGCAGCAGGGTGAATAGTGATAAGAATATACATTCATGGTATATGGTGCCTTGGGCCGAGAGTTCATATGACAATGGTGCTACAGCATGTTGGTTTAATCTCCTCAGTGTTGAGGTCGCCATCTTGACCACGTGGGCCAGGTCTCTGGCCAGAGGGAGGGGTGCTCCTACCCATAACACACTCCCCACCAAATACCCATTCATTTCCAGGCACACCATTGGCACCTCTGCTAGGCAGAACAGCAGTGCACAGGAGATACCTCCCAACTGTACAACCCTAAAAGGGGGCGTTACTGATATCATCTGTGGGAGGTTTACTGCTAGCTATTCATTTCTTTGTGGGCACAAGTAATCGTGTGTGGAGATATCGCAGGTATAATTCTGTAAACTGCTAGCGTAATATATGGAAGCTACAGGAGTAATTGTAACAAGTAGAGATGAGCGGGTTCGGTTCCTCTGAATCCGAACCCGCCCGAACTTCAGGTTTTTTACACGGGTCCGAGCAGGCTCGGATCTTCCCGCCTTGCTCGGCTAACCCGAGCGCGCCCGAACGTCATCATCACGCTGTCGGATTCTCGCGAGGCTCGGATTCTATCGCGAGACTCGGATTCTATATAAGGAGCCGCGCGTCGCCGCCATTTTCACACGTGCATTGAGAGTCATAGGGAGAGGACGTGGCTGGCGTCCTCTCCGTTTAGAGAAGAGAGAGACACAGTATTTTCGGGGAGCATTATTAGGAGGAGTACTACTGTATACTACTATACTACTTGCTGAAGTGATATTTATAGATTAGATAGTGTGACTGTAAGTGTATTATCTGACTTGTGGGGGAGACACTGACAGTGGGGAGCAGTTAGAGTCTGAGAGCAGGACTCAGGAGTACATATAACGTACAGTGCACACTTTTGCTGCCAGAGTCAGTGCCACACTGCCATTGTTGTGACCACACTGACCACCAGTATAATAATATATTTTGTGATTGTCTGCTTAGGCCTCGGAGTACTAGTTGCAAGTTGCAACGTGACCTGTCCTGAAGTGACCACCAGTTTAATAATCAATCACCACCAGTTTAATATATATATATATATATATATATATATATAATTGTATATAATATATATATATATATAATTGTATATAATATATATATATATATATATATATATATATATAATGTATACCACCTACCCGTGGTTTTTTTTTTTTAATTCTTCTTTATACATACTACTATAGTAGCTTACTGTAGCAGTCTGCGGTGCTGTGCTGACCTGACAGTGTCCAGCAGGTCCGTCATCAGTCATTACATAATAAATATATATAGTACCTGTCCGGCTGCAGTACTAGTGATATTATATTGATTTCATCTCATTATCAATAATTTATCATCCAGTCTAGACTCTATATTAGCAGCAGACACAGTACGTTAGTCCACGGCTGTAGCTACCTCTGTGTCGGCACTCGGCAGTCCATCCATAATTGTATACCACCTACCCGTGGTTTTTTTTTTTCCTTTCTTCTTTGTACATACTACTACAGAGTATAGTAGCTTACTGTAGCAGTCTGCGGTGCTGCTGAGCTGACAGTGTCCAGCAGGTCCGTCATCAGTCATCATTACCTAATAAATATATTATCTACCTGTCCGGCTGCAGTACTAGTGATATTATATATACATACATATATATATTGATTTCATCTCATTATCAATCATCCAGTCTATATTAGCAGCAGACACAGTACGTTAGTCCACGGCTGTAGCTACCTCTGTGTCGGCACTCGGCAGTCCATCCATAAGTATACTAGTATCCATCCATCTCCATTGTTTACCTGAGGTGCCTTTTAGTTGTGCCTATTAAAATATGGAGAACAAAAATGTTGAGGTTCCAAAATTAGGGAAAGATCAAGATCCACTTCCACCTCGTGCTGAAGCTGCTGCCACTAGTCATGGCCGAGACGATGAAATGCCAGCAACGTCGTCTGCCAAGGCCGATGCCCAATGTCATAGTACAGAGCATGTCAAATCCAAAACACCAAATATCAGTAAAAAAAGGACTCCAAAACCTAAAATAAAATTGTCGGAGGAGAAGCGTAAACTTGCCAATATGCCATTTACCACACGGAGTGGCAAGGAACGGCTGAGGCCCTGGCCTATGTTCATGGCTAGTGGTTCAGCTTCACATGAGGATGGAAGCACTCAGCCTCTCGCTAGAAAACTGAAAAGACTCAAGCTGGCAAAAGCACCGCAAAGAACTGTGCGTTCTTCGAAATCCCAAATCCACAAGGAGAGTCCAATTGTGTCGGTTGCGATGCCTGACCTTCCCAACACTGGACGTGAAGAGCATGTGCCTTCCACCATTTGCACGCCCCCTGCAAGTGCTGGAAGGAGCACCCGCAGTCCAGTTCCTGATAGTCAGATTGAAGATGTCAGTGTTGAAGTACACCAGGATGAGGAGGATATGGGTGTTGCTGGCGCTGGGGAGGAAATTGACCAGGAGGATTCTGATGGTGAGGTGGTTTGTTTAAGTCAGGCACCCGGGGAGACACCTGTTGTCCGTGGGAGGAATATGGCCACTGACATGCCTGGTGAAAATGCCAAAAAAATCAGCTCTTCGGTGTGGAAGTATTTCAACAGAAATGCGGACAACAGGTGTCAAGCCGTGTGTTGCCTTTGTCAAGCTGTAATAAGTAGGGGTAAGGACGTTAACCACCTCGGAACATCCTCCCTTATACGTCACCTGCAGCGCATTCATAATAAGTCAGTGACAAGTTCAAAAACTTTGGGTGACAGCGGAAGCAGTCCACTGACCAGTAAATCCCTTCCTCTTGTAACCAAGCTCACGCAAACCACCCCACCAACTCCCTCAGTGTCAATTTCCTCCTTCCCCAGGAATGCCAATAGTCCTGCAGGCCATGTCACTGGCAATTCTGACGATTCCTCTCCTGCCTGGGATTCCTCCGATGCATCCTTGCGTGTAACGCCTACTGCTGCTGGCGCTGCTGTTGTTGCTGCTGGGAGTCGATGGTCATCCCAGAGGGGAAGTCGTAAGACCACTTTTACTACTTCCACCAAGCAATTGACTGTCCAACAGTCCTTTGCGAGGAAGATGAAATATCACAGCAGTCATCCTACTGCAAAGCGGATAACTGAGGCCTTGGCATCCTGGGTGGTGAGAAACGTGGTTCCGGTATCCATCATTACTGCAGAGCCAACTAGAGACTTGTTGGAGGTACTGTGTCCCCGGTACCAAATACCATCTAGGTTCCATTTCTCTAGGCAGGCGATACCGAAAATGTACACAGACCTCAGAAAAAGAGTCACCAGTGTCCTAAAAAATGCAGCTGTACCCAATGTCCACTTAACCACGGACATGTGGACAAGTGGAGCAGGGCAGGGTCAGGACTATATGACTGTGACAGCCCACTGGGTAGATGTATGGACTCCCGCCGCAAGAACCGCAGCGGCGGCACCAGTAGCAGCATCTCGCAAACGCCAACTCTTTCCTAGGCAGGCTACGCTTTGTATCACCGGTTTCCAGAATACGCACACAGCTGAAAACCTCTTACGGCAACTGAGGAAGATCATCGCGGAATGGCTTACCCCAATTGGACTCTCCTGTGGATTTGTGGCATCGGACAACGCCAGCAATATTGTGTGTGCATTAAATATGGGCAAATTCCAGCACGTCCCATGTTTTGCACATACCTTGAATTTGGTGGTGCAGAATTATTTAAAAAACGACAGGGGCGTGCAAGAGATGCTGTCGGTGGCCAGAAGAATTGCGGGACACTTTCGGCGTACAGGCACCACGTACAGAAGACTGGAGCACCACCAAAAACTACTGAACCTGCCCTGCCATCATCTGAAGCAAGAAGTGGTAACGAGGTGGAATTCAACCCTCTATATGCTTCAGAGGTTGGAGGAGCAGCAAAAGGCCATTCAAGCCTATACAATTGAGCACGATATAGGAGGTGGAATGCACCTGTCTCAAGCGCAGTGGAGAATGATTTCAACGTTGTGCAAGGTTCTGATGCCCTTTGAACTTGCCACACGTGAAGTCAGTTCAGACACTGCCAGCCTAAGTCAGGTCATTCCCCTCATCAGGCTTTTGCAGAAGAAGCTGGAGACATTGAAGGAGGAGCTAACACGGAGCGATTCCGCTAGGCATGTGGGACTTGTGGATGGAGCCCTTAATTCGCTTAACAAGGATTCACGGGTGGTCAATCTGTTGAAATCAGAGCACTACATTTTGGCCACCGTGCTCGATCCTAGATTTAAAGCCTACCTTGGATCTCTCTTTCCGGCAGACACAAGTCTCCTCCTTCACATTCTCCCGCAACTGGGGGTGCGAGGAAAAGGCTCAGAATTCCGAGCCCACCCGCTGGCGGTGATGCAGGGCAGTCTGGAGCGACTGCTGATGCTGACATCTGGTCCGGACTGAAGGACCTGACAACGATTACGGACATGTCGTCTACTGTCACTGCATATGATTCTCTCAACATTGAAAGAATGGTGGAGGATTATATGAGTGACCGCATCCAAGTAGGCACGTCACACAGTCCGTACTTATACTGGCAGGAAAAAGAGGCAATTTGGAGGCCCTTGCACAAACTGGCTTTATTCTACCTAAGTTGCCCTCCCACAAGTGTGTACTCCGAAAGAGTGTTTAGTGCCGCCGCTCACCTTGTCAGCAATCGGCGTACGAGGTTACATCCAGAAAATGTGGAGAAGATGATGTTCATTAAAATGAATTATAATCAATTCCTCCGTGGAGACATTGACCAGCAGCAATTGCCTCCACAAAGTACACAGGGAGCTGAGATGGTGGATTCCAGTGGGGACGAATTGATAATCTGTGAGGAGGGGGATGTACACGGTGATATATCGGAGGATGATGATGAGGTGGACATCTTGCCTCTGTAGAGCCAGTTTGTGCAAGGAGAGATTAATTGCTTCTTTTTTGGTGGGGGTCCAAACCAACCCGTCATTTCAGTCACAGTCGTGTGGCAGACCCTGTCACTGAAATGATGGGTTGGTTAAAGTGTGCATGTCCTGTTTATACAACATAAGGGTGGGTGGGAGGGCCCAAGGACAATTCCATCTTGCACCTCTTTTTTCTTTAATTTTTCTTTGCGTCATGTGCTGTTTGGGGAGGGTTTTTTGGAAGGGACATCCTGCGTGACACTGCAGTGACACTCCTAGATGGGCCCGGTGTTTGTGTCGGCCACTAGGGTCGCTTATCTTACTCACACAGCTACCTCATTGCGCCTCTTTTTTTCTTTGCGTCATGTGCTGTTTGGGGAGGTTTTTTTGGAAGGGACATCCTGCGTGACACTGCAGTGCCACTCCTAGATGGGCCCGGTGTTTGTGTCGGCCACTAGGGTCGCTTATCTTACTCACACAGCTACCTCATTGCGCCTCTTTTTTTCTTTGCGTCATGTGCTGTTTGGGGAGGGTTTTTTGGAAGGGACATCCTGCGTGACACTGCAGTGACACTCCTAGATGGGCCCGGTGTTTGTGTCGGCCACTAGGGTCGCTTATCTTACTCACACAGCTACCTCATTGCGCCTCTTTTTTTCTTTGCGTCATGTGCTGTTTGGGGAGGGTTTTTTGGAAGGGACATCCTGCGTGACACTGCAGTGACACTCCTAGATGGGCCCGGTGTTTGTGTCGGCCACTAGGGTCGCTTATCTTACTCACACAGCTACCTCATTGCGCCTCTTTTTTTCTTTGCGTCATGTGCTGTTTGGGGAGGGTTTTTTGGAAGGGACATCCTGCGTGACACTGCAGTGACACTCCTAGATGGGCCCGGTGTTTGTGTCGGCCACTAGGGTCGCTTATCTTACTCACACAGCTACCTCATTGCGCCTCTTTTTTTCTTTGCGTCATGTGCTGTTTGGGGAGGGTTTTTTGGAAGGGACATCCTGCGTGACACTGCAGTGACACTCCTAGATGGGCCCGGTGTTTGTGTCGGCCACTAGGGTCGCTTAGCTTAGTCATCCAGCGACCTAGGTGCAAATTTTAGGACTAAAAATAATATTGTGAGGTGTGAGGTATTCAGAATAGACTGAAAATGAGTGTAAATTATGGTTTTTGAGGTTAATAATACTTTGGGATCAAAATGACCCCCAAATTCTATGATTTAAGCAGTTTTTTAGTGTTTTTTGAAAAAAAACACCCGAATCCAAAACACACCCGAATCCGACAAAAAAAATTCGGTGAGGTTTTGCCAAAATGCGGTCGAACCCAAAACACGGCCGCGGAACCGAACCCAAAACCAAAACACAAAACCCGAAAAATTTCCGGCGCTCATCTCTAGTAACAAGGCACCAAGACTGCAAAATTGCCTAGGCCTCATTTACTTTTATTCCCTCTCTGCCTTTACTGGCGTGAGATTGCTGATATGTTTATTTCTGAATAAATAGCTTTAAACATAGTGGAGAGGGATAAGGTTTGATACTGAAGTGGATGCAGCTGTGCATTGTAAGCCCTCATTTGCAATACAAAAGGGAACTTAACATACTGACAACTAGTATGTGTTTAATATACGGTGAAAATATTACACAGATTCCCCTTTGGGATTTAAATTATACAAATAATAGAATATTAGAAGGTTATTGTGTGTGTGTGTGTGTGTGTGTGTGTGTATATATGTGTATATATATATATATATATATATATATATATACGTGGTAAAAAAGACCTGCGGCACTCAGAGACTTAAGCAGTGAAACCGTGTATTCACATCGGCAAATGAACCAACGTTTCGGGGCTCGCACGCCCCTTTGTCAAGGTGATCAGAAAGGGACAAAGGGGCGTGCGAGCCTCGAAACGTTGGTTCATTTGCTGATGTGAATACACGGTTTCACTGCTTAAGTCTCTGAGTGCCGCAGGTCTTTTTTACCACGTTTATTAACACGTTTCTTCTGGAGAAACCGGAGCCATTTTTCCATGGATGAGAGGAGTGCCGGTCCATGAACAAGTTTATATATATATATATATATATATATATATATGGAACAGAGATTGATATTGCGCCACTTGTGATAAAAACAGATATGTTGTATACAGAATATTGGTAAGCTGAAATGATACTCCCCTATGCTGCTACTGGAACGTCAGCTGGATCCCTCAAATACGTACAGGGATGGTGATTCCCTGAAAAAAAAATTTATGAAAAAAAGGGGGGGGTGAGGGATATATAGCGACCACGGTGTCAGTGCAATAAGTATAAAATTGCCAATTCTATACAATAAAAGGTATTTATTAATGTACAATTAAGCATAAAAGAGACATTTAAAAAAATGGGACAACAATAAAAACACAACTGATCTAAAAGCACTTAAATGAATCATATAAAACTACAATAAAAGTATTAAGGTTTTTTCCTTATCTTAAATGAGGTAGGTGAAGGTTCCCAACGCGTTTCGTCTGATGAGACTTCTTCTGTATATATTATACAAAATACAGTCAAGATGGCACGCCGGTCTGTTAATAACAGCTCTCCACAGTGTCTGCAACGTTTCCGCGCTTTATTGAGCTTTTGTGAAGCAACAAAACATAGTGCAAACATTTACTGACCAGAATAAATAGCACCCACCACCATTGTTTGCTAGTCACCACATCCTGGTTTCCGGCGCGTTACATAGGAAGTGACATCAACATTCGCATCACGTATCTAAAGCAATGAGGATCACTACTGATACTAAGTCGCAATCAACAAAGCGTATAGATAAAATAGTTGCAGAGTAAGTCACATAAAATACACATGGGAAAAGGAATTGATCAAGTTCAAAAAAGTTAAAATGCAAAAACATGGATCAGGACTATGGGGATCATTCCAAGTTGATCGCTCGCTAGCTGTTTTTAGCAGCCGTGCAAACGCTATGCCTCCACCCACTGGGAGTGTATTTTAGCTTAGCAGAAGTGCAAACCAAAGGATCGCACAGCGGCTACAAAATTTTTTTGTGCAGTTTCAGAGTAGCTCCAGACCTACTCAGCGTTTGCGATGACTGCAGACTGTTCAGTTCCTGTTTTGACGTCACAAACACGCCCTGCGTTCGCCCAGCCACGCCTGCGTTTTTCCTGGCACGCCTGCGTTTTTCCGAACACTCCCCAAAAACAGTCATTTGACAGCCAGAAACGCCCTCTTCCTGTCAATCACTCTGCGGCCAGCAGTGCGACTGAAATGCTTCGCTAGACCTTGTGTGAAACTACATCGTTCGTCGTAATAGTACAACGCGCGTGTGCATTGCGCCGCATGCGCAGAAGTGCCATTTTTTTTGCCTCATCGCTGCGCAGCGACCGAAAGCAGCTAGCGATCAACTCGGAATGACCCCCAATGAGCGCCAAAGAGTTTAGTGCTGGCTGACCGGCACATGTTCCAAGGCTGCTAGGAGGACATTGAGAAGATGTAGATTTGATACTTCAGGTGAAACAGAAAGCACATGTAGTGACAGTGATCCACAGACCTCTATTTTGTTGCTTGACAAAGGCGTAATAAAGCGGTGAAACGTTTTAGACACTTTTGTTGTGGAGAGCTTTTATTAATAGACCGGAGTGCCACCACTCGCTAAAATGTTTAGTGCTTACTGACGGCTCTTCTTCAGGGGGACACCCGGCACAGATCAGTCATGAACAGACGAGTGCCGAATCATATATACACTTCTCTTCCTGCTGCTACTGGCACAGTCTCCTTACCCATAACCCTCCCTCCCTCCAGAGCACACATCTATTCTATTACTGCGGAATGAGATCCAGCACTGCTGTGATATTTATACACCGCTTCCACCTCTACTTCAGATAACATGAAGGCATAGCACAAGGAGTGCCAGAAGCAGTATCAGGATTATATCAGCTGGAAATCTTGCCAGAATACTAAGGGATGACTTTATCGTCAGTCATTAAGGGGGGCTATTTCTAAAAATGTATCGGTAAAACTCATTTGCAGTCACTTGTAAGGTAACCAAATGTTTCCGCCAGATATTTGTGGAAATAAACACTGTTTTGTTCTTTTCTGAAACAAATGCCGCATACAGAAGTGCTTTTATCATTAATTATCTCTCTCAGAATATATCTCATGGCACAATATAACTTCATGTTATTTTCTCTCAGAAAAGACCTTGCCTCTTATCTCAAATTGTGAGCCAGATTTACTTTGTAAACTGATATACAGTAGCAGCATCACAGTAAAGGTAATTACAGGGAAGATTTATTTAGCCTGGTGAAGTGATAAAGTGGAAGGTGATAACGCACCAGCCAATCAGCTACTAACTGCCATGTTACAGGCTGGGTTTGAAAAATTACAGGAGCTGATTGGCTGGTGCGTTATCACCTTCCACTTTATCACTTCACCAGGCTTAATAAATCTGCCCCTAAATCTGTTATCAGTGTGATTATACAGCCATCGATTCCACGTGTACTGTACATTATGCATTTGAGACATATCTCCATTATTAGTTCTGTTATCCTTTCATATGGGATGCCGTTAAAATACCAGCTGTCGGGATCCTGGCGATCAGGCGACCGACGCTGGAATCCCGACAGCAGGTGAAATGCAAAACTTCTCCTCATGTGTCATGCCTATTTCCCTATAGATTGTAGTTATCTGAGCAGGGCCCTCTTACCTCTCTGTCTGTCCAGCCTCTGTAACGTAGCATTTCATATGCAGATACAGCTGCAGTCGCATACAGAATACAGGTTGAGTATCCCTTATTCAAAATGCTTGGGACCAGAGGTATTTTGGATATCGGATTTTTCCGTATTTTGGAATAATTGCATACCATAATGAGATATCATGGTGATGGGACCTAAATCTAAGCACAGAATGCATTTATGTTACATATACACCGTATACACACAGCCTGAAGGTCATTTAATACAATATTTTTTATAACTTTGTGCATTAAACAAAGTGTGTCTACATTCACACAATTCATTTATGTTTCATATACACCTTATACACACAGCCTGAAGGTCATTTTATACAATATTTTTAATAACTTTGTCTATTGAACAAAGTTTGTGTACATTGAGCCATCAAAAAACAAAGGTTTCACTATTTCACTCTCACTCAAAAAAGTCCGTATTTCGGAATATTCCGTATTTCGGAATATTTGGATATGGGATACTCAACCTGTATAGGCATTCCACATATCATTTTAATCAGCAGAGTCTGCTTGTGCGTCTTATTTACATAGCAATGCATATAAGACATTTTGGGGGGGTGCACAAAAAGACTCCCCAGTGTTGGTAAACACACTCACGAGTAGGTGCAACTAGAAGGGCTGTTTAACTTGACTGCAGCAACGATGGGAGAGACACATCTATAGGACTTTATAGGTAAAAAATACTTTGGAAATTGCATAGACGCTTGAAGTTATGGACCTGTTAGCAACACGTGTGGCTGAAATGGGCAAACACACTAATCAGAAGTTGTATTTAGGGTGGCCAATCCTCGGATCGGTATCTGCGGGATCCCGGGATATGGGGCCAAAAGTACCGGGATTTGAATACTGGGATTGGAGGTTCCAAACCCGGGATTTCAGGATTGAGCTGTGCATGCGCTGTCTTTTTTTTCTGACAGGCAGTGCTGAGCACTCTGCTCATACGCAGCCTGGTTGTGCGCAGTGCCGCGTGACGTCAGTGGTCACGCAGCGCAGCCCCGCGTGTGCCCGTCCCTTCAGCTACACCTGCGCAGCAGTACGGCTCCGTCCTAATGATTCCACCAGTGCCAGTGAAAGTGGGTTGCGGGAGTCGGAACGGGACGCGGGAGGAGGAGGGAGTCCTGTTCTGCAGACCAGTGCCACAAAGGCCAGTCCCAGGAGGACTGTGTGAGTCCATTAGTTATTTTATTCCACGCGGGGGTGGTGTGAGTATAGAAATATGGTTATGTATATTTTATTTATATCTGTGATGTGTGTGGGAACCGGGGCAGGGGGTCTGTGCTGGGTCATTAATGTTATTTATTTTATACCTGAGCCCTAACATAACACCACAGGAATAAAATAACGTTTATGGCCCATCACAGGCCCACAGGGGGGAAAAATTGTTTTATTTTATTCCTGTGCAGCTGGGTCATGAACAGAAAATATTTTCAATTGCAAACTCAATTCCGGAATTGAGAGTTTTTCAATCCCGATACCCGGGATTGAAAAAACGGCCTCCCTAGTTGTATTCTCCTACATATAGCTGCAAATATCTTCATATAATGTCTCGCAAAGGAAGATGGGCCTTGTAGCGTTTTCCAAAACTACCGTGTGCATTTGGGAATTTGGGTACAATCCAGAAATGAGATGGAAAGTTCAAGATTTTTAAGATGCTGTTGCTTTGGAGTCCTTCCACTGTGCATACAAAGCATATGGTAGAGGCTAGATCCAAGTGGCCTAAGGGACCTTTTCCATCAGGGGGAGGAGCCACGACACAAGGGGGAGGAGCTACACCAGCGGTACAGTTGGTCTAGTATCCACACCACCAACTATTACCTTTAGTAATTAGGTGGCGAGCGGAGCGAGCCACCGTGCCCAAAGCGTGGCGAGCTAAGCGAGCCCGCGAGGGTACTTTTCGGGTACCTTGTTCGGCCGCAGCTCCTCCCCCTGGTGACGGGTCTCCTCCCCTAGGTACGTCAGAAGGTCCCTTTTCCCACTCCAATATAGAATCAACCCAAAGCATATCCTACTCTGATAATGAGCTACTTGCTGTTGGGAAATGTAAATCCTTGTGGGTCATTTACAACCGTGCGAGAATGTCTAGTTTTGCCACTAAGATCTTTGTTTAGTGAGCGCACTTATGCTGATGGCCATGGGTTTAGGGTCTTTTCAAGAAAGGAGGTCTATACTATGGGTGCAGTGTGTCTGGTGTGGGCCCCCCTTTAGGCATATCTGTGTGCATCTAGTGCATTCATAGGTGACCTCACTGTGCGTTATGATGATAATGATAAATCTTTGCTTTGATTGATGTTTTTATGACTAATGATAAGCAGGTTAGTCAAATTCTGCTGTTCATATTGCTATTTACAGATCTGTTTAATGATTGATCAATTTTAGTGACGTGGGACAGAGTTTGACACAAGTATGGCTGTAGGCAGTGAGTTACTCCTTTTTAATCACAGAAAAAGAGAAACCAGGACCCAGCACTTACAGATTTAAAATGTAGTGGAGGGGAATAAAAAATCCCACATAGTCTTTAGAGGATTTTTGCTTTATCTCTCCTAGACAGACACTTTCTGTCCCGCATGCACATAAAGGTTTCTTTCATCAATGCAAACTTCAACTCTTCACCAGTAAAATTCCCCTATGCACAGACACTTACATTGGATTTCTGTCTCGCGTTCCCATAAAGGTATCTTTCTCTCCTTCGTTTAGACCTCAGGGGAGTGGTTTCCCAAAAATAGGTTCTGCAGGCAGGTATCCAAAAATTAGGTTTTTAATATATAGAAGCTGTCCAGCATCCATTCTCCAGGATCCGGTGATATTGGTGATTCGATTGCGCTCGGATGTTATACACTTACCTGACTGCAGCCGGTTTGTGATGATTGCATAATTCCAGCAGTCACCGATATCCAGCTTCTTCTGAAGTATATAGAGTGAATTGTTTTATGTACTTGTATGATTTTTATATATTAAAAACCTTATTTTTGGATACCTGCCTGCTGAACCTATTTTTGGGAAACCACTCACCTGAGGTCTAAACGAAGGAGAGAAAGATACCTTTATGGGAACGCCAGGCAGAAATCCAATGTATGTCTGTGCATAGGGGAATTTTACTTTGTGAAGAGTTGAAGTTTGCATTGATGAAGATACCTTTATGTGAATGCGGTACAGATAAATTCTGTAAGTGTCCGTCTAGGAGAGAGAAAGCAAATATCCTCTAAAGACTACATAGGATTTTTTTTTTCCTCCACTACATTTTAAATGTATAAGCGCTGGGTCCTGGTTTCTCTTTTTCTGTAGTTTAGTACATGTTTGGGTGTATTCTCCTCTACCAAGGAACCAGCAGCATTTGAAAAGCGCGAGGCTGCTACCAATTTTCGTTGATTAGAACTCCTTTTTAATGTTTTTTTTTTTTAATGACATAAGGAACATTTCCTATTCGAAAAAGTAAACACACTCAGGTGGGTATTATGAGGCACCAGTTTTAAGAAATGGCAATTTGCTCATCGTTACTCTGAATTACTACAAAACTCTTTGGCATTTTTGCTGGGTTGTATCCAGCTCTGCCTCCTCTCAAGTAGTTAAGTCAGCCCTGGGAAGAGCTCCATTTGACTCCATCTGCTCATATCATTTGTCCAAGATTAAAATCCAAATAATGCTATTAAATATTTATAGAAACATAACAGTAAATGAGCCATACATTTTTAATAGACTGTTGTATTTCGAGTACTGAGCAAAGAAGTGCTGTGGGCAGCATATGGTTTTTCTACTGCGGCTGAGAGTCGTGTAGAAAGTTGTCGCACAATTTCACAGATTCACTCTTATCCCAGCTCGTTGTGCTATTGTATTTATCGGGTGTGGATCATAGGGTCGGCAGTAACTAGGTCGACCACTATTGGTCAACAGTGACTAGGTCGACATGAGTTTTAAAAAAAAATTTGGTGTCGTTTTTTGTTGTAAAGTGACCGGGAACCCCAATTAGTGCACCATATCTCCTCGCATGGCTCCCTGCGCTCACCATGCTTTGGGCAACGTGCCTTGATCCGCTACCGCTGCGCTTGGCACCGGTTACTATTCCCAATCGTAGTCCGCGTGGATCGTAAAGTATGAAAAAGTTCAAAAACTGGGGGAAAAAATGTGAAAACTCGTGTCGACCTAGTGACCGTGTTGACCTAACCTAAGTGCAGTCAACCTAAAGACCGGATCCCGTATTTTTCCTAGTAAATATATAAAGAGAGAAAACAAATCTTCTGCAGAGAGGCAGTAAACAAATGCTCCTATATTCAGACTCCGAGCTCTTGTTTTCCCATTAGATGCAATGGACCCAGAAGGCTTTTAATACAGGGACAATTGTATTTCTGTTTTTACGGATTGTGGTGCAACTTGTTTTGTATATAAAATACCAATATTATTACTAAGTTTGCAGAAGATCAAATTTTGACCTACAAATGGGTGAGAGAATGCACAAAATGTTTCCACGCTAGATTTGACGGGAATGCATTGTACAGATTTCTGTTCTCTCTATTTCAAATGACATGGAGCGAGTAAATGTAGTTTTATTTCCTTTAAAGTAGACAATGTTTTTGTTTTTTGTTAAATGTGTCTCTAGTGCTAAAGAATGAGTAATGTTGGTGGCTCCCACTATCCTCTTTTTGCAAAATTTTTGGACACCACGACTCATATATTGATCGCTGAATACATTTAAAGAATTGCATTTGTCTGAGTCCTCAATTCTATTTGCATGATATCTTTACAAGATTTAATTTACAGATCTCTTTAAAGTCATTATAAGGATATTAATCAGACCGAACGACGGATCACCAAAATGATTCACATATGTAATCTAGCCTTGGCCATAGCACATAAGGAAACCCGTTGTAACAACAAATAAGAGGATAAAACCACGATGAACGTAATATGTAGGTAATGTCTCACAGCAAAACAAATTTGGCAGCAGTTTAAAAAAATCAGAATATAAATGGAAATAGGCCTGCCTATAAAAGCCTTGTTACATTAGAATTATTCTCATTGTGAATTGCAGTTACCAGTGCATTTTTCTTATTTGATAAAAATTATATAATATATATTTGTATTCAATTTAGGCCAGTATTTATTTATATAGTGCAGACATTCTGCAGCGCTATACAGAGACTATTTGGCCATACGTATCAGTCTCTGCCCCAGTAGAGCTTACACTCTATATTCACTACCACATGTACACACACACACACACACACACACACATACAGGTTTCTTTTTGCCTTTTTTTTCACATTCCAATTAACCTACCAGTATATATTTGGATTGTAGGAAGAAACCGGAGCACTTAGAAGAACCCCACACAAAAGCAGTAAGAACATACAAACTCTACACAGATACGGTCATGACTGGGAATTGAACTCATGACCTCAGTTCTATGATGCAGAAATTCTAGCCACTTAGTCTTTTTCCTCTTTATTCTATCAATATATTTAGTTGTTATCATTAATTAATATTTATATAATAATAGAAAGTGCCTTGAGATTCCCACTCTTTTCTTGTTGCGTATGAACCATATTAGGGCTGTCCTTTAGACATTCTTACCTACTGTCACAAACATCTGGGAGACACCTGAATTTCAGGGAGTCGCCCTGGACTCTCAGAAGTGTTAATCACCTTCCCGCATCCCGCCCACTTCCTAGTGAAATGAGTAGGGTCGGAATAAGGGGCGTGATGATATATTTTGCAAATTGCTTCACCATGTCCCTGCCCACTCTACGGGATTTGTGGTGCCACGCTGTAAAGTGCTTAGTTGTTTTCTGGCCTGACTTTGTTTCTTCCAGATGAGGATAGGTCATAAAAAGTAACACTAAGATTAAATATAATTGTGGCAAAAGAATATATATATTTTTTAAATTGACAAAGTGACCTAAACCCCAGTGTGTATGCACATTTTGTGCATACTATTTGACTGGTCAAATCAATTAATAGCGATGGAAGGGATTTAGCTAGTATTATGGCAGATTTCACTCATCGTGGTGGTGATGTAATAGTGGTGTCCAGGACTATTGGAGGGGTGTTCATTGATATAGCAATGTATCCTCAGTACAGCTGTTTTGTATTGAAACTGTCTAAAGCAGATGTTCTCAAACACGGTCATCAAGGCAATCCAACGGTCCAGATTTTCAGGATATCCATGCTTAGCCACAGGTGACTTAATTAGTACCTCAGTCAATTTGATGCAACCATCTGTGCTGAGACATGGATATACCTAAGACCTGGACCGTTGGAGTGCCTTGAGGACCACGTTTGAGAACCTTCGGTCTAAAAGTGAAATATCTGATTCTATAAAAAGCCAGGGCAACCCAAATGGGGAAGAGAGGGGCACCTCTTTGCTGGGGAAGGCGTTTTAATACATTTATGTTGGTTCTACCGTTCGGTTGTGGTGGAGCCTATAACTATTTAAGACCTTGATTTCATCAGCACATAGAGATGGGTCCCATGTTTATCTTGGCCTTTAATGGGATTAACTGAGACTGGGCAATTGGACTTAATCCCCTGTTGTATTGTTCTCTGTATTGTATTGCATCTGAGAACAATAGATGAAGGGTTTATGTAAATAAACCATGGTGTGTCTACGCACAGCAAAGAAGCCAAGATAACTGTGGATCTATCTGTAATTGACCAATACAGTGCCATATGTTTTTTTTTTTTTTTGTTTTTTCTGGGTGCTACATATTACATTTTCCATCCACCTCCACCTCTTTCTTCTTTATATACTAAGGGAAGTGTATTTTTCAAAACAAACATTATGTATAAGTTGAGGTTTTTATTTTAAATCTTAGTCTTGTTTTTGAAACATTTAATTTATTTGATGTTTGAATTACAAAGTTAGAAGCGAAGTTCTTTTCTAGGGTACAGAATCCTTATTTCTCCTTCAGCACTCCCAAAGGCTGGTGGCAAGATGGTCCGTCAACATGTTCTTATGTTAATTGCTGAGCTCATTACAGTTAATGTCTGTTTCGCTGGATGTGCTTCCAAGCGAGCTTATTCAACAACTACTAGGATAGGAAAGTTATTTACATAGAAAACTGATCAGAGACTTTGCAGTAATGACTTTACCTTACGTGAAGCTTTTTCTCACCTTTGGATTAAGTGTTTAATAAATTGTGTCTATAAAGACAGAATACTATTAGAATTGGAACACTGAAGGACATGGAAGAGAACTTGGCTTGCTTCAAAGGGACGAACAAAATGTATGTCAAACTAAAGTTAAAGTAATGTTCTGCATTAAAGTCAAGGAGTTGCTCTGTGAAAAACACATTCCAAATGAAGGGTACAGGGGGCCAGATGTACTAAGCTTGAAAAGTGATAAATATCACTGTGATAAAGTACCAGCCAATCGGCTCCTAACTGTCATTTTTCAAACACAGCCTGTGACATGGCAGTTAGGAGCCGATTGGCTGGTGCTTATGTCTAACTGAAACTGTATGTCTAACTGAAAAGTGTTTCTTGAAAGTGCCCCAGAGCTAAATAAGATGCTGTGGAGCCAGTGGCACGTATGCAGTGTTGTGCATTCTCCTCAGTGCACCCAGCTATTTCTTGTATACACACTCCGGGCTGCTCCGACAGGTGCAGGTACCTTTTGTGATATGCGCTGCACAGTAATGAACAACATGAATGACGTCAAAATGACTTTAAGGTGTCATGGCGCCTTCTCTAAAGTATACATGGGGGTGAAAGCTGTTTTGTGGGACTAATGAACTAATGAGCCATAAGCGACACAGGGGCAGATGTTTTAACCTGGAGAAGAGATGAAGAAGTGATAAAGCAGTGATAAGCGCAAGGTGATTATGCACCAGCCAATCATTACGGATTTGAAAAATGACAGGAGCTGATTGGCTGGTGCGTGATCACGTTGTGCTTGTCACTGCTTTATCACTTTTTTATCCCTTCTCCAGGCTTAATACATCTACAAAGGGATTGCTTTAACTGCTTGCAGGTAACAGCTACAAGCACATTAACGATTATTTGTTTTCAATTTAAATTAAGGGCCGTACTGACGGGGAGATTTCCCCAGAGATGTGTGCTGAGCGGTCTAGCACAGCACAGAGCGATGTGGTGAGCAAGGGGGTGGGGGGGGGACGGATACGGGGGGCCGCTCATTTCACCCAGCAGTGAAATGAGCGACCTGCTAGATTGTGCATGCAGGCCAATCTAGCACCGGTGATAGCGATGCGTGAGATCGCGCATCGCTGTCGCCAGCACCCCTACACACGGAACGATGTTCAGCTAATTTCTAAGCAATCTAGTCAGATAACTTAGAAATTAGCTGAACATTGCTCCGTGTGTACCCCCCTTTAGCCAATCACATTGAGCTGTTAACAAAAGATAAATTGTCTAGTCACAATATTGTTACTATTTGGATCTGTCCATAAATGTGAGGAAAGTCAAATATCTTAGTGCCCTTAGGTCTTCCAGTATGCTACACACCTGGTAAGTAACCTGTTCCGTAGTGGGAAGGGGCTACTCTTCATTAGTGGTTACTTGCCAGATTTGGGGATTCCGGTGGTAATATACTGTAACTATTTGTTATGTGCGCTGTATTTAAACTAGGGGTGTGCGCTGGGCTGTTTTTGTGTTTTGGATTTTGGATCTGTATTTTTTAGAAAAAAATCATAAAAACAGCTAAAATAACTGAATTTGGGGGTGCTTTTGTTCCTGCAGTATTATTAACCTCAATAACATTCATTTCTACTAGTTTCCGGTCAATTTTGACCACCTCACAGCTCACAATATTGTTTTCATCCAGTTTAGGCCAAAAGGTTGCACTAAGGTAGCTGCATTACTAAGCTAAGCGACAGCAGTGGGTGGCACAAACATGTGGCACTTAAACTTTAAACGTGGCATATCTAGGAAACAAAATGACACAGCAGTGGCAGACAGGATGGCAGTTTAATAAACTATACAAATGTTTGTCATCTACAAAAGTAGACAGTCAGCAATGCTCCAAACTTCACATAAATCAAACAAAAGAGGCGCGTGATGGAATTGTCCTTGGGCCCTCCCACCCACACCCACTAGTAATAGTAATTAAACACTGTGGTTTAATTTCACCAACAGTGCCGCACAAATGAGTCAGAAATATACATAATTACACACTGCGGTTGACCGTTACTGACAGCGTCGCACAAATGAGTCAGAAATATGTAGAAGTATTTTTTATATCACACACCGGCGGTTAGTGTCGCACAAATGAGTCAGAAATATATATAATTACACACTTGAGTTGACCTTTACTGACAGTGTTGCACAATATGTGTATGAGTAGGATATACTGCGCTCTGCCCAACAGTGTCACAGTACTTATGAAAATAAAAGAAAAATTGTATAGTACGCTGGAGTACAGCACAAACAAAATATACATATATATATTTTTATAATGATAATTTTAGGCTTTTTGTTATTAGCTTTTATCATTTCAATTTTACACCGGGGCGGAGCCCCCTTTCAGATACAGCAGAGAGAGCACCCATTTTTCAGATACAGCAGAGAGAGAGCACCCCTTTATCAGATAAAGCAGAGCACCCCTTTTTCAGATACAGCAGACAGAGAGCAGCCCTTTTTCAGATATAGTGAGAGAACACCCCTTTTTCAGATACATCAGACAGGGAGAGCACCCATTTGTCAGATACAGCAGACAGAGAGAGCACCCCTTTCAGATACTGCAGACAGAGAGAGCACCCCTTTCAGATACAGCAGACAGAGCACCCCTTTCAGATACTGCAGACCGAGAGAGCACCCCTTTTAGATACTGCAGATGGAGAGAGCACCATTTTCAGATACAGTAGACGGAGAGAGCACTCCTTTCAGATACTGCAGACAGAGAGAGCACCCCTTTCAGATACTGCAGACAGACAGAGAGCACCCCTTTCAGATACAGTAGACAGAGAGAGCACCCCTTTCAGATACAGCAGACAGACAGAGAGCACCCCTTTCAGATACTGCAGACGGAGAGAGCACCACTTTCAGATACAGCAGACAGAGAGCACCCCTTTCAGATACTGCAGACCGAGAGAGCACCCCTTTCAGATACTGCAGACAGAGAGAGCACCCCTTTCAGATACTGCAGGCGGAGAGAGCACCACTTTCAGATACTGCAGACAGAGAGCACCCCTTTCAGATACTGCAGACAGAGAGAGCACCCCTTTCAGATACTGCAGACCGAGAGAGCACCCCTTTCAGATACTGCAGACAGAGAGAGCACCACTTTCAGTTTCAGATACTGCAGACAGAGAGCACCCCTTTCAGATACTGCAGATGGAGAGAGCACCCCTTTCAGATACTGCAGACAGAGAGAGCACCCCTTTCAGATACTGCAGACCGAGAGAGCACCCCTTTCAGATACTGCAGACAGAGAGAGCACCACTTTCAGTTTCAGATACTGCAGACAGAGAGCACCCCTTTCAGATACTGCAGACGGAGAGAGCACCCCTTTCAGATACTGCAGACAGAGAGAGCACCCCTTTCAGATACAGCAGACAGAGAGAGCACCCCTTTCAGATACTGCAGGCGGAGAGAGCACCCCTTTCAGATACTGCAGACAGAGAGAGCACCCCTTTCAGATACTGCAGGCGGAGAGAGCACCCCTTTCAGATACTGCAGGCGGAGAGAGCACCCCTTTCAGATACAGCAGACAGAGCACCCCTTTCAGATACTGCAGACAGAGAGAGCACCCCTTTCAGATACTGCAGACAGAGAGAGCACCCCTTTCAGATACAGCAGACAGAGCACCCCTTTCAGATACTGCAGACAGAGAGAGCACCCCTTTCAGATACTGCAGGCGGAGAGAGCACCCCTTTCAGATACTGCAGGCGGAGAGAGCACCCCTTTCAGATACAGCAGAGAGAGCACCCCTTTCAGATACTGCAGACAGAGAGCACCCCTTTCAGATACAGCAGACAGAGCACCCCTTTCAGATACAGTAGACAGACAGAGCACCCCTTTCAGATACAGTAGACAGAGAGAGCACCCCTTTCAGATACTGCAGATGGAGAGGACACCACTTTCAGATACAGTAGACAGACAGAGAGCACCCCTTTCAGATACAGTAGACAGAGAGAGAGCACCACTTTCAGATACTGCAGACAGAGCACCCGCCCCACGATAGACAACACAGTACTGAGACTGACACGTCTGTCCAGTACACTCACCACAGCCAGAGTGAAAATGGCGCCGATGCATGGAACTTATATAGAATCCAAAACCTGTGAGAATCCGACAGTGGGAAGATGACGTTATGCTTTGGGATCCAAGTAAGGCGGGAAGTGACTCGGATTCCGCCTCGGATTGCAGTGTTCGGGTGGGTTCGGTTCCCGGGGAACTGAACCCGCTCATCCCTGATTTAAACGTTGACACAATTGTATATGATTTTCTATCATGGGCAATAATTTGTTATTAACCCAAGAATTCACTATAACACACGTAATGTTTTATTTTGGTTCTTTAGTGGTTACTAGATACAATCATCATGTATTATTATTATTTTGAGTGAACACAAAGGCAAACATTCAGTATACACATACTACAAAGCACAATAACAAATGTTCCGCATTGTTTTCCTGTGAATTAGGCTTCTGGCAGGAGCCTATTTCTGCTTTTCTTCCAACTCCTCACAAAAGCGCTACATTTCCTCTGTGGTTCCTGCTGACTAACTGAGGGCCTGAGACGCAGCGTCGATGTGAAAATATGCTAATGCCACAGGAGGCATCTGAGGGAAAGAAACGCCCACTGCCAGCATCGCAGATCCTAGTGGACGCAGCATCAAACCATCTGCAAGATCATTGGCTGTCTGCGTAACCCTGAGGTTACTCAGATTGGCCCTTGCAGCTCCTTAGCCAAGACCAGGAAGACTGCTTTGGAAGACGCAGACCCTGGCTTCAGCACTCCCAGAACATTGGGGGATTCATCGGCACTGCCCCCAGACAGCCACAGCCTGTCATTTGGGCTATGGCTCAGGGGGCACTGCGTGTGACAAGACAGGACCCATTCTGCACATGCACAAAGCTGGTCCTGTGCAGGTGATCCACCATTGGAAATGTTTTGTGTACTCTTTAAGTCCTGAAGAACTACCCAGAGTATTTCCTGAAGTATACAGGGGTTAATTACTAGGAAGAACTGCAGAGTAGGAATTAGAAAGAATCACGGGGCGCACTCTTTTCACCCCATTCATATTGCTGTGTGATGTCCTTTTTTGTTAATGAAACAAACGTGTTTTAAATATACTTTACAGCCTTATTCCTTTGGCATTGTCAATTTTTTTTCCATTTGTGGGACTAAAAATTAATTGAACCCTTTTGGGTCACGATTACAATTACCCCCTCCTTCCTTTTTTTTTAAACATTTTAATAGAGAATCTCCTCTCCAGTGGGAACATGCTACAGGGACAGCCATAGTAGGGATCAAAGATCTCCATAGTCCGCTTAGATCTCCATAGTCCGCTTAGTTTCCATCATAGTTAACACGTATTTGCAGATACCTCCACGCTGCATTGCAAAAGTGCTGAAACTTGAAAGTGGAAACAGCCAATAACATAAGTCTGTAATAACTAAGACCAACAGAATTTATCGTCCTAGTTCCCAGACTTCATGCAACGTCTTAAACTACCGGTTAAAGATTGCCATCGATATTACCATTTCATCTGTCGCTCTTTATTGTTTTTATGCTGTAACCTAGAAGGATTTAGTGTTTTTCTTTGGACGATTGCAAAGTTCTACCATTGGTGAGAGAGGAGGCAGCGGTACATGAAGCTGTAATTGCTGCCGCTGAAGAGTTACTGATTGATGGCTTTCAATCAATACATTGTACTTAACCTTTTTTGCTCATTTGAAGGTCCTATTTTTTTTTTCTCCATAATGTAATTTGCTCACCCTACAAAGAATGCTTATAGTCATATTGTTGTGAACATAATGATAGCCAACTAATAGCCTCCTCATTCTAACACTTCATAAGAGCAATAATACTTATTAAATATCATGTTCTTGACAACTGCTTATACTCGAAGGTGTCTTTTTAAATGCATTGAAGCAATGGACCATCGTCATGCTGGATTGATTTGAAGGCCTTTCTCTTGTCAGCATTCTGCAGTACAATTTTTTAAATGTATTAGTCCAGTATAAGGATACCAGCTTCTAACCACCGGAGACCGATGTATTAAGGCCGGAGAAGGGATAAAGAAGTGATAAGTGCAAGGTGATAACGCACACCAGCCAATCAGCTCTTAACTGTCATTTTTCAAATCCCTAATGATTGGCTGGTACGTTATCACTTTGCACATATCACTGGTTTATCACTTCTTTATCCCATCTCCAGGTTAATACATCTTGCCCCAGTGATACATAGGGTCTGTGCAAGTGCTAACCGTTGTACATTAAACTAAGAGCATGCGCATGAATTATAAAGATGGGTCCAGCTTGGTGTCTTTCCTTCTTGAGGTAGAGGGTGTGAGGTGCAGTTTGACCCAAAATGTCTGCTTGCAAAATATAATCCCTGTTTTGTGAAAGACTTCAGATTGCGCTGCTCAGTAGATGTTATATCTGATGAGCCCTAGCAACTCATGCAGAATGGGGGTGTCCTATCTCATATACAAACTCAGGAAAAGATGGTGGGACGGGTAGGAACAAGCACCCCGAACATAACCTAAAACAGTGCGTAGCCGCTGGTAACTGACTCTGCGAATTCTGAAAGTGTAAATCATATATGTAGAATCATACAATATAGATGAGTTTATATCCTGGTCTCTTTCCTCCAAAAAATCCACAAAATAGAAAAAAGAATAGAAAAGGGGACTTCTCCGAGTATCGATCCACTGTCTATTCACTTGCATATTTATAATGGGTGCCGTGTGTGCGATGCACTCAAGCCCCTGGGGTCCACCCCGCACCCATTTTTTTTCAATACTTACCCCCCGGAGTCCTGTGTCGGCAGCAGCAGCACTGCAGAAATCACCAGGAAAATTGTGCTGCGCCATTCTCCCAGTGTTTTGTGCATATGCAGTAAGGAAATCACTGGGAAAATGGCCACCACGCCATTTTCCCAGAGACCTGCGCAGGCACACCAGACTCTGGGACAGCTCTAGGGTCACCAAGTGACCCCAGTGCCCAGAGCTACAGCGCTGACGGCTAGAGAGGAGGGGCCCAGTCGGAGCCTGCACACGGGCCGCCTCCTCTTTAGATGTGCCCCTGTGTCTATGTATTTCACTAGTGGATAGTGGTGGTCCTAAAAGTGCATATGAAAAACTTACACAGTGGGAGTTGTTCAGAGTTGTTAGCAATTGGGCAAAATCATGCTGCACTGCAGGTGGGGCAGATGTAACATGTGCAGAGAGAGTTAGATTTGGGTGGGGTGTGTTCAAACTGCAATCTAAATTGCAGTGTAAAAATAAAGCAGCCATTATTTACCCTACACAGAAACAAAATAATCCACCCAAACTAACTCTCTCTGCACATGTTACATCTGCCCCGCCTGCAGTGCAACCTGATTTTGCCCAGTTGCTAACATTTTTGGTTTGCTAACAACTCTGAATAACCCCCTGTGTCTGCTTAGTTCTTAGGGGGTCATTCCGAGTTGATCGCTAGCTAAAATTTTTCGCTGCGCTGTGATTAAGGGAAAAAACGGCACTTCTGCGCATGCGTATGCGGCGCAGTGCGCACGCGTGACGTACTTTCACAATGGCCGATGTATTTTTTACACAAGGTCTAGCGAAGCTTTTCAGTCACACTGCTGACCGCAGAGTGATTGACAGGAAGAGGGCGTTTCTGGGTGTAAACTGACCGTTTTCAGGGAGTGTTCGGAAAAACGCAGGCGTGCCAGGAAAAACGCAGGCGTGACTGGGCGAACGCAGGGCGTGCTCGTGACATCAAAACAGGAACTGAACAGTCTGAAGTGATCGCAAGCTAGAAGTAGGTCTGGAGCTACTCTAAAACTGCACAATCTTTTTTTGTAGCCGCTCTGCGATCCTTCTGCTAAATTAAGATACACTCCCAGAGGGCGGCGGCTTAGCGTTTGCACGGCTGCTAAAAGCAGCTAGCGAGCGAACAACTCGGAATGACCTCCTTAGTTCCCTACTGTTATAACCTCAGGGCCTTGCGGTCACTCTACTTCAGATATCACAAATACTGTAGCACAATATCAGGTACTTTATGGATGCAATATTGCATGCCATGTAAGGAGAGACTAAATGGAATATCCTGCATATTATTATTATTATTATTATTATTATTATTAATAATAATAATAATATTATTTATTATTATTACCAGTTATTTATATAGCGCACACATATTCCGCAGCGCTGTACAGAAAATATTTGCTCATTCACATCAGTCCCTGCCCCGGTGGAGCTTACACTCTATATTCCCTATCACATGTACACACACACACACACACACACACACACACACACACACACACACACACACACATTCACACATAGGGTTAATTTTGTTGGTACCCAATTAACCTACCAGTATATTTTTGGATTGTGGGAGGAAACCGGAGTACCCGGAGGAAACCCACGCTAGCACGGGGAGAATAAACAAACTCCACACAGTCAGGGCCATGGTGGGAATAGAACCCATGACCTCAGTGCTGTGAGGCAGTAATTCTAACCATTACACCACTGTACTGCCCATACTTGCATAGTATGCAAGTCCTCAATACAGGTGTTAGGGAGAAGGTGGCAGCATGTGCTCACCCCAGCTGCCAAGGTTCTTGTTGTACCCCTGTCTGGTACACTCACTTCAACCTTTCTTGTATTCTCTCCTGGAACAGCCGAGTCCCGAATTTAGGGGCCTCTCCCGACCAAATTAGCCAGTCATGACTGAAGTTGGCGGCCCAAGGTTGGTTGATGCAACTTGCATTGAATCATATCACCTAGTCACCCCCACAACTGTAAAATACCAGTCATCCTGGCTTTAAACAGCAAGAGTCAGAGCCAAGGGTCCAATCGTAGCACCATGAGAAACGTATCCACTCGTCCACTTCTACACTCTTTTCACTGCTTGATACAAAAACCCCTTAGATAGATCTGCTCCTTACAGCATGGGCAATAACCCCTAGTTACGGCTCACTGGTTCCCTGTGCTGGCCCATACCTCTGACTACGTGACATCTAGACATGGGTGGAGTCGCTGGGAAGAGAAAGTGTAGATCTGCCCAGATGCTCTAAGTGGCTCTACACATAGCAGGGCACATGACCAGGGCATACTTTGGATACTCTGCAGCAGTAATACTGGCTAGTTATATACAGGGGCCGTGGGGCAGCGATGGTGCCGCTCCCCGGCCTTGCCTCCCAGGTGATGTCACTGCCTGGACACCACTCCCTACGGCCCTGTGTCAGTTCTCTGGTTTCCTCCCACATTCTAAAATGATGCTGGTGGTTTCAGTGGATTCTGACAAGAAACAAGAAAAAAAAGAACCTTAGTGCATATGTGTGTGTGCATTTAGGTAATATAGATTGTAAGCTCCACTGGAACATTGACTGATATATAATATCCTGTGTAAAGTGCTGTGGAAGATGTGTGCAGTGGTGCCAAGAGAGGGGGGGAGAGGGTACAAATTACCCGGGTCCAGATCTGATGGAGGGCCCCAGTGAGGGTCCAGTAGGGGCCTAGGCCCCCTCCCCCTTACCTGGCAGCTGTGACGAAACGCGTTGGGCTCCCTGTGGTGACCCCCCTGTGCCTATTTTAAAAGCTAAGTTATAACTTCTTATTTTTTACTGAGACATTTATAACCCCAGGATTTTACTAATAGTTTTATGGTTTAAACCTACTTTTATGTGATTAATAAAACTTGTTTGTATCATTTTATAGTTTTTTGGCATTTAAATCAATCTTTTAACAATTGCATTTTAAATCACACCAGTCGCCGGTACCTTTATTCCCCCATTTTTTAAGTTTTCCCAGCAGTCCTGTACCAGTACTGCGTTCTTAAGGGTTGGCAGACACCTTTAGTAAGGTTGCGTGTTTTTTAATGAATTTTAGCAATTTATTTACTAAATCTGCATCATACTGAGAACCCACCTCACAAGTGGCGCTGTGTCAATTCCCTTTTCTACATATATATATATATATATATATGCATATTTATATATATATATATACACACAACAAGATTCAGAGTGCGGCCATTCACAATTTTGGAGGAGGCAGTTACACATCTCTTGGATGCCACACTTTTGGAATATCATTTAATGGTATCCAATAAGAGGACACTGTCTCATTAATATTGTACCGATCACAAAGTTCTACATCAATTTAGTACAGGTCATTTTTGACCTTCTCGTATAGAAGTCAGACCACTAGATCATACTATTTCTCGGTATCACATTACCATCTAAAGATAAAGATTGCCTTACCCATCGGGAACATTGCTGGTGTAATGTGGTTACTTCCACTGGAAGCTCTTAATGTTCTTGCAAACCTCAGGCTTTTACTTTCTAAATAAACAAATCCTACTGCAGAATATCTCCGCACACTTAATTAAATGATGTTCTCGATGCATGTTTGAGGCTAATTTGTAGCATGAGGTTGGATTGCCAACTTATTTATTTATATAAGGAAGTGTTGTGCTTTGGTTTAATTAGAGGTAGCTGCTTGTAAGACAATTAGCGCTGGATGTAAAAACCTGTTCAGGTCTTAGACAAGTTTGATCATTTGGCAGCAATTATTTAAATTGCTGGCACCTTTCGTTAACAATTTTTTAGAATGTCAGAAAAGCAAAGTTGCCTAATGAGTAGGAGCTTACAATTACAAAAGAAAGGTGTGTGTATATATGTATATATTTAGGCAGTACATTTAATTTAAGTATCTACGGTCCTATCAGTGGTTGGGGGAACAACAAATTGCAGTTTGTTTATCTAGCACCATGTATTGTCTACCTATGCCCCAGCTGGGAAAACTAATATACCCTGCAATATATATTGCGGTGGCTATGGTCAGAGCAGCCATCGGGGGGGACTGTGAGGACTTGTGTCCCGGGCCCTTACAGAGAAGGGGGCCCACTCCTGGCTTCTACCTGTAGAGCTGCACCAGTCTGTGAATCAACAGCAGTCTGATGCACAAGGAGGACTTCCATATCCTCCAACATGACCCGTTCCATTAGGTACAAAATGCTCTGTTCCTGGACTTCTGTGCCAGTGGAAGTTACAGAGGAGGGGCTACAGCACAGTCCAAAATTCAAATAGGGGAGCCACACCAACTGCCAGTGAGCCCTGGCCGGTGATATTTGCCAGTGTATGGGGTAGCAGTTGGTGCGGCTCCCCTATTTGAATGTTGGACTGTACTGCAGCCCCACCTCTGTAACTGCCACTGGCACAGAAGTCCAGGAACAGAGCATTTTGTACCTAATGGAACGGGTCATTTTGGAGGGTATGGACTTCTTAAAACAAGCCTTATATGCACTTGAGCTCTCTGTAAACCATTTTTGTAGGTCCGCAACACTCCACCTATCTGTAATGTCACAATGTATGACATTACATAGGGGTGGAGCGGTGCGGCAGAATCTTTTTTTTGGGGGGGAGGGAGGGGCCCTGTCTATTTTGTCAGTCCCAGGCCCCATAATTTGTAATGGCAGCCCTGGCTATGGAGTCTAGAAGCAGTAATTGCAGGAGGCTGAGCTGCTGCTGACAGGGCCGCCCAGCCAATCGCAGCACTTTTCCCAGACCTGGATCTAAAAGCCTGGGTCCAGCACTTTCACACCACAGAAATCCTGGGTTCACACTGTGCAGACACCGGAATAACCCAGGTAAATTTCAAGGTCGTTGAACTGGGACTCCCAACCCGGGTAGGTATTTTTCACACTATCATTAGATCCGGCTCATATAGGCTGTACCGAAAAATTACCATTTTTTTTTTTAAGTCGGTATGAAAGGGGTATAAGTCTCCCTACCAAATTTGGTGACATTCTGACTGTCAGATCAAGCTACAGACTGCTCTGAATAGGGGAAGTTTAATTCTGGCCACTGTGTGTATGTGAATGGGGAGTTTTCATAACCGTAATCACAGCATCGTAACATTTCACTAGAGTTTCAATAAAAACTTTTTTTATATTTAATGGAGCTACAAACACAGAGATTTCGTTGGGCAGGATTTGGTCAGCTCATGGAAACACTGAAGCACTTACACTGCTTTTAAATCGGAGCACAGAGACTAAATGGAAAGTGTTTTTTATTTATTCTAATGATTTAAATAAATACCGTTTTAAGTACTTATATGGAAACGTCATTGCAAAGGATGAAAAGCAACAAAGACGATAAGGGAAAATAGAGCATTACAGCATTTAAATTGTTAAAAGTAAAAGGGAGTGAAAAGTAATTATTGAAATACAAAGACTAGCAAAATTTATAAAAAGAAAATCAAGTTAGTAAGGACTGAAGCGAAAATAAACAGCACGTCTTATCCTCAAATGCTTTTCAAGTACATAATTGACAAAAAAATAACTACAGTATAATATTAATTGTACAAAATAAAAAATAAAGCTGCTTTTTTAAATGTGTTATTTCCATCTGTAGTCGTAGAAGAGAAAATAGGTTAGCAAGAGGAACTAGGAAGCCTATGGATCATTACCAGCCCCATAGGGGTATATTCAGTAAGAGTCGGAAACTGCCGTCTTGTCGGAAAGACGGCAGTTTCTGACTGATTGAGGTCGGAAGGGGTTCCAACCTATTCAATGACGGGCCGTTTCTTCCAACAAGTTGGGAAATCTGACTTGTCGGAATACACGCGGACCCGCGATCCAAGTGTATTGTCGGAAGTGGGACCAAACCCAACAGGTTTTAGCCCCGTTTCCGACAATGTCAATCCGACTTTTCAAAAAGCATTGAATAGAGAGTTGTCGGGTCCTTTCCATCCGAAAGGACCCAACAGCTATTGAATACACCCCATATTAGTATTTAGTATACAGTATATCACCAAGCAACTGCGCGATCCTGAGCTTCCCCAAGGACATTGACCCACAGTGGTAAGAGGGGGGTCTGCGGATCTCGCTCACAGCTACTCGCTTACCTATCTCAAGCTAATGCCTGACCTAGGGGGAAATGTATCAAACCTTTGAGAGAGAAAAAGTGGAGAGGTTGCCCATAGCACCCATCCGCTTACAGTTGTCATTTCATAGACTGTTCTATATAAATGTTAGATAGAAGCTGGTTAGTTGCTGTAGGTAGATTCTCCACTGTATCTCTATGAAAGGTTTGAGGCATCCCCCCTTTAGTCTTCACTAATAATGTCTCATCCGGGCTACAGTACAAGATGTTTCCTATTCCAGCACCAGATTTTCCACCACGTCCGTCAGACTGTATCCCAGCATTTAAATCTTTTAAGGAATGTCTGAAACTCACCATTAGGTCTTTACCTATTTCCACTTATTCTACCCAATATTCAAATTACTAGAAGTCATTACACATTATGGAAAATCTGGAAACAGATGAATGTAGGAAATACATATGAAATACCGGCGGTGACCGACAGCGGCATCCCGACACTAAAGATCCTGACATCAGTGCCCAACTCTAACCCCCTGCTAGTGCCTACCCCCCTTCCCCTAACCCTGACTGAACCCCGATACTCACCTTCATGGCTATCTGTGATCCGGTGTCGGGATTCCGCCACCAGTCAGTGTCAGACTGCGGCATGATGGGCCCACCGGGGGAATGCAGTGATAGGGGCCCATACTTAGGGGTGTGGCCAGTCTACAAAGGGGGTGTGGCCAGCCTCCACAGAGGCTTGAAATACACAATAGTTTAGTGCAGTGTAATGCAACATATCTACCATGTATAATACTAAAGTGCACAGTCTTGAACTTGATCCCTAGCGGAAGAATTGGGCCCTCAGGCAGTGGGGCCTACCGGTGGTTTCCCTGGTACCCCTGTGGGCCAGTCTGACCCTGCCACCAGTCACATGACTGCCGGCATCCCAAATTGCCAGGATGCTGAATGCAGAACTATAGAGACAGGATGTATAAGACTCCACCAGCTTGTATTGTCTTCAGCAGAGGGATCAATTATTTCTATGTAAAGTGCAGCCAGTCAGGGTGAATAGAACTTTGATGTGTAGCGTAAAACCCAGGTGTCAAAGCTCTAGTCTTAGCGTTCCAGCCTATTCTGGTGGTCTCTCTGGAGATTTCTGCATAAGCCGCCATGTGCTGCGCTCAGAGAGGTGGAGAAGTCATAGTAATAAGTACCGGTACAGATTGTATTGTTTTAGCTCTATTCAATGCATCTATAGCAGGCATTCCCAACCTTGGTCCAGAAGGCACACCAGCAGCAGCTGTCCAGGTTATAGTGATATCCAGGCTTCAGCACAGGTAACTTGACTAGTACCTAGGTTACAGTACTGTATTTCGATTTAACCATCTGTGCTGAAGCCTGACTATTACTAAAGCCTGCACTGCACTGAGGTCTGAGGTTGGGAATGCCTGATCTATAGCAATGACGTTTCCCCAGGCACATTCTTGCATTGATGAAAGATTTAACAGTCTCCTTACCCTTCTGGGTCCCAGGCTGTATTCAGTTTAGCGTATGCTTATTCTAAATCTTTACTAGATCTACAGAACTGGTCATATGAGGGGGGGAAATGCAGGCCTGCGAATGGCATATTGGGACATCATGCTCCTGCTTTAGTGTACATTTGTACTTGGAACTCGTGGAATAGGCCCTCAGGATTGCAGCATCTGGGGAAGTGTGAAAGCGTGCGACTGTTGAGAAGGAGCTCCTTCTATATACAGTATATGCCCCTTGTATATGCAACCACATGGAAAGAATAGCATTTTGTGTGCCTTTAGGTTTCCGTTGTGAAGACTGAGCACTTGCAGCCTGTCCCCAGTTATGCTTTATAGCCATTGCCATTTGTTGGAGGCAACAGATATGGTCTGTCTGCTTCTTTCTTTTTATAAAGGTGTATGCATCCTCCAAGCACACTTTTTATGAGAAAAAGTCATATTTATAGACTCCGTTCTACCAGTATAATGAAAACCTTCAAATGTACAATAGTTATTAATGTAATAAAGACATTTCTTTGTGTCACTCTTCCAAATAATATTTAACCATTTACTCTGGAGGATTCCCCTCCTCATTAGCATTAAGACTGCGGAGGACGATCTGACTAAAAAAAATATGAAAAAAAGATGACCATTGGGCGCTCCAGACAGCGGCTGCCAGGCATCAGGAAATGACCTCTCCATGTGCGTGCTAACCTCATAAGATTCCAACACCCTTGTTTGAAAGAGGAGAGTCCCCGCAACCCCAACAAAGTTATTCTGTGGTGAGAAGTGTGATCACCAGGCAACACCCCCGAGCACTATGGGAAATTCATGGAGTTCAGGGATGGGGAAAGATTTTGCCCAACCTAGCTTCCGATAATTAAGTGGTACCCGCCGCATCTTTCAAATGGTGGTGTATACAGCGCTTCAGTAAACGTACATTTTCTGTATAGGGGTAGGGGGGGTGCTTTCACCCACATAATGACACAGACAGTATCAGCCAGTCTTGCTGAAAAATGTTTTCCATTCGTGAGGGGAAAGGGGGGGATGCATTTTGCCCTTTCTCCCTTAATGTGTCCGGCACACAAGTCAGGGGGACCCTTCTTTGAATGACAGGAGTTTTCTCTTTCAGACAATGGGCCTGAATTACGATTGTATGGAATTGTACAGGCGCTGCAATTCCGTGTTGCTAAAATGCTGCGTCTGAGGTTCACGATTCACTATGCTCTTAGGCACCGGTCAACAGTTTACATAGGCTGGCGGTCGAATGCCACGACGCAGACCCTGGACCTGCCAAGCCTTCATAATGGGGGTGACACTCCCCCATTTTGAAGAATGGTGCCAGGTGCCGCCCCTGCTTCACCCCCCAACCGCCGTAGCACGTCACTCATTGTTGCAGCTGACAGGGCTACGAGCAATATTGCAAGACCAGTTCTGCACATGTGCAGACTTCCAAACATCGTACAGTATGTGTACACACACCATCGGGTTTACGTACAGATATGAATTAGAATTAGTTGGTTATTGTCAGGTGATCAAGCAATAAGTTAAACCGCACACACACACAAATACATTTCCCACATGGGGGGATTTAAAGGACATTTTTATTATACGATACGTACGTAGTTTAAAATGTAGATGGCAAAAATGTAACAAAAAAAAAGAATTACTTTCAAGTGTAGTAAAAACGGGTATGGCTCGTTGGGTCGACACAACTTAGGTTGACAGTCATTAGGTTGGCCACTATTGATCAACATGCATTAGGTTGACAGGGTCACTAGGTCGACATAGCCATTAGGTTGACATGTACTAGGTCGACAGGTTAAAAGGTTGACATGAGTTTTTTTACCTTTTTTTTTGGTGCTGTTTTCTTCATAAAGTGACGTTGAACACCAATTAGTGGACAGCTGCGCTCGGCACAGGTTACCGTTCCCAATTGTAGTCCACATGGATCGTAAAGTATGAAAAAGTTCAAAAATTTAATTTAAAAAAACAACAACATGTCAACCTTTTGAACTGTCGACCTAGAAACCCTGTCGACCTGATGACCGTATCCCGTAAAAACCCGCACAGCGCAGGTCTGGAACAGTAAATCAAAGCAGAAGCAAGAAGTACAAAGTACAGTATGTGCGGTGTTTATACAAACTATATCATGTGCTTTATTGCAGATTATGCTTCAGGTGCTGAGATATCCAAAGCATAATCCATGATAAGTGCCTGCTTCGGGTCTGATAGGATATACATTTTATATATGTTTTTTTATATATATATATATATATATATAAACACTGCTCCTTACCTCTGTTTTGCTGCCAGCGGCCACTGGAGGGCACATGACGGAGCTCTGTTCAGGGTCCGTGCTGGGGCTGCAGATGATGCGGGTGAAGAGGAGGCTCAGTTGCTTTATATATACTGTGCGCCGGCAGATGGGTGGGTTCCTGTGCCCTCCCCCTTCCCATACCCTGCACAGGCCACGCCAGACCCCTCCGGGCAGCTGCTGGTGGCTACTGGTGTTCTCTACCCCAAGACTGGGCAAGAGCTGTGCTGGGATTCAGAGCCGGATTAAGTCCATGGGGGGCCCGGGGTACTTAAGACAGTGGGGCCCCTATTCAAGAGAGGAGGAGGGCGGGGGGGGGGGGGTCACATACCAGCCAACGATCGAAACTGCGCTCCCGTCCCCGCCAACCGCACAGACAGCTGAGCGACGACTCAGCTCTCCAATCATGTATGAATGAAGCAGCCTGCCGCTCAGCCATTGGGGCAGCCTACGTCACTCATACGTTATTGGACAGCTGAGCCGTCGCTCAGCTGTCCTGTTTGTACGGCCGCCGCTGCAGTGCGGACGGGAGTACAGCACCACAGATCGGATCGGAAGAGAGATCCGATCTGTAGTGTGGCAGGGGGCCCTTTTGGAAAGGGGGGCCCGTGGGTACGTATCCCCGGGACCCCCCCCCCCCCTTAATCCGGCTCTGCTGGGATTGCTGAGCTTACACCTGCCAGTGCCAGTTTGTGTGGTGTATATAGTGCAGCATCATTATTGCTTGCCCATTACAGATATACAGCATTTATATTTATAAAAGGCTAACGCCTAACACACATTCTGCCCTATAATCTGGCCCTGGTGTCCGTCATTTTGTTGGACTTTATTTAATTGCCAGTGTGTGTGTGTGTATGTGTGTGTATACATATATATATAGCTATAGATATATATATATATATATATATATATAGATATCCCCCTATCAGTTATTAATTAAATCAATTATTTTTTTGCAATGAATGGGTTAATTAACACTTTCTTCCCAAAACACCAGAATGAATGTAAGAAAGATGGATGAGGGGGGAAGGGGGGGGACACGACTTTTAGGAGACAGATGGTCACATCCTCACCTCAGTAATATCAGTGGGAATTTCCCACTGTTAGGTGTGCCACTGTCTGATCCTGCGGAACTCCGTCAGCGGTCAGCCACAGAACACTTCAAGTTCTGTGTGTGAGTTGGCAGGACGCGGGCGGGAGGACAGGACAGCGCAGGACGGGCGGGCGTGAGGGAGTGCATTTGGGGTGATTTACCCCCGTTCTCTGACCACTTAGACCAATCTGACCAGTTAGATTCTAACTGAACAATATGAACGTCTTCATTCATATTTGAACGAGAACTTGGTCAAAACTTTCAGTGCGGAGGCCCCAACGATGAATGATGTGCGGCCCTGTGATTGTTCATCGTTGGTGCCGGGTCGCTTATACCCACAAGCCAGTATGGACAATCTCATCCATATTAGCATGCAGGGCTATGGGGCCGGGTGACAGGGTATCCGGACTCCAGGTCGACAGCAAAAAGGTCGACACACCTTAGGTCGACGCCAATTGGTCGACACACACCTTAGGTCGACATGGACAAAAGGTCGACAGGAACAAGGTCGACATGGAAAAAGGTCGACATGAGTTTTTCATGATTTTTTTTTTCTTTTTTTGAACCTTTTCATACTTAACGATCCACGTGGACTACGATTGGAACGGTAATCTGTGCCGAGCGAAGCGGTAGCGGAGCGAAGGCACCATACCCGAAGCATGGCGAGCGAATCGAGCCATGCGAGGGGACGCGGTGCACTAATTGGGGTTCCCGGTCACTCTACGAAGAAAACGACACCAAAAAAACATAAAAAACTCATGTTGACCTTTTTCCATGTCGACCTTGTTCCTGTCGACCTTTTGTCCATGTCGACCTAAGGTGTGTTGACCAATTGGCGTCGACCTAAGGTGTGTCGACCTTTTTGCTGTCTACCCTCAGTCCCAGACCCGGGTGACAGGGGAGTGAAGAAACTTCACTCCCCCCGTCACTTCCTTTCCTCCGCTTCCCCCGCTGCCGGGTCGGCCGTATCGGCAGTCAGGCACCTCGGCAGCACATTGCGGTGTATAGGGCCCATTACTGCTTATGTAGAAAAGTCCTCTGGTATCCACATAGCCATAATACATCTAGTAACTGTGCTGCCCTTTGCCTCGTCTATTCTGCAGACTGATTAGCTAAAGAGTCATAGCAGAAAAAGATACCAAGAAATGGGTAATTGGGCGCTGTCTGGTGCTGTGACTCTAATGCTGCTGCTAGACCTTTTGGGGTAGTCACACCCAAACCTAGAAACCAAAAAACAACAATAGCAGTGCTAACGTGGAAATAAATTAATTATTGAGAAGGATTGAATGATAAAATTACTTCACATTTAATTGGGTATAAACCACATTAAAAACACACATTCAATTCATAGATTAAAAATTAAAAATGAGGGTCCGAATGATAACTGCCTATGACAAAGTAATCCGTTCCTATGTAAAATCAACTGGATTGCAGAAAGATGTAACAACTGGAGATGGACTGACGGCGCAGTGTCACCAATGACTAGAGGTGTAGTCCCTTGAGAGTGTCTCTTGTGATGAAACAAAACCAGCCAGGTTTCGGGGTCCTGATTAAACCGCAGTGTCCTACTTGTGCATAGGTGATTGGTGCTGCTCTAGAGCTGATGAGCCGCCTTATTATTTCTGCTTTTTTCAAAAGTCCAGTGATGGTCCGGATACAAAAGGCAGTGAAGTTGCTAAATGTTGACCCAAGTAGCTAAAGGGCCTGAGTCATGCCTGATCCATGCTGTGCGTTTTTGCACAGCGGACACTCAGGCCCTAACTGCGCATTCTATGCACCACAATGCACACGCGTCAGACAACAACAAAATGGCATCACCGGTCAGCGACGGGATGGTGCGAAAAATCCGATCACACAGGTGTTCACAAGGTGATTGACAGGAAGAGGCCGTTTGTGCGTGGTAGCTGAGCGTTTATTGGGAGTATCGGGAAAAACACAGGCGTGCCCAATCATTTTCAGGGAGGGTGTGTGACGTCAGCTCCGGCCCCGATCAGCCTCTTCTCATCGCAATGTAGGAGTAAGTTCTGGGTTGCGCAAAGACTGCACACAGTGGATGTTTGCAGATCGGCGTACACATGGGATCGCACACTTGCACGGCGAATTTACACTCCCCCTGGAGGCGGCGACTATCTGAACGCAGGACAGGAAAGTGAGCAGCCCAGAGATCAGATCTGAATCACCCCCAAAGAGTATAGATGGTATCGATAACTTTATGTCCATTGGTATAGTCCTCTGAAAAAGTCTGCTGACGGTGGCTTGGAATACTCTGAGTTTCCTGATATGTTCTGTTAATAGTTGAGTAAGGTATTATCCACCTACTAACAGAGGCATTCTGTGCCATGTTATATCAGATTGATGTCACATATGTATGGTCAAAATGAAATGAAACCATCTCTGCCACTAGCAGTAATCACCCTATATGGAGTATATTGCAGAACTGGTGATAGCACAGGTTATAGGTATTGTGATTCAGGTCACTAATGGCCCTGTTGCACCAATTTTAGACTCTCAATAAAATATAATGTTAGATCAAATATTACCAACCAGTCATCTGTGGCCACAATAGGTTTATGATTTCATGTGTCTCCTAATAGTGATATATAACATATGCAGACCAACTCTGCAGTAGCTGGTAACTTAATATTGAAACCCCATTTAGTTGTTGTAGTACTGGTTATAAAAGGAATTTCAGTTGGGTACAGGTATAGATTTAAGAGCAGTGTAATGTAACACAACTAGAATAATTGATATATTTATTATATCTCTCTTATTAAACATCCAGTGTCAAGTAAACATTTCTTATTTATTTCTTAGAACTTGTATGAGAACACTGATTATAGAGAGTAAGATATAAATGTAATCTCAGGAACAGCGTGATATGATACAAATGTAGCACTAGATTACTCAGGTATCAATTTCCATTAGTGTAACATTATATCTAAGCACAGGACTGTGTGCCAGTGTTAGCTATGACATCATACAACACAGGTTCCATAAACGGAGGTTCTCATATGTTATTACATGACGTCTGCTTATACCAGCTTGTTGAGGCATATTATTGGAACATATGCTGTCTGTTATCTGTAAATGTTGCATCTACACACCATAAAATAGGTAACCCTGCATGTTTATCCACAGAGGCGAGACTGTACCCTCCTGCTATTCAGATATGTACTGCCACTTATATGCGGTACACTTTCAGATATGTACTGCCACTTCTATGCGGTACACTTTCAGCTATGTACTGCCACTTATATGCGGTACACTTTCAGATATGTACTGCCACTTATATGCGGTACACTTTCAGATATGTACTGCCACTTATATGCGTTACACTTTCAGATATGTACTGCCACTTATATGCGGTACACTTTCAGATATGTACTGCCACTTATATGCAGTACACTTTCAGATATGTACTGCCACTTACATGCGGTACACTTTCAGATATGTACTGCCACTTATATGCGGTACACTTTCAGATATGTACTGCCACTTATATGCGGTACACTTTCAGATACGTACTGCCACTTATATGCGGTACACTTTCAGATATGTACTGCCACTTATATGCGGTACACTTTCAGATATGTACTGCCACTTATATGCGGTACACTTTCAGATATGTACTGCCACTTATATGCGGTACACTTTCAGATATGTACTGCCACTTATATGTGGTACACTTTCAGCTATGTACTGCCACTTATATGTGGTACACTTTCAGATATGTACTGCCACTTATATGCGGTACACTTTCAGATATGTACTGCCACTTATATGCGGTACACTTGCCCACTGTGACATTGTCCCCCTCCTTCCCTCTGGAATGTGCAGACCCTACACGGGTTCGGTAGAATATTCCGGTGGCCGGGATGGCGGCAGTCAGAATACAGGCCACGGCATACCCTGCATATATTGTTTACAAAGAAATTTTGTGATCAATGGGCACGATTCAATTCGATGACAATTGAATAGTGCCAGGAATTAGCTCCCGGGGCTATTCAATACAGCGCCCTGTGACGCCCGATGACATCGAATTGAACTGTGCCCAATGTGTACATATACATCACAATATTACATTGCACTAATGTCCTTGTAAAATTAGTTCCGCTGTGCAATAACAGATATCCATGTGAACAAAGGCACGGGCAAACATTAGTGTGTGTTTTTGTATAAAAATATAATTTGTTTTAGCAAGGATTGCTGTAGCAGTAACATAAGGCATGCACAGTCTTTTTGAGGTGTTTTTGGGGGTGCGTAGTCTCTTAAGATTGGCTTATTTTGCTTACTACGCAGAGAACCCCCCACCCTGATAGATGCCCGTACCACTGCTGTCAGCAGCACGAGTATGTACAGGGTGCTAGGGGGGCATTATATAGCTGGGGAAGTCAGTGGGTATAAATGTGTAAGTGGATGTCTGGAGTAGGATGGCAGCAGGGCCAGTTCTTGGGCTTCTAGCGCCCCGGGCGGCCAATAGGGGCATGACTTCATACAGGGGGCGTGGTCACTTACGCCCCCTATACAGTAGTAGCACTGCTGAAATGATGTGCGGTGCGCGATGACGTCATCGCGCACCGCACAGCAAAGGTCCTCTCCATGAAGGGAAACTAGACGCTACGCGTCTAGTTCCCTTCACAGTGGGGGGCAGCGGGGGGGCACAGCAGCAGCGGATCTTGGCATGGTGCGGCGCCCTCCGGAAGGCGGCGCCCCGGGCAAAAGTCCTGCTTGCCTGTGGCAAGATCTGCTACTGGATGGCAGCTTACTCCAAAGGCGGCTCATTCAGCTGCTATTACATTTATATATTATTGCCATTATTGTGTCACATTGGTACATATTTATACAGGTGACTTACCTGAGGTATTTTACCAGAGCTATTCTGCATCTTGTACATGGTACCGGCTGTGTGGCAGTATTAATGTGTATATAAAACTAAGACTTCTGCTGTCTGCACTAACAATAATATACTGCACATCTGTGTGTATGTAGTAAATTAAATATTGGGGATTTGGTCATATTTTGATCAAAATATTTCAGCTTGCAGCCCATCATCAAGGGAGACCAATGTCCTGCAAGTTTCTGTTTTACACCAGCGTATATATGCCCAGCACACCATTACATTGTAGTCACATGTACTCCCCTCCCAGATACAGAGGGGAGCATCTATACAGGGCTGGCTAGTGAGCCGCACCCAACTAGGCCTTTTATAGCCGTGACTGAAAGCTGCCATGATAGCACTAGGCCTGTGCTTGGTTATACCAATTGTGTGCATGGTACCAGCTGCATGGCAGTATTAATGCCATATATGTATAGATGTGTCCTGTTGTGGCGCTGCTGACTATAGCAACACGCTGTAGCTGAATCGTGATGCAAACGCATTGCCGTATGACGCAAGTGTTCGCTTTGCAGCCAGGTCCCTTTGAAGTAAATGGGAGACGGGTGCGTGCCGGCTCCTATTCAAGTCTGTAGCATAGTGGAAGCATGTGATCACATGCGCCCCACTATGCTGCGCTGTCCCAAGGATAGCAGGACACAACTGTATACAAAAAAAAGTTTTGCTGTCGGTGCTAACAATAATATACTCCAAATCTGTGTACATGTAGCAAATAAAACAGAGGGTATTTTGTCATATTTTGATCAAAACATTTAAGCTTGCAGCCCATCGTCAAGGGACCCCAATTTTCTGCAAGGCCCTACCCTAGCTTATATGTCCAGCCTACCACTATATTGCAGTAGGCAGATCTCCTGGGACGTAGCCGGGGTGGGTCAGATGGTAAACCGTGCATTTCCAGAGACGTAGCCGAGGTCAGGGCAGGCGGCAGACAGTGTATAGTGAGGGATGCACTGGAGGTTGGAACAGGCAGCTGATGCAACAGGAACAAGATGTTTTAAGGATTGCAGATGTTTCTATTTCACACTAGTGCATGTCTAGGGTATAATATCTGATTGCATTGGCACATTATGGTACGTTTTTCTCCATACAGGGCATACAAATTAAATGTTGTCAAATAGCCTCTGGTCCACGGCAGGAATTGGTTGTCTGAAAATTTCACAATGGGGCACAGGAATATTCTGTTTATCTAGATCCATGGCGTTCTTGAGCACTGTGAGTGGGGATGCTGTTTTTCCACTCTCTACCTCTTCCCAGTTAACAGAAGGGGTGTTCTCGCACGTCGCCATTTACCCCAAGCCGGAGGAACTGGTCCTTACACAGGAGGTTGGATAAAAAGTCCTTTGTTACTCCAGTAAGGCCTTCGTATGATGGTTCCCAGGGGCGGATCCAGAAGAAAATGAAAGGGGGGGCACCATGATAGGGGAACGGTAATAGTTATATTTACATGCACCTAAGGCACGCATGCTCCCAGATAAGGAGTGTGGTTCTCCTTTTGAAAAAAAGAAAGAAGTGTCAGTGATTGCACTGAGCCCCCAAAAAAGTGGGTCCCACGGACCCCTTACTTTTAAAAATTGGGGTCCTATCTGTCCTTTTCTGGGTTCCATCGGAATGAAGGTTCATATTAATCTTATTAATTATTCAAATATAAAAACAGACTTGATTTCGACACTACAAAAGTATTGCGAGGGGGAGGAGGGGGTGACAATGCCCGCTGGGCTGTGTAGCATACAGAACACTCTGCCCCAGAGCTGTAACTAGACATTTCAGTGCCCTTTGGCAGAAAGTAAATTGGTGCTCCCCGTGTCATACTGCAAACCATGGACAGTGCGCGCCGAAGGCGCGCACCAAAAATTTAGGGGTGTGGCTTCTTGGGGAAAGAGCATGGCCACATAACAGTACCAATTCACATTACACCACACAGGTAGAGCACGTTATATACATATTGCACCAGGTAGAGCACGTTACACACATTGCGCCAGTTAGAACACCCTATACACATTGCGCCAGGTACAACACGTTATACACAATGCACCAGGTAGAGCACGTTACACACACTGCACCAGGTAGAGCACGTTATACACATTGCACCAGGTAGAGCACGTTATACACACTGCGCCAGGTAGAGCACGTTATACACACTGCACCAGGTAGAGCACGTTACACACAATGCACCAGGTAGAGCACGTTACACACAATGCACCAGGTAGAGCACGTTATACACACTGCGCCAGGTAGAGCACGTTACACACACTGCACCAGGTAAAGCACGTTACACACATTGCACCAGGTAGAGCACGTTATACACACTGCACCAGGTAGAGCATGTTATACACATTGCACCAGGTAGAGCACGTTATACACACTGCGCCAGGTAGAGCACGTTATACACACTGCACCAGGTAGAGCACGTTACACACAATGCACCAGGTAGAGCACGTTACACACAATGCACCAGGTAGAGCACGTTATACACACTGCGCCAGGTAGAGCACATTATACACACTGCGCCAGGTAGAGCACGTTATATAGATTGCGCCAGGTAGAACACGTTATATAGATTGCGCCAGGTAGAACACGTTGTGTAGATTGCGCCAGGTAGAACACGTTATGTAGATTGCGCCAGGTAGAACACGTTATGTAGATTGCGCCAGGTAGAACACGTTATATAGATTGCGCCAGGTAGAACACGTTATACACACTGCACCAGGTAGAGCACGTTACACACATTGCACCAGTTAGTGTTCTATACACATTGCGCCAGGTAGAGCATGTTATACACGTTTTATATGGTTACTAGGGAGTAGCGACAGAGGTAGAAGGGAGTAGGGACAGAGAGAGGCACCAGGGAATAGGGACAGAGGTAGCAGGGACAGAGAGAGGCACCAGGGAATAGGGACAGAGAGAGCAAGGAGTAGGGACAGAGGCACCAGGGGGTAGGGACAGAGGCACCAGGGAATAGGTACAATTAGAGGCACCAGGGGGTAGGGACAGAGAGAGGCACCAGGGGGTAGGGACAAAGCTAGCAAGGAGTAGGGACAGAGGCACCAGGGGGTAGGGACGGAGCCGGCACCAGGGGGTAGGGACGGAGGCAGCAGGGGGTAGGGACGGAGGCAGCAGGGGGTAGGGACGGAGGCACCAGGGAGTAGGGACGGAGGCACCAGGGAGTAGGGACGGAGGCACCAGCAGGTGGTAGGGACGGAGGCACCAGCAGGGGGTAGGGACGGAGGCACCAGCAGGGGGTAGGGACGGAGGCACCAGCAGGGGGTAGGGACGGAGGCACCAGCAGGGGGTAGGGACGGAGGCACCAGCAGGGGGTAGGGACGGAGGCACCAGCAGGGGGTAGGGACGGAGGCACCAGGGAATAGGGACGGAGGCACCAGGGGGTAGGGACGGAGGCACCAGGGGGTAGGGACGGAGGCACCAGGGGGTAGGGACGGAGGCACCAGGGGGTAGGGACAGAGGCACCAGGGGGTAGGGACACAGGCACCAGGGGGTAGGGACAGAGGCACCAAGGGGGTAGGGACAGAGAGGCAGGAGAGTGTGCAGCCAGAAACCCCACCAAATAACTCCCTCCAGGGACCAGGCCCCCACCGCTTACCATGGACACTGAGCAGCAGCGCTGTCAGGCCGGGGGGTATAGTCTGGTCCGCATGAGGCCACAACGCCGCCAGCATGGAGTCACAGGATGTGGCCAGGGGGGAGCGGAAAACGCGGAGGGGGCGGCCGCATGGTTGAGGAGGGAGAAGAGGGGAATCAGTGGGGAGAGCGGCGGCATCCAGCCGGGGGAACAGGGGACCGAACTGCCCCCACCTCAGGTACAGTACAGCAGCGGAGTTAATCGTGGGGGGGAGAGCATGCGGAGCAGAGGAGGAGGGGAGGGCGGGAGATCACACTGTTCATGGTCTCCGCCTCTTCCAAGTTCCTCCCTCCGTTCCGTCCCTCCCACTGGACTGATTGACAGCGCAGGACAGGACAGCGCGTCCTGAGGGAGTCGGGACCCAACGTTTTTTTATGTTTTGTGTCCCCACTCCCCAACATCAATTCCTGGGTAACGACAGGGGGGGCACGGGCCCGAGTGCCCCCCCCCCCCTGGATCCGCCAATGATGGTTCCTCTGTAATGATCATTGCTGCTATCTCTGACACGGATTCTCCAGGGAAAGGCTCCGATCCTGTAGCGAGCATATATAATAAAACCCCAAATGCGAACCAGTCCACAGCTGCACTGTATGGCTGGCCGGTTATCATTTCTGGAGCAGTATAGCCAGGTGTCCCGCAACAGCCTGCATTATCAGTTACTCCATACACATTCATTAGGGCTAGACCAAAGTCTGTGATCTTCAAATTTATTATTATTTATTTATTATTATTATTTATTACCAGTTATTTATATAGCGCACACATATTCCGCAGCGCTGTACAGAGAATATTTTTGCCCATTCACATCAGTCCCTGCTCCAGTGGAGCTTACAATCTATATTCCCTATCACATGTACACACAGATACATTAACGCTAGGGTTAATTTTTGTTGGGAGCCAATTAACCTACCAGTATATATTTTTTGGATTGTGGGAGGAAACCGGAGTACCCGGAGGAAACCCACGCAAGTACGGGGAGAATATACAAACTCCGCACAGTTAGGGCCATGGTGGGAATTGAACCCATGACCTTAGTGCTGTGAGGCAGTAATGCTAACCATTACACCATCCGTAAATGGCCGTCTGCAGTCAGCAGAACATATTCCATTTTGATGTCTCTGTGAATTATTCCTTTAGAATGCATGAACTGTAATCCACAAACCAATTCCGCCGCTATAAATGTTATTGTGGGAAGGTCCATCTCTGATGTCTCAAAATAATGGAACAGATCTCCTCCACTAGCCAGTTCCATTACACAGTATAGATAACGATGTGTTTGGAAGGCTGCAAATCCATGAGTAAGGAAATTGCTCTGATGTGCCAGCTGAAGGACCCGAAACTCCACCAAGCTGCCCTCGTTCTCTATTAGGGCTGTCTTCTTTAAGATCTTAATTGCCACTCTTTCCCTGAGAAGAGCGTCTGTTGCCAGCAGCACTTTTCCGTAGCCTCCCTCTCCAAGTATTGAGTGGAAAGTGAATTTGTCCACTGTTAAGGGGGCAGTGTCTGTGTTTTGTTGGCTGGTGGGCGTAGCGCCTGGTCGGCCTCTTCTAAATGCTGTTATGAATTGATTTTTTTCATTTTTTAGAAATGCTGCAATTCTGTCCCAGTTTCTTTGTGATCCCTTCGCTGAAAGGGTATTCGGGCCTGCCCAATGGCTGCACCCTTCCCCTGGATCTTCAGTAATGTCAGCGTTTCTCTTGTCTCTCACGCGCCAAAATCTGGGACTTCGGTTACATGCTTTTATGAATTGATCCTGTTTCTTCTCCAGAAATGCTGCCAGCGTGTTCCATCCTCTCTGTAGTCGTGCAACAAATCTCCTCACCTTTCTGGTTGCTGAGTTGGTCCGGCCTGCCTGCTTTCCTCTGCGGTTCTGTTTTCCTCGGCACTTCTTTCTTTTCTGTCTCTTGTCTCTGGATCTCCATGCTTTTTCTCGTGTTTTCTTTCTCCTATTCGTTCCCATGTTTTGTCATCCGACAGGAACAGGGCCCTTAGAGAATATAACGCAAGATGTGTCTTCAGTCTAGAGCGTCTGAAGACTGGTACTCAGGGGCTTCAGCAGCTGTAGAAGTAGCTGCGTGATGTCAGCAGTGACTGTGATGTCAGCAGTGACTGTGATGTCACAATTGTGCAGCTGAGCCTAGTCCTAAACATCTTCTACATTTTATGGCAGTTGATGTATAAGAAGGTTTCTTCCTGTCCAAACTTTAAATTGTATAAGATATGTAGAAAGTGTCTTAATTCTACCTATGTAAAATGTAATGTGTGCGAGGTGTACAGTGCACATGGGACCACACACCACACACCCTGCACCTAATTTATTATACTCACCTCTCAATCAGGCTGGCGCTGGCTGCAGAGTGGCAAATATCGCTGGAAAATGGCCGCTGCTGCTATTTTCCTGTGATACGCACATGCACAATAGAGATGCCCCCGGGAACGGTTCTGGTATGAATGGTCGACTATGTTAAGGTCGACAGTCATTCACCGATAATGGTCGACCTAATGACTGTCGACCATCCAAACGGATATCTCGGGGAACATGCTGCGGGCTCCAGGTTCCCAGCGGCCTATGTATGTGCAGTAGACTCTGGCACAATGACAGAGTCTGCTGCCCCGCTGCCGATGCCCATTCACAATATACTGTATATACAGCAGAGCAGTTGTACATATGACTTACTTCCCCATCTGCCTGGCCGATTGTGATGGTGGGACACAGACCTCAAGTCAGGTCTGTCCTCCCGAAATAAGATGGCTGGGAGATTTGGTAAGAATGAAAATAATTTCCAAACATCATATATGGCCCTCCTGTATATGTGAAATGTTTAATACTGACATATGATTTAAGCAATCTCGCCTTTCCTGACAGCAAGCAGTCACCGTGATTTATCTCTGATCTGTAGTCTTAGAGCAAATACAATTTTATAACAATGATTCGCTCTTAACATTGTATTATACTATAACTGTCATTAAATGTGTCATGTAAAAAGGCAAACGAGGAAATAAGTACATTGCTTCAAACAGGGCAGTTGATTTATTGATTGAAGCTAGTGATTAGGGATGTGGGACAGACAGGCACAGAAATATGACAGCGTTCAGTGAGTAACCTCTTAAGCTGTCGTTTTCTGAATAAACAGAGCTGTTCTGAATCATGATCTCTAAGGTTAGACAGAAGATGTGGGGTTTCCTCCGCTAGAATTTATCAAAGTATTATCCTTTTTCCTGTTAAAGATAGCCCATAAAGGTAACATGCAGGAGTGCCACTGAAATTCTGTTTGTCATGTCACATGCTTATTTAGTAAGGAAAGGGAGTGCAAAGTGTAGCATCTTCTGTGTGGACCTGGTACGTTCCTTGAAGGGTACAGTCAAGGCACTTTGATAAACCTACCTTTAATACCACATGTAAACATTGTAATTGGTTTTGCAGGACAAGATTATTGAAGTAAAATAAAAGGGGTAGTAGATATGTTTTTAACTATATTGCTGCATACTTGCCTACTCTCCCGGAATGGCCGGGAGGCTCCCGAAAATCGGGTGACCCTCCCGGCCCCCCGGAAGAGCAGGCAAGTCTCCCGATTCGTGGGGGTCCCCCCTGCCCGTCCGCCCACTTAGTGTATAAAGTGGGCGGTCCGGGCAGTCGATGACGCGATTCTTGCTGAATCGCGTCATCATAGCCACGCCCCCTGCAGTGTAATGCCGGTGATCGCGGCATTACAGAGCGGGGCGTGGCTTAAATGAGGTGTCATCGCGACCCCGCCTTTGCTCCACCCCCACCCCCGTCCCGCCTCCGGCCCACCCCCTCCTCTTCGTCACAGCCTCCCCTGCCCGCCCTGTGAGCCGACCTGGCTGCTCTCTCCCGCAGAGAGCAGCCAGAATGTCGGTAACTATGTATTGCTGTAACTTGACCTATTAACTATAGTCCGTGATTCCTCCCAGTCATTGCTTGACATTGCTTCTTGGATATTTTGGGGGTCCCCGAAGGTGATATTTGCAAACTCCAGCTCTTTTAGGGAGGTTTCTTTTATTATTTCCCACTCCTTCTGTGTGATTGGGTATCCATAATAGCAATCTCTAACTCAGATATTCTTCCGACTGCTGCCTTATCCAGTGTAACAAACCTGTTTTGCAATTCTTATTCCAACTTTATTTTAGGTGGCGCTGTTTCATGGAATACAACATCCCTCAACTGTTATAAGCTTTTTGTGTGTAGTGTCCCAAAGTCTGTATTTTTTACTTGGCAGTTTCCAGGCAAGATACATTTCACTAACTCTGCATCCAGTTTCCGTCCTTTTTCTGTTGGTATTTGAGCATTTGCTTTACATCCAAACACTCTAATACTGCATTCAGATCGCAAATGCCGGATCCTACCCGGTAAGAGAAACGTGTACTTACCGGGTGGGATCTGGCATTGCGCTCCGTTGCTGGCTTTCCGACCCGGCAATATACCGGGTCGGTTGCCATAGCAGCGGAGGGCGCAGCAGCAGCAGGGGTGGGGTTGGAGGCGGCACCGGGAGATGAGCTCATCTCCTGCGCCGCCTCTCCCTATGCTGTGAATGGGAGCCGTGTCGCATCGGAACGGCTCCCATTAACACTGCGCCTGACCCGGTAATAACCCTTCTTTTTTACCGGGATGAATTACCGGGTCAGGCGACCCGCTAATTCTGAAAAGGAGCTTTCACATCGCACACTGACCCGTTTCGACACGGCAATATGCCGTGTCGATACCGGGTTTTTAGTGCGATGTGAAAGGGGTGTAAGATGGTTGATGATTGGCTAGCTTCCAGAGCAAGCAACCACCCTTGTAGCTTGTGTTCTGCCTTATACAGCAACTGTGGATGCACAATACATTAGGCATACTACTGCAGATGCTCCCGTTTTGCCCCCCAAAAACGTTTGTTCTAGGATGGCATCATTTAACATAGTCCACGTCCTTTCTATAATTATGCGGATGGCACGCTCACTGACACCATTATGTGCTGGCGTTTATGCAGTGGATAGTTGATGCTCAGTGTTATACTTCTTCTTTAGGAACGATGCTACTTCTATACTTTTGTATTCTCCACCATTGTCAGATTCAATAATTTTAGCTTCTGACCAGTTTGGCCTTCCACTGATCTCTTGTAATCTTGCAATCCTGCTTATTACTTCACTCTTGGCTTTATAGCAGTAAACGTGTGCCATTCTTGTGAAGTCATCGATAAATGTTAGGAAATTTCAGAATCCACTTATCGATTGCGATATCGATGCAAGGGCTGCCTCAGCTCTGGTTGCTGATCTTGGGAAGGGGCAGTGGGCTCACATACCCATTATATGACTTTCACGTGTTGGTCTCTGTTCCAGTAACCATCCCATCAAGGAGTTTCTGGACATTATCATACCCTAGGTTGCCTAGCTGCCTGTGCCCGTCTCCATAGATTGGCTTGAATCGGAGTCTGTCTGCGCACAACACTACTCTGTGTATAGGACGTATAGTTGCTGGCATCAGGTTGCTGTTGCTATTACAGTCCCTCCTTTATTCTACACAACACATTTTCCCTTTGTGATTTTGACCTTTGATCCTTTCTACCCTAGGATACTGATGGCAAGAGATTTGTCCCCATATCTAGTATGATTAACACATCTTAGATGTCCGTGACTATGGTTTCACCCCTTATTCTTAGGCATACCACGATTGTCCCGATTTTTGTGGCTGTATGGACCTTGTCTCAAATTTCTCAGACTGTTGCACATGCTTAGTAAATCAAACCATTCTTGATTGCAACTGAAGTGCCTTGTGGAGTCGATGTACCAGCAATCTCTTCTGCTACTGTCTGGGACATTTAGGGCTGACTCATTTTTCTTGTCACAGTTCTTTTGCTGGGCGGCATTTGTATCATTCAGTTTTCATTCAGAGGCCTTGTGTCCAATTTTGGGATGAACGAAACACCTGTATTTGGGCCCTTTGGGCTTGTATTCCTTGTGTGTAGTTCAGTACTCTCAGCACTTGTTTCAGCTGGTATACATTCCTGAAGCTGCAACAGTTTTGTCCACTGTTGATGTCTTAGCTGTATTGGATTCTAAAGCTACAACTAAGAAATCAATTTCTCTTGAGACCTTTGTCTTCATATGCTGTCTGTAGGGCATAGTTGCCGACTTCTGGGCTGCTCTCTCCGGGAGAGAGCAGCCCGTCGGCTCAGCAGGGGGGGGGGCGGGCAATGAGGTGACGTGTCAGGGGGGGGGGGGGGGGGGGGCGCAGAGGCGGAACGTGGGCGGACCAGAGGCGGAACGGGGCGTGGCTTCCGGACAACGTCATTTAAGCCACGCCCCCACTGTGTAATACCGCGATTGCCGGCATTATACAGCAGGGGGCGTGGTTACGATGACGCGATTCAACAAGAATCGCGTCATCACCTGCCCGGACCGCCCACTTTACTCGTTAAGTGGGCGGCGGGCAGGGGGTGACCCCCGTAAATCGGGAGACTTGCCTGCTCTTCCGGGGGGCCGGGAGGGTCACCCGTTTTTCGGGAGCCTCCCGGCCATTCCGGGAGGGTAGGCAAGTATGCTGTAGGGCTATCTACTCATGATGTGCTGACACTTTTCCATGAATTATGGAATAAACATATTGTACAACACTTAGGCCTATGGTTCCTATTCTACTTCATTAGGATTTTCGCCTGGATTTTCTCCATAGAGAACTTCCATGTGGATTAGTTCTTCAAACCTCTCACCTTTATGAAGGTCATGCAAGACGCCGCTGTACTGTGCATGCTGTGTGCTGATCCAAATGCTGGACTTCACTGTATACAGTACTTCACACGCAGGGTAGTGTGGCGCCTGGTGCGTAACCAGTTGATCTCTCCTCCTTACTGGTGTAAAATCTAGGAGGTTAACAATAGGCATCCGTGGAATTGTGAAATGGAGTGTAGGCCACATGATGATTCTCAACTAGGCTTGCAGGTTTATTGTGGAACTGCAGTAACAGTAGTAATAGCGGTAATAAGTATGACACTGGTAGGTTCTCACACCTATGGAGAGCTAGGTACTGCACTCAACATGCGTACGGTCATGCATGCTCAGGTACTCTCCCAGTGGCCATCTTGGTAAAGGTGCCTGGCCGGCTTCACTACAGGGGACAGTACTGGAGTTCATTCCTCTCCAACAAAACGCAGATGTGGGCTCATTTTCCCGGAGGCAGTTTCAGAAGCCGGGTTGTGAGTGTTGCCCTTATGAATACGCCAGGTAGCCAATTATAAGTTTGTTGTAAACTTGTCTGAGCACTTTTGCACTTTCATAAACAACTTCTTTTGAGTTTGTGACCGGATTTAAAGACGTTTGAAAGAGAGAGTAAAATATCCCACAAATAGGTCTCTCCGTCTTCGGAATCTTAATCACAAACTGAAACTTATGTTTAATGATGTTTCTCTCCACATCCACTAAAATTATTAATGAGAGTCTTTTAGGCACCGAGCTTTCCATCCTATTATCACTTAACTGCTCTGGAATAAAATGAATATTCTTTAGGGTCACGAGGTTATTGGTTTCATCTCCAACAACTCCATTAAGAAAATTGAGACAGCATAAGGCAGAAGCGGCACTTTCATGCACCCTGATGTGGAATGTATGCAGGTGTAGCAATAGGAAGCACTTGACCCCTGTAGTGCCAATAGGAAATAGATAAGTGTGTGTAACTTTTTGTCTTTGCTGTGTGTCTTGTACTCTTCCCACAAACGATCTGTTGATGTGCTGATTGTACAGATATTTTAGATGGGTGAGCAGAGTAATACCCCTTTCACACCCGTAATATTTCCGGGTTAATGTGCGGTGTGAAAGGGGTAAATCCTGAATTCCTTGGTCGCCTGACCCGGTATTTCAACATGGGAGTAAAGCTGGGTTATTCCCAGGTTATTACTGGGTCAGGTGCGGTGTGAACGGGTTACCCGGGGCGATGCGATCCGGGACCCGTCCACACTATGGAGGAAATCATCTCCATGGCGCCGCCACCGCTCCCACCCACGATGATGCCAGTGCCACCTCCGGACCTGCCGCCGATGGCAACCCCACCAGGCATATTGCCAGGTTGGGTTGCCAGTCTAAAAGGGGTCTCATGGCGGGTTGCACCCGGGAAGGACCTGTGTACAATTCCCAGATGTGACACGCGGTTCTGGTGTAAAAGCGGTATTATAAATTCTTAAAGCAGATCGCACAAATTGGCGACTTTACACATATTTGGTAGCAGTGCCCTAAAATTCGATCATTTTGGAATCAAGTCGAATCTCTCTTAAGAAAAATTCTCTCATTTCCAGTCTCTCTGAGCCCTTGGTCAGCTTTATTAGGCCTCCCAATTCCTGACCTCAGTTCATATGCTACTAAGCTTATGTCTCACATTCTCAATGCAGCTAGATGTGTAGTGGCTAAATGTTGGACAAATCCTGCACCCCCACCGCTGCACGTGGTAATATCTAAAAATTTGGTTCATATCCACAATAGAGAAGATAACCACATCTTTGCATGACAGATCTACAAAATTTGATACAGTTTGGGAACCTTGGTTTACGTATGCCAAGACTTCCATTCCTAAGATTTGAGCTGGTAAAGTTGTGTGGCGTGGTCTGGGTCATTTTCGAGATATATGTTTCTACAGGGCGTATTGGGATCTTATTCAGCTTACATGACTGTGTTTCATCTTTGGGTCTAAAATATTTAGCTCTTATACTTGCATTATGTGTTATGAGTGTCCTTCTTATACTGGCCAGTTGATCTGGCTCTCCATGGTGGTCCTCCTTCTTTCATTTTCTTTCCCATTCCTTTTTCTATTTCTTTCTTTCTCTCGCCTTTCAGTTATTTGGTTTTTATATTCCTCTGCTCCTATGTAACTCTTACTATTCATGTCTATTAAGGTTTAAACATAAAATTTTGTCGAATGGTTTGTATCTGGTCCAAATGCTCTGTTATACCGTATCTGGACCTTTTGCTCCTTGTTTTTGCTTCTTTGGATGTAACGATGCATGTGTATTTGTATCTATCTGTCCATTCGATTTTTGCCAATAAAAATTAATTCTTTAAAAAAAAAAAAGCAGATCACACATTGGCAGCAGCCATCTTTGCCCTAGTGTCCTGTAAGTTTCAGGTGATTCACAACTTTTGGGGAGCTCTCTTGGGCCTCCTGACGCAATTCATGGTAAGATTGTGTAATCACAGCCTGCCCATTGCCGCACAATTTAGCAAATTCACCGTGGCATGCCGTCCAAACCTCTCTTTGATGTCACCCACACGATCATCTTGAGACAATATTAAAGAAGTCAGCAAGTGTGTATTCAACCAGCTAACCAATGCACTGGGAAGTAGCTCTGTCATCGATGCAGAGTGCCTCATGCCTCACTAATAATAATACGTCCGGCAACCCATAAGTAGAATCCGCCACTGACTGCAAGACATATTCTCACAGTAACATCTGAGCTACAGCTATCATTACTGTACGTCCGTATTGGATTATCATTAGCCATTAGAGTTGTTCTGGCACTAGGTAAGCTGCTATATTAGAGGGCAGTTGGCCATTATCTTTTTACTGCTGCCTCACTCCTTTCATTCCAATGGTTTGTCACTGTACAAAGTGCTACAAACAATACGCAGTTAGAATGATATACTAATATTGCTTTCTCTCGTGGAATGTCCAGTATGTTACTGGATTTTTGGAAGATCTTCCAGACAGCTGGGAATCAGACACCTCTCCCTGAAGACTGCTCAGAGGGTGGGAATGTGTCATTTAATGTCAGGAAATGTGCAGCCAAGCCCCACCCATCTCAGTGAACACAGTGCAGGAAGTCACAATTTGCAGCATTCTTACACCTTGCTGTACCATTGTCATCTTTCCATGCTTTCTCTCAGATGAAGGTATGAAAAGTAGGCATTTACTGTACATAGCATTATTACCCGTGCTGTAATGAGGGCAGTGCGGGAGTAATGTCACTTGGGTCACCTCGTCTACTTGTAATGGTTTCTACTTGCTCAGCAGGAGAAGTGCTGCACTGTGCCCGGTGCATTCAGAGCCGCCATCAGGGTAATACAAACTGGTAGGGTGCCTGCCGCCTTCCAGCACCAATGATCACAGCCACACACCGCTTCTTCCTTAATCACAGAGAGGTTTGAATCAGAGGCAGCTCACGGCGTTTGTTCCTTTTCCCCTACTTCAAACTTCCCTTGTTCTCCGCTGACTTCCTTCAGCCAGTTCATTCACCTGCCTTGACATTCCCTTTACACACTGCTCACCCCAACTCCATGTTTATATTTATTTTGTCCTTGTCCTGCTCATGGAAAATGTGTACCACTGCCTTGTGTGAGACGGTCTCCCCTGCCCATGTGTGACTTTGCCCTCTGTACGTGTGTCCCCCCACCCCTTGCCTGGGTGCATCAGTCTCTTTTTTGTGTGTGTATGCCTGTTGCTATCGTTCTCTCCCTTTGTATGTATGCCCCCCCCCCCCTTGTTCTATAATCCCCTCTTCCTTTACTCATCTGCCCCCATCATCCACTTTTCTGCTGCACCACGCCATCTACTCCCTCCTCTTCCTCTTCTCTTCTCTGGGCACCTTTCCAATCTCCTCTCCTTAATGTAATAGGACCGTGGCTGCTGATTAGTAGTGGTATGAATGAATAGATGTTTAACACCACAGACTGATCTATCCATTACAGATGCAGAAACACCAAATGTTTCTGTAATGGACCCATTGATTATTAGGGGCCTCATATTTAGCAAACTCAGAAAAATGAAAGTTTTCGGAGTTCGCTTGCAAGAATTAACGCTATCCTCAGATGACGCTGATTCCCGAAGCCCCTCTCCTTCCTAAGGGAAAGAGGTCTGGAATTGTGAAGAGGGATCCAAGCAGATCCCTCCGCCGCCTCTGCTGTGAGTGACCTGTGTCCCTGCATATACTTGATCTCAGGTTCATGGATGTGCACAGGGTAGACCTAGCACCAATAAGTATAACTGATGAAAGTATTACTGCTCACAGTGACGGCTTCTTTTTGGAGCAGCTGTTCCCACAACGGAGCAATGCTAAATTGCTCTGGTAATTAAGGGGGTAATTCCAAGTTGATCGCAGCAGGACATTTTTTAGCAGTTGGGCAAAACCATGTGCACTGCAGGGGAGGCAGTTATAACATGTGCAGAGAGAGTTAGATTTGGGTGGGTTATTTTATTTCTGTGCAGGGTAAATACTGGCTGCTTTATTTTTACACTGCAATTAAGATTGCAGATTGAACTCACCACACCCAAATCTAACTCTCTCTGCACATGTTATATCTGCCTCCCCTGCAGTGCACATGCATACCTCCCAACTTTGGCTGCCTTCAAAGAGGGACACACGCGCGGCGAAGTCGCGCGCGCTCCCGAAAAGGGGCGTGGCCTATGAAAAGGGGGCGTGGCTTCGCGGGAAGACCCACGATCGCGAGCCACGCCCCCGATTTCATCACTGAGGGGGCATGCCCAGCGCTCCGTGAGCCGCTGGCATGCCCCCTCTCCCTCTGTCTACAATGAATAGACGCTATGCGCACAGTGTCTATTCACCGCTGCTCTGCTAAGCAGGGCAGCGAGAGACTGAGCCTCCCAACTATCCCCCCCCACCGCGGGACACTGCGTCCCGCGGGTGGGACTGCGGGACAGATCCCAAAAAACGGGACTGTCCTGCGAAAATCGGGACAGTTGGAAGGTATGCACATGGTTTTGCCCAACTGCTAAAAAATTTCCTGCTGCGATCAACTTGGAATTACCCCCTAAGTATCCACCGCCTAAACTTACAACAACTTGGATATTAAAAGGCCCCAGACTGGGCTGGCACTACCATTAGGCAGCTTTAGGCAGCTGCCTAGGTGCGCCGGCCCCTGGAGGACAGAGAGGCAGCAAGGGGAGTGGATGGACGCTCCAACATGAAACTACATATCCCAGCATGCCCTATCACAGTTTTGCTGTCAGTGAATGCTAAAGCTGTGTCAGGGCATGCTGGGATGTGTAGTTTCTCAACAGCTGGAGGGCCGCAGTTTGGACATACATGGTCTAAACAAACCGAATCTGGCCTGTAATGGCTGAGTTTGAGAAACTCTGCCCTAACTGTCCTCTGTCGTGGAACCTCTCATTATAGTTCTGTTTTCTCTGTTCAGCCTTCTCTGACGCTTTGAACTTTCATGCAATCGCATGTAAGATCTATAACATGGAGCTTTCTTTTTTTTTAATGCAATCTAGTTTATGGACATGTATTTAAAACAAAGCTTGCATGACACATCTGCCTAAAATGCAAAATATATAAGAGCACTTATTACCCAGGTGTGCTTTTTCATGTAGTGAACGTCAGATCTGTTCCTGGTATGTGCAGTGTCACTTACATCACCTTGTGGATCTGTTAGTTGGTGTCTACGTTACTTTTCCCAATGTTGCAGTAAGGACTTTCAATGTATTATTTTGTATGATGGATTGTCTTCATCATCCACCGTCCTCTTCTTCCTTGTGTCTTATATACAGTGAGTGGAAAGATCATTGTGTGGTGGTGATTTCACGTACGAGCTGCAGATTTGTCAGCTACAGTACGTCTCTGTGCTCGGACTTTTGTTTTCCAGATTAAAACAAGCAGATTTGTCCTACATGAGGGAAGCAAAGAGGGCGAAAGAATGCCTCCAGGATGTATGTGTTCACTCCAACAGAAATACCTAACCCTAAAAATAAATCCAGAAAAATTTAACAATTGTAAGTTGTAACGAGGCTGTTTCAGCATAAATCTATGGGAAAGTTCAAGTAAAACTTCTTGTTAATGTTGTTATTGCACAGTTCCGCTCCTGTTAAATTTACAGATGAATGGCTCATCCGGTCTCGCTTACGTCACCTTCTGGATCTTTCAGTTGGTGTCTACATTGCTTTTCCCAATGTTGCAGTAAGGACTTTGAATGCATTATTCTGTATGATGATTTGTCTTCATCATCCACCGTCCTCTTCTTCCTTGTGTCTTATATACAGTGGGGGGAAAGATCATTGTGTGGTGATGATTTCACGTACGAGCTGCATTTCATTAACTCTCAGCTGTGTTATAAATGACAATCGACAAATGAGATTTGTCAGCTACAGTACGTCTCTGTGCTCTGACTTTTTTTTATCCAGATTCAAACAAGCAGATTTGTCCTACATGAGAGAAGGAAAGAGGACGAAAGAAAGCCTCCAGGATGTACGTGCTCACTCCAACAGAAATACCTAACCCTAAAAATAAATCCAGAAAAAATGGAATCATCCTGTGAGAAGTGAACAATTGTAAGGTGTAACGAGGCTGTATCAGCATAAATCTATGGGAAAGTTCAAGTAAAACTCTTGTTAACGTTATTATTGCACAGTTCCACTCCTGTTACATTTACAGATGAATGGCTCATCCGGTCTCATTAAAAAAAAAAAAAAGTCCTGTTTTGACATATTGAAGTCATCGCTTATTACAGAAAGCGGGGTGCGATCGACATCAACAATCAGGAACAGATGGAAGGAGCACGTAGGTCCCTGCAGAATGGCAGTGACGGTATACTCCTCTTTGTTCCCTTTATCCCAAAGCTCTCCTTTGTTATATACAGCCCCCAATTAGTTGTAATGAGTCGTGTACCTGCTAACACTGGGGGTCATTCCGAGTTGATCGTAGCTGTGCTAAATTTAGCACAGCTACAATCATCTTCCCCAGCACAGGGCTAGTCCGCCCCGCATGTCAGTGACGCCCCCCCCCCCCCCGCACAAATACAAAAGCATCGCACAGCGGCGATGCTTTTGTATTTCTGGAGTAACTCCCGGCCAGCGCAGCTCCTGCGGCTGGCCGGGAGTTGTTTCACTGCCGCCGAGGCCTGCCCCCCCCCAGCGGTCCGGCCACGCCTGCGTTGGCCGTACCGCGCCGCTGTCCAGCCCCCTCCCAACCAGCGACTGCCTCTGTCTCAGAGGCGATCGCTAGGCAACGACGACTGCCATGCTTCGGCGCCGGCGCATGCGCAGTTCCGACCCGATCGCTGCGCTGCGACAAACTGCAGCGAGCGATCGGGTCAGAATAACGCCCACTATTCTGACTTGAGGGGCTGATTCCTTATACTTACTAATGTGAGATTCCATACAGATAATGTAAGGTGCGAGTCAGCAGCACTTGAGTCAGGGACATACAGGGGATGGGGGAAAAGTATTAACTCCCTCAGGGAGCTGCACCCCTCGACACTGACTCGTGCCACCTCCTCCCCTGTACTGGCGCGTGCCTTTACACACGGTGTTACGGCACTTGAATAAATTACACACACTGTTACTGCACTTGGATAAAATTAAATACAATTTTTCCTAAATCGCAGGGGGTGCCCCATTACCCATGTGTGGCTTTGACCTCCGCTTTACCTGATTTGTGGCACGATGACAAAGACAATTCGATGCATTAATTATTATGTTTGCTAATTAGCTAATCAACATATGATAGTGAGATGATTCATAGCCTATGCTACTCAGAGGATCTCATGAAAGATTTCAGCTATAACTGATCAAAATTGGTGGTGTACTGTAGCTCTCGAGTTTATCACAAACATCCATACAAATTAACAGTTTTATATTTATTCAAGCTCCGCCCCCCAATTAAACGAGGAGCTGCTACTGGCCGAAGCCCAATAAGTTATCTGTCACGATCCGGGTAATTAGTCACCACTTCTTACCTTCTAAGTGTCTCCTGAGATTGGCCCAGTGCTCCATGCCTGGATTCCATCTGCGCTGTCTACGTGCAGCATTGCCTCAGTCTCCCCTTCGTGATCCCAGCCGCGCTGTCATGGCAACTACTCCACTAATCCCTACTGCTGAAGTGAATGGCGTCTCCTGGCCTCCGCTGCCATTATCGCTGACTTCCACATACTAAAGTACAAACAGACTTTCCCTCCAGATTCAAACATGGGCGCAGCCATGTTTGATTTCACCACATGACATACTACAGCCTATCCGCCGCGCTCTGAACTCTGCCTAATTTCCAGCCAAAGCCTGCTCCCCAGCTGGTATAAATATCCTGCATCTAGGCTGCCTAATCGTCAGTGCTTTGGTTGCCTAACCCTGTACACATGTCTCTCCTGTTTGTGGATTCTTCAGCTTGTGCTTCCAGGTATTCCAGCTCCTGTGATCTTGCTCCACTAAGAGACCCGCACCAGTTACCATCCTGCGGTGCAGCCTGACTTCTGCAGTGTTCCAGTATTGCTCCCGGTTATCTGCTGCGATCTGACACCGGCTTCCAGCTTCCAGCATTGGTCCTGCTCCACTTCCAGCATCCAGCGGTGTCCTGGTATCACACCTAGCTTTCGTTGTCTGCAACATCGCTTCCAGCAGTGCTCCTGTGTCACTATCTGTCTACAAGCGGTGTTCTTTATCACCTCCATTACCACTCTCTGTCACCAGCGGTATTCCAATATCGCTCTGCATCTTCTACCACACAACATCGAACCACAGTTTCCATTGATACTCACCATCGGACTCTAACTTCAGCGGTGAGTTCAGCACACCTTTCCTTTGCACCGGTTCCATCCGGTAGTCACGGACAGTTCTTCCAAGTACCACTTCAACCTCTCTGCACCTGTGTTTATCCCAGGTTCCTGTGCATCACCTGCTGGGCAGTAACAGATCTTTCTTCATCACAGCGGTTAGCTGTGGCCTACGGACTTACCAACTCCGGGTCTGGCAAGGACTTTATCTTGTTCTGCATAGCCACAGCAATTATTACCTCTGCGCTTCTAGGAACTGTACTGCTATATCCTTCTGCACATCTGCTGTTGAAGTTATTGCATTACCAAGGTGTTCATACTGTGTGTTCAATAAATTGACTTTATTTTTATACTCCGTTGTTGTGGTCACTCCTTTGGGCCGACGGTGCTAGATCTCCTGTATGTCCAGGAACCCTGTTCTACCTTCACGGTTCACATACACGCCAGCCCCTACGCCTGAGGCTTCCCCAGGTCAGCCTCAGCCCTCAGTTGTGACATTATCTCTGTAATGACTTCCTGATGAGGAGAAAGGATTGGTGTGTGTGTATACAGTATGTGTGGTGGTGTTTTGTGTGTGTGTGTGTGTGTGTGTGTGTGTGTATGTATGTATATTTGCATTTATCTTTAAATTGGAACACTCATGAATTACACAGGTTCTGTGGCCGATTAAAACCAGGTGAAATGTAGAATTGAAGTCAGCCAGCCCCAGAACCTGTGTAATTCATGAGTGTCACGGTTTAAAGGGATGGTATGGTAAGCCTACGGTATATATAGTGTGTGTGTGTGTAGCCAATTAAAATTATAGCAAGATCATTCATAGCCTGTGTTACTCAGAGGATCTCACAGAACATTTCAGTGAAAATATGATCAAAATCGGTCCGTAGTTCTCAAATTATTATAGAGAAATAAATGTGTCAATATGATATCCACTCCCTTTGCAGTGGTGCAACTTGTAAGTAGTGGGTCCAGTTACAAAAATATGCTTTGGGCCCCTCTCCTCCACCCCATCTCAAGTCCATAATATGCCACACTGCAGAGGGTGATGAGGAGAGGTAGATCATATATATCTGAGGAGGGCTACACATAGGCATTTCTATAATGGGTGCAGTGTGTGTGGTACACACGGGCCCCTGGGTCCAAGGGGGCCCACACTGCAAACACTGGACCCATATATTATACTTACCCCTCCGGAGTCCCACGGTTGCGGACCTGCAGTGAGTACAGAAATCACTTGGAAAATGGCTGCCACAGTCATTTCCGAGTGATTTGCGCATGCATACTGGAGATGTCTCCAAGGCGTGGGCGCCATGTTCCCAGAGACTTGCGCATGCGCAGTAATGCCAGAGTCTACTTGCTGACGGGGAGGAGGGGGCCCGCAATGGAGGCTGCACGCGGGTCCACTCCTCTCTTAAAACGCCCCTGGCACTACATATTGATTTTTAGTAGTCATGCCCCACAGATCATGTCTACTCTCTTGAATATATCCCCATTTTTATATGATATATTACAGAGCGAGAGAGAGAGAGAGCGCTATATCAAATATATTACAGTTGACTTATCTGGACCCACGCTGCAACTGCAGCTCCCTGCGTTTTTGTGCCGTGGATAGTCATAATATTGTGACGTCAGATCCCTGGCACCAGTAGCTACTGAAGAGCAAGGCTGCTTCAGAGAGGAGACACTGGTAGTGAGGAATCAAGCGATATGAGGGGAGGAAATGGGGCCCCGCCTACTCATCTCATTAGGCCGCATCCCTTCTCTGGTACAGCTCTCATTTCAGTGATGATGGACTATAATAAGTCAGTCTGACTCATTAATATGCCGCCGGCAGCGGCCTCTTCGTTGCAGCGGGCCCTCGTACAATGCACCGGCTTCACCACCTCTAGTTCCACCTCTGCTCCCCTATGTGTAATAATTAAATAAGTGACTTTTGTATATAAGACATCTACTATTACTCTTCCACACTGTGGGACAGTGTCGGATTAGGGCATGAAGGGCCCACCGGGGAAATGCAGTGGTAGGGGCCCATTCTTAGAGGCTTATCTAACCATTAGTGTATGATCTGGCCCCCTTGATAAATAATATACAGGTTGAGTATCCCTTATCCAAAATGCTTGGGACCAGAGGTATTTTGGATATGGGATTTTTCCGTATTTTGGAATAATTGCATACCATATGAGATATCATGGTGATGGGACCTAAGTCTAAGCACGGAATGCATTTATGTTTCATATACACCTTATACACACAGCCTGAAGGTCATTTTAGCCAATATTTTTTATAACTTTGTGCATTAAACAAAGTGTGTCTACATTCACACAATTCATTTATGTTTCATATACACCTTATACACACAGCCTGAAAGTCATTTAATACAATATTTTTAATAGCTTTGTGTATTAAACAAAGTTTGTGTACATTGAGCCATCAGAAAACAAAGGTTTCATTACCTCGGTCTCACTCAAAAAAGTCCGTATTTCGGAATATTCCATATTTCGGAATATTTGGATATGGGATACTCAACCTGTATATGGTAAATTCTGCTGGTGCATACATGATAATGTACCAGATTAATAACAATAATGCACTGTAGAAAATACACCAGTATAATGTAACATATGCATAATGTATAATTGCTCCTATTGTTACAATAAATTGTATATATATTTTTTATATATTGGGTATCCTTCCGTTTGTAGTCTATTTCAGTATACAAGCATTGGTCGCTCATACCCCCATGCCCTTTTTTTCCATAAAATTTCTTTACAGGGACTTATCACCCCTGTGTACTTGGGGAGTAGCTGACACCCATACAAATTGCGGAGTGTTTTTACACAGCATATTGATATATATATATATATATATATATATGTTTACACGTAGTTTAAATATTTTAAAATATTAACCAGATAATATTAATTTGGTTTACTGGGATCAGTACGTATTACCGCCGGATGGAATCCCTGCGGTCGGAATACCGACACCGGGATCCCAACCGGCACAATCCCTACAGGGGGGCAAGCGCAACGCAGCCCCTTGCGGGATCGCTGCGCTCGCCACGCTGTGGGCACGGTGCCCCGCTACGCTCGGCACACTAATTTATTCTCCCTCTGTGGGTGTCGTGGACACACACAGAGGGAGAATATGTCGGGATTGTGCCGGTCGGGATCCCGGTGTCGGTATTCCGACCGCCGGGATTCCGTCCGGTGGGATCTTGACCGCATACCGGTTTACTCGCAAGTGGCGCAATATTTTCTATCCTAGACAATATATAGATAGATACTGAAATACTGCACACTTGCAAACTTTTAGAGGAAAAACAGCAAGAGAAATGTATTTATGAAGAATATAAATTATTTTGTGCTGAGTGCGGAGGAAGATAGCTGAACATGTATTTTCTGTATGCGGCACAGATCTACAGTAAGGGTCAATTAGGAATAGTGGATAGTGCCTGCAATCCTTCATTCTAGGAGGCTAGAGCAGAGCACATTAATCTCCAAAGATATCCACAAATTGAACCTTATGAATAGAACCATACATCATGTCCCCTGCTACAGTAGCCACCTCTCGTCACACGCTTTATGCAGCTTCTCACCCTACCCGAATGGCATAGCACATATTCTAGTGAAGCATCGGAATATGAGTTACGGCTTTCAGTGTGACTTAATGTGTCTTTTACTACAGGTGCCAATATGTGTGTAAGGAAATACTGAACTTTCATTTTCTTAAGGAAATCAATGTTCTGAAATTTATTCTTCTAAGTGCCTATTTTTGAATATCCTGAAATAGACTGCTTTATTATTTATGGGCGTTTGACCTAGCAGAATTCATGCCCAGAAAACACCACAGAAATCCACAGGCTTGTGACTTGTTTCAAACAAAAATTTGCCCAAAACTACTTTTGTTCCAGTTTAAACTGTCAATCATGACAACCCAAGATCATGATTAAATGTATACTGTATTATTGAAAACTAAAGTGAATTATTGCTTTTTCCATTTACCATTAGACCATACATGTAGCACACAGGTCTTCAATCTGTGCCCAGGGCCGGTTCTTGCCCTTGTGGTGACCCGGGCAAAGCATAGGGGCGTGGCTTCAAATGGGGGCGTGGTCAGTTACGCCCCCATTTGTGCCCCCTGTAGCGCCGCTGAAAAAAAAAAAAAGTATACTTACTATCCCCGTTCCTGATCCAGACCGCTGCAGACCTCCTCCGGCGCCGCTCTTCTCTCCTCTCCTCTATCTATGGGAGAGACGTTATTACGTCTCTCCCATAGAACAGCATCGACACTAGAGGTCAATTATGACCCCTAGTGTCTGTGCCACTATGCTGTGCGCGATGACGTCATCGCGCACCGCACAGCAAAGGTCCTCTCCATGAAGGGAAACTAGACCGTAGCGTCTAGTTTCCCTTCATGGAGAGAACCTTTGCTGTGCGGTGCGCGATGACGTCATCGCGCACCGCACAACAAAGGTCCTCTCCATGAAGGGAAACTAGACCGTAGCGTCTAGTTTCCCTTCATGGAGAGGACCTTTGCTGTGCGGTGCGCGATGACGTCATCGCGCACCGCACAACAAAGGTCCCTTCTCCATGAAGGGAAACTAGACGCTACGTGTCTGGTTCCCTTCAAAGCGGGGGGCACAGCGGGGCACTGCGGGGTGCACAGTGGCGGATCTTGCCATGGTGCGGCGCCCTCCGGAAGGCGGCGCCCCGGTCAAAAGTCCTGCTTGCCCATGGCATGATCCGCTACTGTCTGTGCCCTGCCACAGTTTTGCTATTAAGGCATGGAAAAACTGAGGCAAGGCATGCTGGGATGTGTAGTTCCACAGCAGCTGGAGGGCCACAGGTTGATGACCCATCATGTAGCATTTTCATTGTATAGATTCAATTAGTTCAGCAGGTTTTCTGTTCTCTTTGTCTGGCACATTCATCTTGGTACCGCCATACCCCAGGTATGTTGAAACGCCACTAGATTACAATCACGTATAAAATACCCAGCACCGGAGCAGTACTGCTCCCACACTCCTTCCTGTGTCACTGGAAACTGCTACTGAGGCAATAGGAGTTATCAGTATTGAGTGGTTTAAAATAAATTCTGCCGTAGGGATTACTGTCCTGGGGCTACATTTACTGTGCCTGTGCGGCAGTTTTCCATGAAGCCACTTCTTTGGAGATTTTGGCCATAGGATTTAAAGGTATGCGGTTAGCATATCGACAGTCGAGATCCCGGCGGTCAGAATACAGACGGTAGGATCCCGACAGGGGCACCATACTGCCGCCAGGATACCGGCGAGGTAGGTGATTCCACGACACCCATAGAGGGAGAATAGAACCTTTAGTAAGCGTAGCCCTCACCACTCTGCCGGTATCCCAACGCTGTCAGGATAGTGACATTTGGCATCCTGGGCGGCGGTATTACATAGCGAACCCTATTTAAAGTGACAATTACACTGATTACAGGCCTGTTTTGTTTAAAATATAATTGCACTTACAAATGCAGCGGTCAGCACTGCCAAGGTTGTGGTGTCTTTGAACTGCTGTCTGCACAGTAAATGCAGGGCCGTAACTACGTGTGTGCCCAGTGTGCGCTGCCCACAATGCATAGACACTGCAGGCGCAACCGGCACACTGAGCAGACTGGCGACAGCAACTGCGCCGGGTCTGTACTGGCGTCACCCGCACAGGGACACCCCCCACCGCAGCCATGACCACCCGCACTCCCAGGAAGAGGAGGCCGACGGGTGAGTGCACTGCTCACTGCCTGCATGTGTAAAAAAGGGGGACTATGCTACCTGATGTGTAAAAAAGGAGGACTGTGCTTCCTGATGTATAAAAAAGGAGGACTGTGCTTCCTGATGTATAAAAAAGGAGGACTGTGCTTCCTGATGTGTAAAAAAGGGGGACTGTGCTTCCTGATGTGTAAAAAATGGGAATTGTGCTTCCTGATGTGTAAAAAAAGGGGGACTATGCCTACTGATGTGTAAAAAAGGGGGACTAAGCCTACTGATGTGTAAAAAAGGGGGACTATGCCTACTGATGTGTAAAAAAGGGGGACTGTGCTACCTGATGTGTAAAAAAGGGGGACTATGCTGCTTAATGTGTAAAAAAGCAGGACTATGCTGTCGTAATGTGTAAAAAAGGGAGACTATGCTGCCTAATGTGTAAAAAAAAAAAAAAAAGGGAGACTATGCCGCCTAATATGTAAAAAAGGTGGACTCTCCCTGCCGTAATGTGTAAAAAGGGGGACTCTGCCTGCCTTAATGTGTAAAAGAGAGCTCTGCCTGCAGTACTGTGTAAAATGGGGGACTCTACCTGCCGGACTGTGTAAAATGGGGGACTCTGCCTACCGTAATGTGTAAAAAGGGGGACTCTATCTGCCGTACTGTGTAAAAAGGGGGATTCTACCTGCCATAATGTGTTAAAAGGTGCCTGTCGTAATGGGGAGCTATGTGGCCAGACCCCTTCCCCATGAAGCCATGCCCCTATATTTTTGGCTCGCGCTGGCCTTGTTTTGTATATTGGGGGTGGATGCTGTTTTTTTGCACACAGCGCTCAAATGGCTAGTTACAGTACTGAGTAAATGAACTGTAGCTGCTAGTCTGCAAAGTAGACCCCATGCTTGTGTAGACCAGTTGGTTAAAGAGACAGAGGAGGTGAAGTGTAGAGCTTATTATGCATTGTCTGCACTTTATCTGGGTACACTTTCTGACAGATAACACATTTACAGAATTAATGATGCAGGTAAACAGACTGTTTGTGACATGCAGTAATTTCCTCTAGGCATATGTATCAGACAAGCCCCGTAGCTGGTCACTATAAATCACACCCAACAAAGAGTCAGATGTCTGAGGAAGAGAGAGGCTTACATTCATGAAAAGGAAGACAAGGGCGTGCCTGATAGTTTGTGGGAGATTCTATTACTGTACCATGATTATTATGACTATGTGTGTGTATATACAGTGGCATCAGAAGGGGGGTGCGGCCCGCACCCAGGTATTACCCACGGAAGGGGTGACACCAAGTGCTGGCTCTTCTGCAGTGTCAGGAGCCGAGTGCTGCAGTGTGATCATCCTCTGCAGCACTCTGCTCCTGTCACACAAAAGGAGCCGGCACTGCACACTGCCTAGTCTCCGGGGGCAGCCAGCATTTCAGAGGAAGCTGGATAAAGCCCCCGGAGTGAAGAAGAGGTGACCTGCGAGGCCACGCCCCCTTTAAATTAGGCCACACCCCCTTTTCATCCGGCTCTGGTGGGGTGAGTGTGGGAAGAGGGGGGTGGGGGGTGTAGTAATGTAGTGCGCGCACCGGGTGTACCCACACCTGGTGACGCCTCTGTGTGTGTGTGTGTGTGTGTGTGTGTATGTATAATAAATAAATAAATAAATATATATATATATATATATATATATCTCCTATATAATAGCCCAGATCTGTGACTTTGTGATTCATTTGCTAACGCTGGGCGGAGTCACAACACTGGGCAGAGTTAGTCAAATGAGTCACAGATCTGGCCAAATCTACAGGAGACTAGGAGCAGAAGCAGATAGTATGGGCATGGCACAGGCAGGGGTGCATACCTCCCAGCTTTCTTCAGGAGCATTCTTCAGGCAGAAGGAGGGACACCCACTCGGCGAAAAGGGGGCGTGGCTTCACGGGAGGGCCCCCGTTTTCGTCAATGAGGGGGCATGCCCAGCACTCTGTGAGCTGCTGGCATGCCCCCAGGGGCTGATTATGAGTCCGGGAGTCCCAGAGCACTTGTGAAAGGGGAGCCCTATCTCATTGCTGTGCCTGCTGTGGGTTGGGGCGTGGCCTAATCGCGGGACGCGAGGCCACGCCCCCTTACGCAAATTCCGGGATTTTTTTTTTTTTTTAATGGAATTTTGGCCCCTCAGCTAGGGGTAAATCCAGAGGGGGTGGTCGCTCCCCTCTACACACCCGCACAGGCAGAAGAGACTGCTGCCTCCCTGCAACACCACAGACCTGCCAACACGCAGCAGCGTGTGCTGACTGTAGCACAATGCTGCCGTTGTTGCTGGCAGGACGGGGGAGCTTCTGAGCTGGGACAGAGCTACTTGAGCCGGGGGGCCCCCTAAAACTGTGGGGCCAACGGTACGTACCCCCTGCCCCCCCCCCTTAATCAGGCTCTGCTGCTGGAACCCCCCCTTAATCCATACCCCCTGATGCCCCCTCTCCCTCTGTCTCCACTATTCACCGCTCCTCTGCTAAGCAGAACAGCGAGTACAGGAGCTTTCCAACTGACCCCCCCCCCCCCGTTACCGCGGGACACTGCGACCCGCGGGTGGGACAGCGGGACAGACCCCAAAAAATGGGACTGTCCCGCGAAAATCGGGACATTTGGGAGGTATGGGGGTGTGTGAGGGGGTATGCCGTACAGACAGACGGGCACCGGCTCACTGTGTGCTTGACCCCCCCCCCTCTCTGGCGCGGAGGAGCGTCACTTTCTGGCACACTCCACGCTTCTTAGCTGCAGTTTTGTGGGGCACCTGCCGCTGTGCAGGTTCCGTACTGCCTCTGTTATCTCCAGCCTCGGCAACCCCAACGCTAGCTGCAGCGCTGCCACCCACAGTGAGGTGCGCCCAGCTCCTTCACACACTTTAGCCGGCGGGTAACGCTGCAGAAGTCCGAGCTGCTTGCAGGCTCCGACCCCCTCCTCCCTCCAGCCGCAGCATCTCCTGGGGGCTAACCAGTCACTCCCAGTCTCCCCTTACCACAGTGCCCGGCAGCTGCGCGAGGTCTGCGGTGTGTGACTGAGGAGGGGGGGAGGGATGCGGACGGGCAGAGGAAGAGGGACTCCAGCCTAAGAGAGTCAGCCATGCCAAGTCTCCACCAGCAGCAGATCCCAACAGGTTGGAGTGGAACAGCAGCAGCCAGCAGCAGTGACTCCGGTAAGACACATCTGTCTGTCACCACTGTTTTGTCCCTAATACCAATCTCTCCCGTGCCCTGTGTTCTGTCATGTCCCTGTCACCCCTGGCCTTGCCCTGCCACCCTTATCCTGGCCCTTTCACCCTTATCCTGGCCCTGTCACCCTTATCCTGGCCCTGTCACTCTTATGCTGGCCCTGTTACCCCTATCCTGGCCCTGTTACCCCTGTGCTTGCCCTGTCAACCCTATACTGGCCCTGTCACCCCTGTCCTGTTCCTGCCACCCCTACCCTGGCCTGTCACCCCTATCCTGTCCCTGTCATTTCTGTCCTGGCCCCCGTCGCCCCTGTCCTGGCCCCGTCACCCCTTTTCTGACCCTGTCACCCCTGTCCTGGCCCCGTCAACCCTGTTCTGACCCTGTCACCCCTGTCCTGGCCCTGTTACTGCATACCCTCCAACTACCTTTTTGCCAGGTACAGTACCCGCAGCGCCTCCAGACCTCTCCCCAATGCACCACACCTCCGCACCTTCCCCTCCACCACATGCGGCACTCCACCCCTTCCCCACACGCTGTGCCTCCAGATCCCCTACACCACCCGCGGCTCCCACTCCTCCGCCCCTTCACCACCCACAGCACCTCCAGGCCCCCTCCACCATCCACCCCCTTTATATGTCTCCCCCCACACCTGCCCCCCTCCACCCGCAGCATCTGCAGACACCCTCCTCCATCCGCGGTCCAACCCTCCCCCACCAATGTCACCACCGCACCTGCCCCTCCACCACCAGCAGCACCTCCGGACCTCCTTTCCTATGCGCCGCACCACCCGTACCTGCCCCTCCCCTACCCATGGCGCCTGCGGACCCCTACCCCACCCCCGGCACTCCCGCCCCTTCCCATCTCACAGCACCTCCGGAACCCTTCACCCATCCACAACATCCCCACACCTGCCCCTCTCCCACCCATGGCACCCCTGCCCCTCCCCCACCTGCAGTGCCTCCGGACCCCTCCCCAATCTGCATCCCCCACTCCTCTGCCCCTCCCCCACCCGCAGCACCTCCCGACTCTTCCACATCCGGGCCCCACCCCCACTTCCGCCCCCCCTCCACCTGCAGCATCTACAGACACCATCCGCAGTCCCCCCCGCACCCGCTACATTCTGTACATCGTGCCCTGCAGGTGCTGTTCACGCCGTCGCAAGGGGCTGCGCCTCCTTCACCATCGCACGCCCTTTCATTGTGCAATATTTAACCACTAACAAAGGAATGCAGGTAATACTTTATATAATACAAATATTGAACCCCAGAAAGGCATGCAAGGGTTAAGGGGGCGTAGCCCCTTGCGACGGTGTGAAGAGCGCCCGTAGGGCGCGATGAAGCACCTAGTATACACATAAATGTATATATATGTGTGTGTGTGTATTCATTGTGGCATTGCCATGGGTTAGGGCAGTTCCTCATAGTCACGTGTCATGACTGGATGCATTCTGGGTGTCCTAGGTAAAATGTGCGTACGGTCTTATGCGTTATTATAACCCAGCTGTGACCATGATGTGAATTATTATAGTTCTTCCAAAATGTATATTTCGTGAATGTCTGTTCGGCATACTTGCCTACCCTCCCGGAATGGCCGGGAGGCTCCCGAAAATCGGGTGATCCTCCCAGCCCCCCGGAAGAGCAGGCAAGTCTCCCGATTATAGGGGTCCCCCCCTGCCCGGCTGCCCACTTAGCGAGTGAAGTGGGCGGTCCGGGCAGGCGATGACGCGATTCTTGTTGAATCGCGTCATGCAAGCCACGCCCCCACTGTATAATGCCGGTAATTGCGACATTCCACAGTGGGGGCGTGGCTTGCATGACGCGATCCAGCAGCCACGTCCCATCCCTCCTCTGGCCCGCCCCCCTCCTCACATCAGCTCACTGCCCGCCCCCCTGCTGAGCCGACTGGCTGCTCTCTCCCGGAGAGAGCAGCCCAAAAGTCGGCAACTATGCTGTTCGGCTAGTTTTAAAACTACAGTATGTCTGCATTGTGTAAGCTTTGACGAAGTGTAAACTAGAATTTTTGAAGATTGGACTTCCTGGAGCAGTGTTTGCTTTTCACAGTAGGGTTCCCCTGCTCTGGCAGTGGAGATAGGCAGGCTGGGAGAGTGTCAGCTGGTCTTTTGATTCAGTCTCTCCTGCCATAAACTTCTCGCAGGATGGGAGATCCCTGGAGACCCCTAATTTGCATCTACAGAAGTTTGCGATCTGTACGGATGGTGTAATGGTTAGCAATACTGCCTCACAACACTGAGGTCATGGGTTCGATTCCCCCCATGGTCCTAACTGTGTGGAGTTTGTATATTCTCCCCGTACTTGTGTGGATTTCCTCCGGGTACTCCGGTTTCTTCCCACAATCCAAAAATATACTGGTAGGTTAATTGGCTCCATACAAATTAACCTTAGCGTGTATGTGTGGTAGGGAATATAGATTGTAAGCTCCACTGGGGCAGAGACTGATGTGATTGGACAAATACTCTCTGTAAAGCGCTGCGGAATATGTGTGCGCTATATAAATAACTGGTAATAATAAATAAATAATACTGTACATAGGTATGTTATTATACTGAAAGACTTGCGCTTCCCCATACAGTATAAACCGCATCTGGAAGTTTCACAATACGTCCCATTAAAAACTCTTGTGCAATAATCCAATCTCTGCTGGCCAATGTATATTTCGGTAAGTGGCCTGTCTTTACCTCTTGGAAGCGTAATTTAATATAAGTGAAATCCGCACAAATTCTCCAGTCATAAAGGTCTTTCCTTTGAATTGTATCTGTGTGATAACCTAATTAGTAGGAAGATACAGATGTGAAAGAATCAGGAAAAAGGAACCATTTCTGGAATATATGCATTAAGTTATTTGCACAAAGTGATACTGAGTTCTTGACCATTTCCATGTTGAAATGCCGCGTCATAGCTATGTACGTATACCACTAAGTGATGATGTCACAGCTGTTTATATCGGTGCGAATCTGATTTCCTTGGCTTTCTCTCTTTCAGCTCTCCTTTATGCAACAATTTTTGGAAACGTAACCACCATTTTCCAGCAAATGTATGCCAACACCAACCGCTATCACGAGGTGCTGAACAATGTTCGCGACTTCCTCAAACTTTATCAGGTCCCTAAAGGCCTTAGCGAGAGAGTCATGGATTACATTGTATCGACGTGGTCCATGTCCAAGGGGATTGATACAGAAAAGGTACGGGTGCATGAGGTAAACACTCAAGCATTATACATTTCAATTTATTTCTTGTTCATTCTAACAAATACGCTTGTCATGCACATTGCTAAAAGCGGTTCTAATACATAGTTTTATGCTGCATGTGGTTTCATGTGTTTTTTTTTTTGCAGCAGCAAAGTAATTACAAATATGTGCTGGTCACTGCTTAATGGGCTGATTCACACCATGGTGATGACCACCAGTCTCTCCACACAAACTAATGTGACATTGTGTAGTCCTGTAGATGCGCCTCTTCTGTTTTGCTTTACCACTTTATTCTCCTCCTTTGTGATATTACATTGTGTGTAGTGCAGCGTAGTTCGTGATTGGATCGTGAGGCCTTCAGATCAAGGCCACCAATCGTGAGGCCTTCAGATCATGGCCACCAATGAGCCAACACGTTGCCTACTACTATTGTAATCATTATAAAGAGACCAGTAAAATATGAAGGACTAATGTAGGCATTAGGGAATCTATAGGAAGATTCTTTTATAGTGGAGGCATTTGATATGCCGGCTGTTGGGATCCCGGCGCTCGGCATTCCGGCGCCGGTATCCTGAAAGCGGCATACCGACAATGATTCTCCCACTTGGGGGGTCCACAACACCCCTGGAGGCCCTGGAGGGAGAATAACCGTGCCTGCAGTGCAGCGAGCCCGGAAGGGGCTCTTTTGCACTCACCACGCTGCTAGCATGCCGGCGGTCAGGATCCCGGCTCCGGTATGCTGGGCGCCGGAATCTCGACTGCCGTCATATCGTAGTACACCCTTTTTATAGTATGAGATGATCTCGTCATACATTTACACAAAAAACTTTCAAAAGTGGATGTGGCCTGTTAAAAAGGGAGGGTTAAAAATATATTTATACAGTATTATTGTACAATTTACTCACAGACGCATACTACGTATCAGGGGCCGGAATATATATGGGGTATGAAGGGCCCCCCGGGGGAATGCAGTGGTAAAGGCCTATGCTTAACAGGTGTGGCCAATTATCACATAGCTTGGCCACACCCCTTGTGATGGCTGTGGATGTGGCCTACTACCATAGAGGCTTGGCCAAACCATTAGAGAGGATGTAGCCTTCAGATATCATGGATACTAAAGTACATGGTCTGGTGCAAGGTACATGGTCTGGGCCCCTGTAAATATGTATGGTAAATACTAGCTAATGCAGTAATAAATAAATAAAATAAATATAATATACAAGATTACGCACTGTAGTGAAGATGAAATATCTAAGCTTATTACCACTGAGATGACGTAAACTACATTCTTAGTTTACATAACAATATGCTAATCTGTGACTGCTCTGGCTTCACTGTGACTGACAGTGACTTCCTATTGGAAGTCCTACCTGTCAGTCACAGACACACAGTGCAGTCCCAGTGGGAGGGGCTGCCATAAGCAGAGAGCTGACTTCCTGTAGGAAGCCACTCCCTGCTTTGGCGCTGCCCAGTCCGGCTTCTATGGGTTGCAGTTGGTGCAGTCCATAAAAGCCAGGGGTTTGTTCATGCACAGTCGCACCACAGCGTCTCTACATGCGCCGTTCCCGGCACCTGGCAGATCAATTGCGCAGGTGGACCCGGGGACTCGCTGTCTGCTCTCCAGGCATAGGGGCAGGTTGCATTTGCTTGAAAACTGATTAATCTCACGGTCTCCACTGAGACACCTGCTCCTTATAGCGGTTGCACTACCTCCCAGGCTGCATTTGACATTGACCAATCAGAAGACACTTGGCTGAAAGACAGAGAGGGTGTGTAGATGATTTCACGGCCTCCACTCACCATGTAAGTGTTCTCCAGCTGTGCACTGCCAAATACTGTACAGTGATCATCTCTAAATCTTAATTCTACCCCATTCCAGAAATGTACTTGTCAGGAGTCTGATGGTAACAGGATTGGGTAGGTTTGCTAACGTCTTGGGCATGCACTAAACCGCTCTGTTCACCAAACATGTGTTCTGTCTTAAAAAAAAGACCAGATATGAAGGAATTCGTCAACTCTTGCTCACCCTAACCACACGCCCATGTTGTTTGTTAGAACAATGGGGCTAATTCAGACCTGATCAAAGCAACAAAATTTTTCTCTAATGGGCAAAACCATGTGTACTGCAGGGGGGGCGGGGAGAGATATAACGTGTGAAGAGAGAGTTAGATTTGGGTGTGGTGTGTTCAAACTGAAATCTAATTTGTAGTGTAAAAATAAAGCAGCCAGTATTTACCCTGCACAGAAAAGATATAACCCACCCAAATCTTACTCTCTCTGCACGTTATATCTGCCCCCCCCCCTCCCCAGCAGTGCACATGGTTTTGCCCATTTGCTAACAAATTTGCAGCTGCAATCAGGTCTGAATTAGGCCTAATATACATCTGGACTGGAGTAATGTACATAAGTGCAAGCCATTGTAGAATAGAGATATTGACAGAAGGATAAAAATACCGTTCATATTCTGCCAACAGAAGCATCTATGTGGCATGCTACTTAGCAGTAACAAGGGGATGTGTTTGTCTTGTGTGTTTCATGGGAGTCTCCTGTCACTTGGGGAGCTCATATTTCACCCACTGCCTGTGCTTCACTGCGTTTTACCCTTTAAGCTATTAATTGCAATCCATTAATTTTGTTAACGTTCTAACATTTAAAGTGGTTACCTGACAACGCTTATTTGTCCCACAGATGTTTAGATATTTTAGTTACAAATGACTGAAAGTTTCCATTACTTTGCAATGTTCTGCAGAGCTCAGTGAGCACTATTATGCTATTTGCAAACATAGGGCTAGCCGCAACATAATAGGAGACCCATGACTTGTCCACCAAATCTTAATATTTAGCATCAGCTCTCCGTACGTTCCTCCAGTGATCCTCAACCTAGCTGAATGGCAGGGGTCTGATACTGTACTTCAACAAACCCTTTTATTATAGTATCAGTAAAGTCATTTGTAATAATAGGTGCTTTATATTGAATAAGTACGGACTATCTCTTTCCACACCCATCTGTGTCTGAATTTCTTGTCATATTGGATGAGAACTTCTGGCGCAGATGGAAGTGGATGTGTGGTCCACAGTGATTCTGGTGATTCAGTCCACTCTCTGATTTTGGTACTTTGGAGTACAGGGATTATGTAACCATGATTTGTAATATCATTATGCTGGACAGGTTACATAATCTGGATTTAGTGATCATGGGCAAGCAATTAAATTGGGACACTGATTAGTTTAATGGTTCTCAAACTGTGTGCCGTGGCACCCTGGGGTGCCTCGGGGCACTTGCAGGGGTTCCCTGGATTGGTGGTCCAGGACCAATTCAAATTCTTTACGGTCAACGTAATAGGCAAAACCAGAGTTTTTGGCTTCCAGTCATAAAATAAATGGACAAACAGAAGTGAATCCTGTTGCTCACCACACACCCGAGCCTAGGGATGACCTAGAAACACAATTTACTCAATTTAATGTTGTTGTTTTTTTAATTGCACAATAAGAAACTTTTGGCCTAGGGGTGCCGTGAAATAAATTCTGATAATCTAGGGCGCCATGACTCCAAAAAGTTTGGGAACCACTGGCTTAGTTCTATGTGCTCTTCCTCTATTGATTGGTTAACATATGCACACATTTTTATAATTGCCTTATAAAAGACTATACTTGTGATTTATATATTGGAAAGGTCTTGAAAATGTTGACTGTGACCTTAATCTTGTCCATGGGTCTAAGATTTTTAATTGACCTGTTTTAAATATATATATATATATATATATATATATATATATATATATATAAAATACACACACAATTGATTGCTTTCTGTGATAAGAAAATGAAAGAGTTAATTATTTTTGTTTGGCATTTGATAGTTTGTTAGTTGTACAGTGATCAATTCTGTGTTAGAGAAATTTCTCTATCGTCCTAAGTGGATGCTGGGGTTCCTGAAAGGACCATGGGGAATAGCGGCTCCGCAGGAGACAGGGCACAAAAGTAAAGCTTTTACAGGTCAGGTGGTGTGTACTGGCTCCTCCCCCTATGACCCTCCTCCAGACTCCAGTTAGATTTTTGTGCCCGGCCGAGAAGGGTGCAATTCTAGGTGGCTCTCATAAAGAGCTGCTTAGAGAGTTTAGCTTAGGTTTTTTATTTTACAGTGATTCCTGCTGGCAACAGGATCACTGCAACGAGGGACAGAGGGGAGAAGAAGTGAACTCACCTGCGTGCAGGATGGATTGGCTTCTTGGCTACTGGACATGAAGCTCCAGAGGGACGATCACAGGTACAGCCTGGATGGTCACCGGAGCCACGCCGCCGGCCCCCTCACAGATGCTGAAGCAAGAAGAGGTCCAGAATCGGCGGCTGAAGACTCCTGCAGTCTTCTGAAGGTAGCGCACAGCACTGCAGCTGTGCGCCATTTTCCTCTCAGCACACTTCACACGGCAGTCACTGAGGGTGCAGGGCGCTGGGGGGGGGGGCGCCCTGGGAGGCAAATGAAAACCTTTAAAAAGGCTAAAAATACCTCACATATAGCCCCAGAGGCTATATGGAGATATTTACCCCTGCCTAAATGTACTAAATAGCGGGAGACGAGCCCGCCGGAAAAGGGGCGGGGCCTATCTCCTCAGCACACGGCGCCATTTTCTGTCACAGCTCCGCTGGTCAGGAAGGCTCCCAGGTCTCTCCCCTGCACTGCACTACAGAAACAGGGTATAACAGAGAGGGGGGGCAAAATAAATGGCAATATATTAATATAAAAGCAGCTATAAGGGAGCACTTAATCATAAGGCTATCCCTGTCATATATAGCGCTTTTTGGTGTGTGCTGGCAGACTCTCCCTCTGTCTCCCCAAAGGGCTAGTGGGTCCTGTCTTCGTATAGAGCATTCCCTGTGTGTCTGCTGTGTGTCGGTACGTGTGTGTCGACATGTATGAGGACGTTATTGGTGTGGAGGCGGAGCAATTGCCAAATATGAGGATGTCACCTTCTAGGGGGTCGACACCAGAATGGATGCCTTTATTTGTGGAATTACGGGATAGCGTCAACTCGCTTAAGCAGTCGTTTGCCGACATGAGGCGGCCGGACACTCAATTAGTGCCTGTCCAGGCGCCTCAAACACCGTCAGGGGCTGTAAAACGCCCCTTGCCTCAGTCGGTCGACACAGACCCAGACACAGGCACTGATTCCGGTGGTGAAGGTGACGAATCAACCGTATTTTCCAGTAGGGCCACACGTTATATGATTTTGGCAATAAAGGAGATGTTACATTTAGCTGATACTACAGGTACCACTAAACAGGGTATTATGTGGGGTGTGAAAAAACTACCAGTAGTTTTTACCGAATCAGAAGAATTAAATGACGTGTGTGATGAAGCGTGGGGTGCCCCGATAAAAAACTGCTAATTTCAAAGAAGTTATTGGCTTTATACCCTTTCCCGCCAGAGGTTAGGGAGCGCTGGGAAACACCTCCTAGGGTGGACAAAGCGCTAACACGCTCATCAAAACAAGTGGCGTTACCCTCTCCTGAGACGGCCGCACTTAAAGATCCATCAGATAGGAGGATGGAAAATATCCAAAAAGGTATATACACACATGCAGGTGTTATACTACGACCAGCTATTGCGACTGCCTGGATGTGCAGTGCTGGGGTAGTTTGGTCAGAGTCCCTGATCGAAAATATTGATACCCTGGACAGGGACAATATTTTACTGTCGTTAGAACAAATAAAGGATGCATTTCTTTATATGCGTGATGCACAGAGAGATATCTGCACACTGGCATCACGGGTAAGTGCTATGTCCATTTCGGCCAGAAGAGCCTTATGGACACGACAGTGGACAGGCGATGCGTAGAGGAGTTATTTGGGGTCGGTCTATCGGATTTGGTGGCCACGGCTACGGCCGGGAAATCCACTTTTCTACCTCAAGTCACTCCCCAACTGAAAAAGGCACCGACCGTTCAACCGCAGCCCTTTCGTTCCTTTAAAAATAAGAGAGCAAAGGGCTATTCATATCTGCCACGAGGCAGAGGACGAGGGAAGAGACAGCAACAGGCAGCTCCTTCCCAGGAACAGAAGCCCTCCCCGGCTTCTACAAAAGCCTCAGCATGACGCTGGGGCTTCGCAAGCGGACTCGGGGGCGGTAGGCGGTCGTCTCAAGAATTACAGCGCGCAGTGGGCTCACTCGCAGGTAAATCCCTGGATCCTGCAGATAATATCTCAGGGGTACAGGTTGAAATTAGAGACAGAGCCACCTCGCCGTTTCCTGAAGTCTGCTTTACCAACGTCCCCCTCAGAAAGGGAGACGGTTTTGGAAGCCATTCACAAGCTGTATTCTCAGCAGGTGATAGTCAAGGTACCTCTTCTACAACAAGGGAAGGGGTATTATTCCACTCTTTTTGTGGTACCGAAGCCGGATGGCTCGGTAAGGCCTATTCTAAATCTGAAGTCCTTGAACTTGTACATAAAGAAGTTCAAGTTCAAGATGGAGTCACTCAGAGCAGTGATAGCGAACCTGGAAGAAGGGGACTTTATGGTATCCTTGGACATCAAGGATGCGTATCTCCACGTTCCAATTACCCCTCACACCAGGGGTACCTCAGGTTCGTTGTACAAAACTGTCACTATCAGTTTCAGACGCTGCCGTTTGGTTTGTCCACGGCACCTCGGGTCTTTACAAAGGTAATGGCCGAGATAATATTTCTTCTTCGAAGAAAAGGCGTATTAATTATCCCATACTTGGACGATCTCCTAATAAGGGCAAGGTCCAGAGAACAGCTAGAGATGGGTTTAGCACTATCTCAAGAGGTGCTAAAGCAGCACGGATGGATTCTGAATATTCCAAAATCCCAATTAATGCCGACAACTCGTCTGCTGTTCCTGGGGATGATTCTGGACACAGTTCAGAAAAAGGTTTTTCTTCCCGAAGAAAAAGCCAAGGAGTTATCTGACCTGGTCAGGAACCTCCTAAAACCAGGAAAGGTGTCTGTACATCAATGCACAAGAGTCCTGGGAAAAAATGGTAGCTTCTTACGAAGCAATCCCTTTCGGCAGATTCCATGCAAAGGGATCTGTTGGACAAATGGTCAGGGTCGCATCTTCAGATGCACCTGCGGATAACCCTGTCGCCGAGGACAAGGGTATCCCTTCTGTGGTGGTTGCAGGAGGCTCATCTATTGGAGGGCCGCAGATTCGGCATGCAGGATTGGATCCTGGTGACCACGGAGGCCAGCCTGAGAGGCTGGGGAGCAGTCACACAGGGAAGAAATTTCCAGGGAGTGTGGTCGAGCCTGAAAAAGTCTCTTCACATAAGCATTCTGGAACTAAGAGCAATCTACAATGCTCTAAGCCAGGCGGAACCTCTGCTTCAAGGAAGACCGGTGTTGATCCAGTCGGACAACATCACGGCAGTCGCCCATGTAAACAGACAGGGCGGCACAAGAAGCAGGAGGGCAATGGCAGAAGCTGCCAGGATCCTTCGCTGGGCGGAGAATCACGTGATAGCACTGTCAGCAGTATTCATCCCGGGCGTGGACAACTGGGAAGCAGACTTCCTCAGCAGACACGACCTTCACCCGGGAGAGTGGGGACTTCATCCAGAAGTTTTCCACATGCTATTAAACCGTTGGGTAAAACCAATGGTGGACATGATGGCGTCTCGCCTCAACAAAACACTGGACAGGTATTGCGCCAGGTCAAGAGATCCGCAGGCAATAGCTGTGGACGCGCTGGTAACACCTTGGGTGTACCAGTCGGTATATGTGTTTCCTCCTCTGCCTCTCATACCAAAGGTATTGAGGATTATACGGCAAAGAGGAGTAAGACTAGTGGCTCCGGATTGGCCAAGAAGGACTTGGTACCCGGAACTTCAAGAGATGGTCACGGACGATCCGTGGCCTCTACTTCAGCAGGGTACTTGTCTTTTTTCAAGACTTACCGCGGCTGCGTTTGACGGCATGGCGTTTGAATGCCAGATCCTAAAAGGAAAAGGCATTCCAGAAGAAGTCATTCCTACCTTGATAAAGGCAAGGAAGGAAGTCACCGCGAAGCATTATCGCCGTATTTGGCGAAAATATGTTGCGTGGTGCGAGCAGCGGAGTGCTCCGATGGAGGAATTTCAACTGGGTCGTTTTCCTACATTTCCTGCAATCAGGATTGTCTATGGGTCTCAAATTGGGATCTATTAAGGTTCAAATTTCGGCCCTATCAATATTCTTCCAAAAAGAATTGGCCTCAGTCCCTGAGGTCCAGATTTTTATCAAAGGAGTACTGCATATACAGCCTCCTGTGGTGCCTAAGGTGGCACCGTGGGATCTAAATGTAGTTTTAGATTTCCTCAAATCCAATTGGTTTGAACCACTAAAGAATGTGGATTTGAAATATCTCACATGGAAAGTGACTATGTTACTGGCCCTGGCTTCGGCCGGGAGAGTATCTGAACTGGCGGCTTTGTTTTATAAAAGCCCTTATTTAATTTTCCATTCGACATAGGGCAGAGCTGCGGACGCGTCCGCATTTTCTCCCTAAGGTGGTATCAGCGTTTCACCTGAACCAGCCTATTGTAGTGCCTGCGGCTACAGACGACTTGAAGGACTCCAAGTTGTTGGACGTTGTCAGAGCCTTAAAAATATACATTTAAAGGACGGCTGGAGTCAGAAAATCTGACTCGCTGTTTATACTGTATGCACCCAACAAGTTGGGTGCACCTGCTTCTAAGCAGTCGATTGCTCGTTGGATTTGTAACAAAATTCAACTTGTACATTCTGTGGCAGGCCTGCCACAGCCTAAATCTGTTAAGGCCCATTCCGCAAGGAAGGTGGGCTCATCTTGGGCGGCTGCCCGAGGGGTCTCGGCATTACAACTCTGCCGAGCAGCTACGTGGTCAGGGGAGAACACGTTTGTAAATTTTTACAAATTTGATACCCTGGCAAAGGAGGACCTGGAGTTCTCTCATTCGGTGCTGCAGAGTCATCCGCACTCTCCCGCCCGTTTGGGAGCTTTGGTATAATCCCCATGGTCCTTTCAGGAACCCCAGCATCCACTTAGGACGATAGAGAAAATAAGAATTTACTTACCGATAATTCTATTTCTCGGAGTCCGTAGTGGATGCTGGGCGCCCATCCCAAGTGCGGATTATCTGCAATACTTGTACATAGTTATTGTTAACTAATTCGGGTTATTGTTTAGGAAGCCATCTTTCAGAGGCTCCTCTGTTATCATACTGTTAACTGGGTTTAGATCACAAGTTGTACGGTGTGATTGGTGTGGCTGGTATGAGTCTTACCCGGGATTCAAAATCCTCCCTTATTGTGTACGCTCGTCCGGGCACAGTACCTAACTGGAGTCTGGAGGAGGGTCATAGGGGGAGGAGCCAGTACACACCACCTGACCTGTAAAAGCTTTACTTTTGTGCCCTGTCTCCTGCGGAGCCGCTATTCCCCATGGTCCTTTCAGGAACCCCAGCATCCACTACGGACTCCGAGAAATAGAATTATCGGTAAGTAAATTCTTATTATCTCATTTTAAATTGCTATGGTAATATCTGCTGACGTACTGTACGACAGTTTTACAGGCTTGTTTCTTATTGACTGGAGGCGTCTCCTTTGACCTCTCCCTGTGTAGGCTGTACTTTGCTGTATATTCTGAAAATAATCCCTGATAATGGAAATGAGCTTCCACTGAGAGTATATATTTTTGTAATAGGAGATGTAAAGTAAGCGAGTCAGATAATATAAAATAAGTGCTTACGCATGTTCTTATTCAGTCTTAATTCTCAAAGAATTTGTGACCTTTAATGAATGATTTGCTAGTTTAACAAAACTCTGGCTACTGATGAACAGTAAAAGCGTCAGGACAGCAAAGGAAAAAGGAAGTGAGTAAGGAAATATTAATCCTTTGTCTACACATATGATATGGGAGTGGGGAAAAACTTTTTAGAGTATGTTACCATTATGGCGGCCATCTTGAACTCTGACATCTTGGATGCAACTCTAATTTTTTTAAATTGGGAAGGTAGTCATGTGACATGTCAAACAAATGCAGAATTTCATAAGAAAAACAATGGTGTTCTTCATTTTATCGTATCTTTATTCATTCTTGCGTATTTAACTGAGTTTTCTTTTGCAGGTAGTTACATTAATGACAATGGCACTAACACAAACAGAACGTGTTGAGATAATATTGATATCTGGAGAACAAAACACACTTGCTATTGCAAATAATTTCAGCCAATGTCACGCAAATAGGTCACCCATTACTCACAGTGCAGTTTGGCAATGAGTTTGGCAACTGCACTGTGAGTAGTGGGTTGGCCTGTTTGGGTGACGTTGGGTGACCACATCCTCCCTTTATGGTGTCCGAATCCTGGGCATGTAGGCTACACCTCTACATAAGTATATACATTTTTATCTGTGTTTGTCCTACATCTCCCTGAAGACAGAGTATACATTGCACCGAAACGAAGGGTCCACTAGGATGTGCAGAATGCCATTACTGGAGTTTGAAACACATTACTAGCTGCAGTGTGCTAAACAAAATGGGAATATTTCACATACTTTAGAACAAGTCACATAGGATAAAGGCAAAGATTAAACGACGTAGGATCTTATTCATCTTGCAACGGTTATGCAATGCGATCACATCTGGCCTTTTGTGGCCAGTGCGCATCCGCAGGGTCCATTCTGCGAGTGTGCAGGTCGGCCAATGCAATTGCATCACATAGATGCGAAGGCCTGTACCTGATTGACAAGCAGATTTGTTTGCGGGGCGGTTGGATAAGAGGTCTTGATTTGTGGAAAGCTGGTAAGGATTTATCAATAGGATGGGACATAATGATTTCACAGTTTCTGTTACTTGCAAAGCAAAGATTTCTGTGTAAACCTAGATACAGGCACATATATATATATATATATAGCTTGCAGGTTTTGGATTCTATATATGGCCCCCAATGATCGCAACATTTTACTCCGGCTGTGGAGGTTGTAGTGAACGAACGTGTCAGTGTGGTGTCCTTCCATGGGTGCTCCAGAGCTGCTCTGTTGTCCAGTTTTGTCTATCAAGGGGCTGCTGTGTCCTCTAGCGGTACTCTCTCCGTCCATAAACGGGCTGTTATATAATAATCATACAGTGTACTTTACACATATTGTGAGTGACACTGTAGGTCAGGGGTGGCCAAACAGTCGATCGCGATCGACTGGTCGATCGCGGACATGCGACCAGTCGATCGCGATCCGCCGCCCAGCCACCCGAAGCCGCGCCTCTCCTGCCTGCCGCTCTGCCTCCTCAGTCTGGTCTGCGGCAGTGTCGGCCAAGTGTATAGCTCAAATCAGGTGCCGGTTCGTTAGCCAATGAGAGCTCACGGACCGGCACCTGATTTGAGCCATACACGCTGCCGTCACCGCCGGAGATCAGACTGAGGAGGCAGAGCGGCAGACAGGAGAAGCGCGCGCTGCGCTCTCCACACACCAACGGTGAGCTCTTCTATGGGGCATATCTGGCATTGTGGGCACATAGCTCAGTGGGGGCATATCTGGCACTGTGGGGTCATATGTGGCACTGGGAGCATATCTGGCTCTGCGGGCACATGGCACTGTGGGGGCATATCTGGCACTGTGGGGGCATATCTGTAATTGGCGCAGTGGGGGCATATCTATCTGGCACTGTGGGGGCATATCTGGCACTGTGGGCACATGGCACTGTGAGGGCATATCTGGCACTGTGGGCACATGGCACTGTGGGGACATATCTGACACTGTGGGGGCATATCTGGCACTGTGGGGTCATATGTGGCACTGGGGGCATATCTGGCTCTGCGGGCACATGGCACTGTGGGGGCATATCTGTATCTGGCACTGTGGGGGCATATCTGGCACTGTGGGGGCATGTGTATCTGGCACCTTGGGGGCATATGTGTTTGAGGTTTTTACCTGTGGGGGCCAATGTGTTATTTCGTGTGAGGCAGTCATTACACTCTGCGCAGCAAGGCTACGTCCCTTTTTTTTTAGTTATACCACGCCCACTGTTTGTTATACCACACCCACTTTTTGTTATGCCACGCCCATTTTTGCACGCGCCTACGGCGCTCGCTATTATTTTTCCTATGTAGATCACAAAAGCTTTTTCACTTTCACAGTAGATCACCGACTCCAAAAGTCTGGCCACCCCTGCTGTAGGTGGTCCGTGCATTGTTCTATATAAAGGTGTACTCTGCACCAGTTATAGCTAAAGATATAATTTTAAGTATATAATAATATATATATATATTTTTTTTTTTTCTTCCCCCCAGTAAATTTTTATTGTTTTATGGTATAATAACAAGGCAAATGAGACAGCGTTCATAGTTCAACCAATAATACAAGGAAACACAATCCGTGAGGTGTAAACATTAACAGGTAAGCCTAGACAACAGGGGTGTATCTACCCATTGGCCAGGATGGCACTCGCCAGGGGCGCCGGGCGAGGAGGGGGCGCCACCTGGCGAGTGACACCCGCTGCCAAAGGGTAGAAAAGTAGTACTGTCAGACTGTACCTGGTGAGAGTCTGTTACTGCTGGAGCGGCGCCGGTATCCGGCAGCACCGTACTTGTAATCAAACTCAAACTAAACTACAGTTCCCAGCAGCCCTTGTTGCTGGGAGCTCCCGGCAGCACGGGCTGCTGGGAACTGTAGTTTATTTTGAGTCTGATTACAAGTGCAGTGCTGCCGGACACTAGTGATCAGACTCAACACTCAACATGTTAAAGTTTTCGCTTGCTTACATCTAACATGCACGAAAATCGTGTCGTTTTCCAGGTACTACAGTCCCTTCTCCCGAACACTACCACTTTTTTATTATCTTCAACAACAAATAGATCTATAGCACTGTGCTATGTAACAATTGCTGCGTACCTGGTGAGAGACTGTTACTGCCGACGCGGCACTGGTGTCCGTCAGCACCGCACTGCACTAGTGATCAGACTTGAGTCTGATCACTAGTGCAGTGCGGTGCTGACGGACACCAGTGCCGCGTCGGCAGTAACAGTCTCTCACCAGGTACGCAGCAATTGTTACATAGCACAGTGCTATAGATCTATTTGTTGTTGAAGATAATAAAAAAGTGGTAGTGTTCGGGAGAAGGGACTGTAGTACCTGGAAAACGACACGATTTTCGTGCATGTTAGATGTAAGCAAGCGAAAACTTTAACATGTTGAGTGTAATAAAGAATATACATATCTTACCCATTTCAAGGCCAGGTTCAAGGAAATGTACATCAGTTAATTGTATAATTGATCATTTTTATCTTGGAAGTGATGGCACCCTGATGTCTTTTCTAACAGGAAGCACTTCTACCATCCAACTAATGGTGTTTGGTTAATGGCTGGGTCCATATGAGGCTCATCTCACCGCATCTCATTAGCATTTCATTCGGGATGCAGTTAAGATGCCGGCGTTTGACATCCCGGCGGTCGGAAAGTTGACGCCAGCATCCCCAAACTGCTCGGAATGCTGATGCTGGTGTCCCAACATAGATAGCGATGCAGAATGCCAAAATCCGGATTGAGCTGGTGCCAAAGTCTTCACTGGCAAGCCGCGTGGGAAGGTTAGGGTTAGACTTCGAGGGTGGAAGGTTTAGGGTTAGGCTGCGAGGGTGGGAGGGTTAGGCTGCAGGGAGGGAGATTAGGAAGGGTGGGTTAGGGTAAGGCACCACTGAAGATGCTGGGGGTGGGCGGGTTAGGGTCAGGCTGTGGGAAAGGTGGGTTAGGGGGGAGGGATGGTGTAGCGTGAATACGAGACACTACTGTGCGGTGTAATGCGAATGAGGGACACTACTGTGTGGCATAATTTGAATTGGAAGTACTATTGTGTCCACGCCCTTCCCCCACAAGACCATGCCCCATTTCCAATACTCGCACCATATTTCAAATGTGTGTAGGGGGCGGGGTGGGGTGGGCGCCAGCCCCTTACTTTGCCAGGGGCGCTCAGACCCCTAGATACACCCCTGCTAGACAATATGGCCAGATATGAATAAACTCAATGTCCAGGTTAATAACTCCCGACCGAGGTCAAATCCGGCCTCTCTGAATTAAGGCTGTCTAAACCAAGGAATTTCTTAGCACTAAAACTAATAAAGAAGTAAGGGACAGAAAAGAGTACAGGGTGTAAAAAGAGACTCAGAAAAAGAGAGGGGGGGCAGAGACAGTGTGGACTACCTCAGATCCAGTCGGGTCAAGGAGCAGAAATATCAACATATAACGTCGAGTGACAGTATGGCAACTGAAAGTCGGAAATAGGGACCCTTGTGGGGGACCCGAGTCAAAGTGTCATTATCGTGCAAGCTTGTGAGGATTTAAATTCCAGCCAAGTAGTCGTGAATCTCCGATAAGACTCCGGGGTCACCCGCAGTTCCTCCATAGACATCCATAGACATATACCAGTCTACTCTGGCCACCCACTCCCTCACAGTAGGGAGCTCAGCGGAATGCCAGTGAACCGGGATAACCGCTTTGGCTGCGCTATTAAGGAACTTTAACAAGGAGTTTTTGTAGGTCGACAGGGGCCATGTAACACAGTTGAGAAGCCAGAAGGCAGGCTCAGCAGGAACCTCCGAACCCACCATCTTCTTTGAGTTGGCAATAACTTTATCCCAAAATGGACGAAGTGCGGGGCAGGCCCACCAGATATGCATCGGGGAGCCCGTTGCAGTATTACATCGCCAGCACGTGTCGGGTACATCAGGGAACATTTTAGACTTTTAAGTGCGTTTCGAGGACTGAATAACTTGAGGAACTCACAAAGGTGGCTTGAAAACACTTCTCCCAGTCCTCCTCTGACAGGTCCATCTGTGTGTCATGGCCCCAATCTTTGGCATATTTAGGGAGATCTGGAAATTTATTCACGATCAAAGATCTATTGCATTTTGAGAGGAAGTGCAGTGGGCGGGATAATATATATATATATATATATATATATATATATATACTAAACCCCAGTGTACTATACTGTTATTTTTCTGTGAAACTGCTGGTTAGATCGCAGTGTGTAATCATACACGTAGTGAATTGGGGACACTGTAGGTGAAATTAAATCAGTGTTAGATTACTATTTCTGGCTCATACATGTATTGTGTGACACTGTTGGTAAAAGTGAACTGCAGCATTAGATTATTATTTGTGACTCATACATGGATTGTGTGACACTGTAGGTGAAAGTGAACAGCAGCATATTTCTGACTCACACATATTGTGTGACTCTGTTGGTGAAAGTAAACTGCAGCGTTAGATTATTATTTATGGCTCATGCATGTATTGTGTGACACTGTAGGTGGTACATTTTTTTGTACAAATTGTGGTGTGTGCTATACCCCACTTGGTTCGTGTTTTTTGATAGATATGGAGGACAAACAGTTGAGAGGAGAGCAGATAGCACAAACTAGTGCTGCAGGTGCTGCCACCAGTCATGACGATACAAGTCCGTCAACGTCATCTACTAAGGCCTATGACCAAGGGCATAGGGGGCTTAAGTCAGTGCATGTAAAATCAAAGAAGCAGTTTAAATTTACAGTGGTAAAGAACAAGAACATCAAAAGGAACGTTAGCTGCAGAGAAACATGAAAGTGGCAAGGAAAGACTCCGGTCTTGGCTTTTAAGAGGTGGTTCTGCAACTGTTCGTAAAGCATCTTCTTCATCTCATGACGATGCAAGAACTTTTCATCCACAGTCTAGAAGAGGTGTCAAAAAATATAAACCACTAAGTAGAACAAACTGTGCATTCAGAACAGTCACACATTCCTGAGGAACGTCAGCCATGTGTGAGTCTGACATTTCTCGCCCTGTCCTCATAGAGAAGCCTCTTTCACCTCCTTCCACCATTGCTGCCCCATCTGCACTGGGGAGCAGTACAAGTAAAGATGGTGCTGATTCATGTGTGGAAGTGGAACAGGATGAGGAGGATATGTGTGTACTACTAACTGACATTGAGGATGTTGATGATGATATTTGCGTGGCTGCAGTTCTTGCTGTGATAAAAAGGGGACAGTTCCATCTTGAACCACTTTTCTTTTCTGCCACTGCTGTGTGGCAATGTTTCATAGATGTGCTATGAACTGCTCTGAGTTTGTGCCATTGCTCTGTCGGTTGGTAACCAGCCAGCTGTTAGTAGCCGCAATGCGTGGGAGCCGTTGCCTGGCGACTGGGACGATGCGTCTCTTCTGGCCACCAGAGCTGCTAGGTCCCGTCCGGCACCTGGCAACTGCTGTACTAGGAATCTCTGCAAGACCCAGTCCTGTCCAGAATTCTGTCTGCCTCAGCATCAGGTTCAGTGTAGATACCCTCACATTGTATTCTTATCTTTATATTGTCTTTTACACTCAGTCTTTCTGGTTTTTAACCTTGGTTGTTGTTTGCATCTCCATTTCAAATGTACAATATATTCCCATACCATCTGCCACAAACACCACTGTCTCTTTTCCACTATAGTCTTTCTTCTTTGCATATCTTTAACCATTCATATTGTTGTATCACCATAAGTCTTTCCCCAGACTGTTTACAGATCTTAGTCTTTCTCTTTCTATCCTTGTCTTTTCTACTGACAGATATCTCTGGTCATCTCAGGGGTAAGCTCGTACTGTCGCCAGTGGCGTAAGTCCTGGTGGCATTCTAGTACCGGTAGGCATGTCTGGCCTTATGGGAAGAATGGCTGTTATAGGCTAGAAGACCTGCTGGCATATTCTACGAGTCTTACTACCAGGTGTAACATAGTAACTGACAATGCTAAATTCCTTTGTCGTATAAACAACCCTTTATGAAGCTAAGAACACTGTACGCTGTTTACTTAAGAAGTACCGTAATGGTACGCTAGTTGCGTAACGATCGCTCAGCCGTAGGCGAGACGCTCAAGCGTCACGTTCGCTCACGGCCCAGCGATCACAGGACACGTTATTGGTTATGTCTAGGGTAATGATTCGCTATGGCGTAGCTTACGCTCGAGACCACGAGGGGGTCACCAGCGATGCAGACGCTCACAACACTATACCTTTATGATAAAACCTTATACCAATGAAATACACTGAATACCTTAATGTGAGTACAGGGTGTAAGTGCAACCTTGTGTAACCTGACTAACTACAAAGCTGCTTGAGCGTCACCGACGCTCAAGTGAACACTTAACACTATAGGAAATACACAGATGCTGGTTTAGGTTCCAAAGCCTATTAACTGTATTATCTCTAATATACTTGTAAAAGGGGATAACAGTACAATTGATACACTACAATATAACAGAGACTTCCTAACCACAGAACTAAACAATAAATACAAAAAGACAATACTACACTGACCTAAATGCAATACAATACAATACTATCTAATACAATACAATACTAGCCTAGTCTAGGGGAGATATGAGAGAACAGAACAGAGAGAGAGAGAGAGAGAGAGAGAGAGAGAGAGATGAGATGAGAGAAATTGGCTCACAGAAAGACAATGATTACGGAGAGAAACTTACGCACAAAGGGTATGATCGCCTGCGCCTCGATATCCAGCTCCCGGCTATCAGCAGATAACCGTTGATGAGAGAGTGAGAGCTGGATGTGGTCGGCCTGCCTATTTATGCCCCACACACAATGCAATCTCCTGGTCCTACAATCCCATTGTCCATTGGCCGAAGGAATTCGGCCCTGTATCATAACAAAAGGTCATAGGGTGATTCATACAGGTGGGCTGTGACGATTTCCAACAGCTCAGGTGGGTGGGAAACTGGGTTTCCCGCCGCATACCTGAGTATGTGTAATTAATAGAAATGGACATAAACTTCTTATGTCCATAACTATTCGCACGAGCGATTAATACGCTCCAAACCAACACCGGAATATTGCTAATTAAATACTCTTCCGATGGGTACCAAACACTGCTGTATGATTCCTGTTAGACCCTTTGTACGATATAAAGAGGGATTCCTCAGCTCTGGGACATTGTATTTTAACCAAACTTTCAGAATCTATCAAAGGGACCATGATCTATAAACTACATTAATTGTGAACATTTGTAACGAATGAGTCGCACGCTACGACTACATAAACTCTACCGTAAATACGCATACCGCGCCTGCGAGTGCACGTTATTGCGGGTATGCGAATCCACGGGAGAGCGCATGCACGCGCAGCGCGGACCAGTGTGCGGTGCAAATATGGCAACGTGCATTGAGACATTTTTCTGACTTTGACAGTCCACCCTTTGGCAGTCAATAATAACTGCCACAAAACATTTAAGGAGAAAAATGTAAGTCAGGGGTTAATTGATTTCCATGGTTGGGTAGGGGAGGAGAGAGGAGAAGGTGTGAAGAGGGTATGACCTAGTGAGATAGCAGAAGCATGTGTGTATGAATCCATGTTTGGGGGGGTCATGTATCATCGTGCCGTACGTGTTGTAAATCAAGCTTCGAGGTATTGCGAAGTATACATTTGAATTCCTTCTTATCCTGTGGTACAGGTCTGTGGATGGGCTGTCAAACTTTACCGAGCTCATTTCGGCTGTGGTTGTAACAAAATGGGGATGCACATTTTAGTTGATGATACATGAATGGGGGAGGTATGTGGTTGCTGATATCTGTGCCTGTATTCCCTATCGTCTATGTGTGTCGCTACCTGAGGGTTGTAGAGATGAAGATAAAGAACACTTACGAAAAAATGCAATGATATTCTATGTCAGGGAAATGTACATCTGTCGTCGAAGTTGTTTTCGGTATCTGTTGAGAGTCGTCTTCTTTGCGCTGTATTGCTCCTTAGGCATGAGCAAATAGCTTTGTCTGAGCCATCAGATTTACAAAAATGTTGGGCTAGCGTGAGTTTAAAGATACTAGGGAAACTGGGGATCCATGGCAAAGTTCATCAAGTGTCCATATTTAAAGTTGTCAAATCTTCTTCTTCGGTGCTTGTCTGTTGTCTGTATACATCTCGTCTCGTCAGCTTCCTCGTCCAAGGGGGTCTTTGTATCTTGGAGAAAAGCAGAAAAACAGGTGAAAGAAACGGACCGTATAATCGCATTTTCATCACATCATGGTTTCTATCATTGGGTCATATATCAAATCCAGGTTAATTACGGTTTCCTCACTCCTCAAGCTCATCACTTTTGTACTTTGTTTGCACCTCATTAAAGCCTGCCCGCATCTAAATATCAATCCAATCGATATAACGACACCCAAGATACATAGTAGAAACTTTCCAACATCCATTATGACTCCTTGAGCCCAGTCTCCTAAACCGGAGAACCAATTTCGCGGGTTCAACCATGACACCCAACCAGTCAGCTCATTACCTACAGCAGCAAGGGTGAGATTGTGTTTTCGACGAAATTCCCACTTTAATTGCAGAATATCATCCATCTTTTGGTCTATGACCTCTACCGGATCCTCGGTGCTATTTGTGATATACGTGCAACACTTTATGCCGTACTGTGTTGCCAATGTAACACAATATCCGCCTGTTACTGCTGTAAGGTAATTAAGAACCATCCTATGCTGAACTAGTTCTGTTTTGTAAGCTTGAAGTTCTCTTCCAGTGTATCTAAACGTGTCATCATACATTTCAGTGATATTATCTAACAAATTGGCGAGTGCGGAAATGTATCTATAATTCATCACTCCTCGAGCGGTACGAGTGAAATCTAACGCTACCAGAACCTGAATCCCGGTGGATTCATGGATAAGATCAGAGGCCGGATGCTCTAACCTTTCTGACAGTTGTCTTTTAACCCGGTGCTCGTAGTGAGTGTGAGTATAAGGAGCTTGGGCACCACGGTGTATGTCCTTCATTTTGTCATGTGTAACAGTCATCACTTCAGGCAATACTTTTCCAATATAACACAATCCTTCAGAGTTTGGGGCTAGCCACTTGTACGCCTTTCTCCCGCATATGAAATATGCATCATCGGGGAGAACATATGGGACGGAGAAGGACATGACCATGTTACAAACCTTCCAGGTGAAATCTCCTGACCCTAATTCTTCCATCTGCCTAATGCACGTATCGGTTTGTACGATATGAGCACAGTATCCTGGTGATACCTCTCCAACTCTAGTAATCCTATTCCCTAAGGTATATCGATACCGGAAAGATTTTCCTCTACTGGCTATGTGGCGTACGAGCTCTGTATCTGTAGGCATTCTATCTGCTCTGTGTGAAAAGGTCATGGTAAGGTTGCTCCATGACACTTCCCAATTTCCCGGTTTTCTGGGATTGGAGATGTTAAAACATAAGAGGGACCTATCCACATGGTATTGGTGGAGCTTCAAACTAGGAGGGCTGGAGATGTTAAACCTCCGGTCCACCGGTCTCCCACCACTTAGCTCAAGTACCTCCCCTAACGTTAAAGGAAATGGTACTAGCCCTGATTTGCTGTGACCCTGAGGTACTTGAGAGCATACCCAACAATCTGTTTGGTTTAACACGTTACCCACTAAGGAGTGATAGTCACTCAATGGATGCCGGTCCATATGGATATTAAAACTGGATTGGCATTTCTTTGTTACAGAGCCTACAGATACAACTTTCTTTTTGAACTAACATTCCTTCACAGTTGTTTACAAATAACATGGTTGTTAGATCGTGCCCGGTACTCGCCTTTGCTTGGTGATTGGGTTGCTATCGGAAATTTACACCTCCGTCTCAGTCATCAGGACCTTTCTGGATCCTTTCTCGACCTTACTGGTACTCTCACCGAAACAGACTGCTCTGGTCAATATCATGGTTAACGGGAAAATCCATGTCACAGTCTCTTGGGGCAAGTCCATCTTACAGGAGGAGAAAAGAAGAAATTTGTAAAGGGGGTATAAGAAAATCAGTTTGAGGGGGAGAGAACTCGTTACGATAATAAGTTCTCTCGTCTTGTTGTTCTTCTTGTTCTGCTGTCCTCTCAAAGGTGTTGTCTCTCAGTCTTCAAACGAACATTCTGGTGATGCAATATTCCTTCCTAACCGGCGATCTTTCTGTAAGGAGCAAAAATCTGGCATTACCATTGGTCCAACTGAGGGGTGACATACCATCTTTAAACCATGAAAACATGAGTGAGAAGAGAGAGACAACAAAAAAACAAAAGAGATAGAGAACAATTCATATGCATATATATATTACATAACTCGACATTAACCATCAATAGGAAAAGAGAAACAAAGCATTTTTTCTAAACGTTGTCAACATTAAGAAAACATTGTCAGACTATTAGGCTGTCGTATCTACGTGTCTAATGGTTTCCTTGAGCAGTCCCTCCCCACCAGCACTTGCATTATTCCACTGTCTGTATCTGGCCAGAATACATTGTGGTGGATAGGTCATGCTGGGGTTTGGTAGACTTCTGCAAGGACCAAGCGAATATGCAAGGTTTGAATTCTTACCAATAATCGTCAGAGATGGGGATAGAGAGAGAAAGAAAAAACATTTTTCACAAATACATTTACAACGTTTAACCTGGTCATTCCTGTGTCTTCAGTGAATGACCTCCCAATTTACTAACCGTTACCTCAGGCTTACCATCAGTCCTAATGATCACCTTTCCTAACTATATGATCCTTGATTATAATGGTGTGTATTGTAATTTTGCTCATTTCTTGGTCTAGGGGGTCTAACTTTATGTGTGTTATTACAGTTGCTGGCATAATGCCCTTCTCTCCTACAATGGTAACAAATCCTGGGCTCCCTCCACGTGTCAATGACCTGAGGTTTTGGTTGATTTGATGCCTCCTCAAACGCTCGGATGCTCATCATCATCAATCGTTTCCCCTGTACTTCCCTGGTTCCTTGGATACCATGATTATGTCGTTGTCTTTCTCTTGATCTACAATCTCTTGCAATGTGTCCCTTTTTATGACAATGGTAACAGACTACCATATCTGGGTTTCTCGCAGGGGTGTGGGGCTTTTGTTGGGGTGGTCTTGTGGTTTGGGCCTGTATATTTGCTGCCATTAACTTATCTTTTTGTGACTCTCTGTACCTGGTGATATTCTGGTCATGATTAATGACGGCCTCTCTTAGTGCGGCCACCGAGATATCTCTCCAGTTTGGGTTGGTGGTCTGTACCCTTGTTTTTAATTCATCCTTTAAACCATTCATTAATACCTTAACCGCTATTCCTTTATGTTGTGCATTTGTCTTGATGTCTGCGATCCCAGTGTTCCTAGCCATTATTTGCAGTGCTCGATTGAAATAATTAGAAACATTTTCCTTTTCGTTTTGCCTTATGGAGAAAATTTCACTCCACTTGACAGTGGTTGGGAAATATATTCCTAACTGTCGGTTAATCTGCCTAATACATTCCTGATTGTGTTCCTCCATACAGGGTACCTCCATGTTTAATTTACAATCAGCAATGAATTTTTCAGGGTCAACCCTGGAGGGCAAACATGCCCTCAGCACTGTCCGCCACTCTTTGTTGGTGGGTTCTGTGGCGTTTCCTAGTTCTTTAATAAACCTTTGACATTTGGCTAGATTTTTCCCAGGATCAGGAAATTCGGACATAATTGATCTCAATTCGGTCCGGGACAAGAGACAGCGCATTGCACTGTCCTTGACGGGAATGATTCCCTGATCGTCAGTCTTCCCATTGGGGACTGAGATCACCCTGGCCAGATCGAGCTCAGTTACATCATCTTGTGTTGGTCTTACAATATGGGGTACATCTGTTTGTGCGTGATATGAAACATTGTACGTACCTGTGGACACGACCTCACCTGACCCTCTGTTAGGGGGTTCGATTATTGCCTTTACCAATTTGGTCGTGTCCACCTGGATGTCTTGTAGGATGGCTTCTGGAAGAGGTGCCGACATCGTTCTGGGCTCACTTTCTTGTTTGTATTCCTGAGGGAGGTTTGACATGGGGTGCAGCTTGCACAGGTTAATAGTTGTACATTCAACAGTATTACAATAATCATGGTTACATTTATTACACTTATCCTTATAATCTATATTACAGTTGCTAAGAGCGTTTTTATTGTTCCACTTTTGTGCTTTTCTCTCCGCAATCAACTCCTCTCCTGCTGCCATATCTCTCCTCTCAAGATAAGTCAGAAAAGTCAATAGACTCTTTTTGTAATTCACTTTCCTGTTGCCATAACTGTAAATATTCATAATGTTTATTTTGTCTCTTCGTTGGTTCAATGAGACTTATCCTCCTCCTTAAATTTTGTAACACTACTGGACTGAAGCTACCTATTCTTGGGAATTTGTCCCTGTCTTGTACAGTCATTCTCTCCCATTCATCACATAAAACTTCAGCGTGATTTCCATATTTCTTACACATCACATATCGTGCCGACCCGATGGATCGGTTCTCTGAATCAACCCGAACCGAGGTTGATCGCCCCCTACCTGAACAAATGGCCCCCATAATCTGCAGGCGTTGCCTATTCCTCCTTGAATATCAAGGCTTTCAGCGAACCCTTACAAACAAACCAAGATGTCCTTGGGCAGGCCGGCGGTGGTGGTTTATCAAGTACCCCACTTACTTCTCGCCCACGTTGGCCTGTGCTGCAATCACTGTAGCCAGAGCTGCTGTACCCAACTTAGGGCCCCTGTGAACCTTTATTTACTGGGGCGTGCTGGACCTACCAGTCCCCAGTAAGTATCGGTTGTTGGATAGTTCCCGAGTGACCAGCGAACTTCCCTTCCAAAAATAAAAAATTACACAAATCACGTCAGAATGTACAAATAGCGTTTGTGACCACTTTACTCTAATGGTATTAGGTCAGATTACTAACTACTGCACACAATTACGTGCGGTCCAATCGTTCAGTACACGAGCACTACTTGTCATGTACTGAAAGATCAATGGAATCTATGTTTCCGGCTGCGATTCCTTCAGCCAGAGCTTGTATGGCCTATATGGGTTCTGCACCAACACCCCAGGCGTTGTGCCACTGGACTTTTATAGCGGACCTTTTACCTTACGACCTCCTGGTCTTGTTACCTTATGACCTCCTGGTCTTGTTACCTTATGGTCCGCTATACTCTAATGCTCAAATATTATTTAACCAGGGATGCCTCCCTAGCCACCGTATATGTCACTTACACGTATGTCCCTTGACGAGTACCCGGCTTTCCTTTTGGTTCCACCTTAAAGTTATATAAACTTTTGTATACAAAACACACTCACTCAACACATGTACACTTTTGTTTCTATATCTATTTCTGCGCAGAAATTTGTCTTTAGCCCAACAGTGTTACCAATTAGGAGCAGGATCTGTTAAACTAAATTTCCGATTTTCCAAAAAATAGATTTGCGTTATTTACCGCTTCGCGTTATCTACCGCTGTGCGTTAATTATCGCCTTGCGCTAATTCAACTTTTTCGTGACTTGAGCTACGTGAGCGTAACCGGACGCTACGTTGCGTAATGAACGCTGCGTGCGTCTGCCTTTTGGATTGCGTACGCTAGTCTTTGTTAGCGACACGTGTACGCAATGCAAAGGATCCACCGTAACACAATATATTTTTATCAATGTAAATGATCCCTGATCATCTACCGCAATCCACACTGACTGCCTTGTATCTCAGACAAACCGTGTGTTTGTTCTATACTTTAACTATTACCTCTACTATGAAATAACAGCAAATCTCTTTTTAGCACTTTCTATCAACTATAAAATTGGCAAACAGGAATAGTGATATACGAAAATGAAACAGAAATGCAGATATATGTATGCGTACGCAAGACAAAAGAAAAAAAATAAACAGTTTTAAAAGGACACAAGCGTTTTGTTCTTACTTCCGGTTACCGGATTCCTTCAGCACTCTTTATCTAAGCGAAGCAGACGCTTATCCCGTCAGCACTGTGAGACAACCTCCCACCCTTTGCTGGAGGGATAATGTCTGCTGATCTACCTAGTGCAGATGTGAGAAGTATAGGACGAGCCCGCAATTGACAATGCTAAATTCCTTTGTCGTATAAACAACCCTTTATGAAGCTAAGAACACTGTACGCTGTTTACTTAAGAAGTACCGTAATGGTACGCTAGTTGCGTAACGATCGCTCAGCCGTAGGCGAGACGCTCAAGCGTCACGTTCGCTCACGGCCCAGCGATCACAGGACACGTTATTGGTTATGTCTAGGGTAATGATTCGCTATGGCGTAGCTTACGCTCGAGACCACGAGGGGGTCACCAGCGATGCAGACGCTCACAACACTATACCTTTATGATAAAACCTTATACCAATGAAATACACTGAATACCTTAATGTGAGTACAGGGTGTAAGTGCAACCTTGTGTAACCTGACTAACTACAAAGCTGCTTGAGCGTCACCGACGCTCAAGTGAACACTTAACACTATAGGAAATACACAGATGCTGGTTTAGGTTCCAAAGCCTATTAACTGTATTATCTCTAATATACTTGTAAAAGGGGATAACAGTACAATTGATACACTACAATATAACAGAGACTTCCTAACCACAGAACTAAACAATAAATACAAAAAGACAATACTACACTGACCTAAATGCAATACAATACAATACTATCTAATACAATACAATACTAGCCTAGTCTAGGGGAGATATGAGAGAACAGAACAGAGAGAGAGAGAGAGAGAGAGAGAGAGAGAGATGAGATGAGAGAAATTGGCTCACAGAAAGACAATGATTACGGAGAGAAACTTACGCACAAAGGGTATGATCGCCTGCGCCTCGATATCCAGCTCCCGGCTATCAGCAGATAACCGTTGATGAGAGAGTGAGAGCTGGATGTGGTCGGCCTGCCTATTTATGCCCCACACACAATGCAATCTCCTGGTCCTACAATCCCATTGTCCATTGGCCGAAGGAATTCGGCCCTGTATCATAACAAAAGGTCATAGGGTGATTCATACAGGTGGGCTGTGACGATTTCCAACAGCTCAGGTGGGTGGGAAACTGGGTTTCCCGCCGCATACCTGAGTATGTGTAATTAATAGAAATGGACATAAACTTCTTATGTCCATAACTATTCGCACGAGCGATTAATACGCTCCAAACCAACACCGGAATATTGCTAATTAAATACTCTTCCGATGGGTACCAAACACTGCTGTATGATTCCTGTTAGACCCTTTGTACGATATAAAGAGGGATTCCTCAGCTCTGGGACATTGTATTTTAACCAAACTTTCAGAATCTATCAAAGGGACCATGATCTATAAACTACATTAATTGTGAACATTTGTAACGAATGAGTCGCACGCTACGACTACATAAACTCTACCGTAAATACGCATACCGCGCCTGCGAGTGCACGTTATTGCGGGTATGCGAATCCACGGGAGAGCGCATGCACGCGCAGCGCGGACCAGTGTGCGGTGCAAATATGGCAACGTGCATTGAGACATTTTTCTGACTTTGACATAACATAGTTTCTGAGGTTGAAAAAAGACAATTTGTCCATCGAGTTCAACCTATTAGTTATCTCCTATACTGTAATATTTTTAAGACTAATTTTAACTGTGATGAATGTTTAGCCGGTATGTCAATTCCTCTTTTTTTGTTATTTTATTACTATAGTGCATGATTTACCCACCATAACCCTGTATAACCTTGTCCATTAGGAATTTATCTAGCCCATTCTTAAAAGTAATGACAGAGTCCGCCATTATTACTTTCTCAGGCAGGGAATTCCAAGTACGTATTGTCCTTACTGTGAAGAAACCTTTTCGTCTCTGTGTGCGAAATCTCTTCTCCTCTAAGCGGGTGTCCACGTGTCCTTTGTGATGATGATACCAAAAACAAATCCTCCGCTAGTTTTGTGTATTGACCCCTTATATATTTGTAAATGTTAATCATGTCCCCACTTAATCTACCCTTTTCCAGTGTAAACATGCCTAGCCTATCAAACCTTTCTTCGTATTCTAGCGTATCCATCCATTTAATCAATCGCCCGTCTTTGAACCTTTTCTAGTTCCAGGATATCCTTTTTTTAGTATGGTGCCCATAGTTGTGGACTGTATTCAAGATGTGGCCTCACTAGTGATTTATATAATGGGAGTATAACACTCTCATCCCTTGCATAAATTCCTGCTTTATGCATGCTTATACCTTGTTTGCCTTTTTTGCTGCATTCCTACTTTGATTACTACTGCTAAGTTTGTTATCTATGTGAACACCTAACTCTTTTTCCAGTATAGAATCCCCTAGTTTCTCCCCATTTAGTATGTAGGTAGTATTTTTGTTCTTGCTACCAAAGTGCATTACCTTACATTTGTCTATATTGAACCACATTCTCCATTTTGCTGCCCATACTTCCAATCTAAATAAGTTGTTCTGTAGAGACTTAGCATCACCCTCTGAATTTATACCCTTAAACAGTTTGATATTGTCTGCAAAAATTGACACTGTACTCTAGACCTACTGCTAGATAATTTATGAAAATGTTAAACAATAGTGGTCCAAGTAGCACACCAATTCGAAAATGTTCCATTTACAATCACTCGCTGCTCCCCTTTATCCAATCAATTTCTAACCCAAGTGCATATTGTGCTCCCTAGCCCAAGTTCTCTTAAGTTGAATATAAGCCTCATGTGAGGTACTGTATCGAAAGCTTTAGCAAAGTCTAAAAAGATTTCATCCACCTCTTTACCCTGATCTAGGTTCGCACTAACGGTTTCATAAAAGCCTATTAAGTTAGTTTGACATGATCTATCCTTCACGAATCCGTGTTGGTTCCTATTAATAACCTTATTGGTTTCAAGGAACTCCTGTATTCTATCTCTTAAAATACCTTCCAGTACTTTCTTCACTATAGATGTAAGACTTACTGGTCGATAATTACCCAGTTCAGATTTACCTCCCTTTTTAAATATCGGCACTACTTCCGCTATACGGCAGTCTTTGGGGACCATGGCTGATGTGAAGTAATTGAAAATCAAGTAAAGGGGTCATGCTAATTCGGAGTGTAGTTCCGAATTAGCCTGTCTGGGGTTATTGTCCAGAAGATCGTCGTCCTTACAACTTGTCTTCTGCAGCCTACCCACATCTGCACATCGGTTGGCCCAGGTACTTTCCTTGAATCGTGACACCAGCTCGCTGCAGCCTTTGACCTAAAACAGATGAAAACAATAATGTGAGCTGTGAGGTGGTCAAAATTGACTGGACATAACTGGAAATGAATGTTATTGATGTTAATACTTTAGGAACATAAGCAGGCCAAAATTATGTGATTTTAGCTGTTTTATGATTTTTTTTTTTATTTTTTTTTCAAAAATACAGATCCAAAACCAAAACACACAAGGGCAGTTTTGGCAAAACCAAATACAGATCCAAAACCACGAGGGAGATACAAATCTAAAACAAAAACAAAAACACGGGGGTCGGCGCACATATCTAGTGTTAATAGTTTATTTTTATCATTTAACAAAATGCAAAGTGAATGAACAGAACAGAAATCTAAATCAAATCAATATTTGGTGTGACCACCTTTGCCTTAAAAACAGCATCAGTTCTTCTAGATACACCTGCACACCAGGGACGTGCGGTATTATTTGAAGGAACTCGACAGGGAGGATGTTCCAAACATCTTGGAGAACTAACCATGTATATTCTGTGGATGTAGGCTTACTCAGATCGTTCTGACTCTTCATGTAATCCCAGACAGACTTGTTGATGTTGAGATAAGGACTTCGTGGGGGAAATATCATCACGTACAGAACTCCTTGTTCTTCTCTATGCTGAAGATAGTTCTTAATGACATTGGCTGTATGTTTATGGTCGTTGTCCTGCTGCAGAATAAATTTGAAGTTAATCAGATACCTCCCTGATGGTATTGCAAGATGGATAAGTACCTGCCCGTATTTCTCAGCATTGAAGCACAAAGAAACGGGCAACATTGAGGACCGTAGACGCAGTAGTTGGCCAAGGAAACTTAGTGCATCAGATGAAAGACGCATCATGCTTCCTTCTCTTCAAAATTGGGAGATGTCCTGCAGTACCATCAGCTCAGAACTGTCAGAAACCAGTAGGACCCAGGTACACCCATCTACTGTTCAGAGAAGTCTGGTCAGAAGTGGTTCTAATGGAAGAATTGCAGCCAAAAATACCTTTGACATGGAAATAAGGCTAAGTGACTCAACTATGCACGAAAACATAGGAACTGGGATGCAGAACAATGGCAGCAGGAGCTCTCTACTGATGAGTCAAAACTTGAATTATTTGGCTGTAACAGAAGGCAGTTTGTTCGCTGAAGAGCTGGAGTGCGGTACAAGAATGAGTGTCTGCAGGCAATAGTGAAGCATGGTGGAGGTTCTTTGGAAGTTTGGGGCTTCATTTCAGCAAATTGAGTTGGGGATTTGGTCAGGATTAATGGTGTCCTCAATGCTGAGAAATACAGAAGTACTTATCCATCATGCAGTTCCATCAGGGAGGCGACAGATTTGCTTCAGATTGATTCTGCGTACAACCAATGTCCCTTAGAACTATCTTCAGCGCACAGAAGAACAAGGAGTCCTGGAAGTAATGATATGGTCCCCGGAGAGCCCTGACCTTAACATCATTGAGTCTGTCTGGGATTACATGAAGAGACAGAAGGATTTGAGTAAGCCTACATCCACAGAAGATCTGCGGTTAGTTCTCCAAGATGCTGGGACAACCTCCCTGCCAAATACTGACTTGATTTAGATTTCTCTTTTGTTCAACTTTTCATTTAGTTAATTGATAAAAAAAAACTATTAACGCTTCTATTTTTGAAAGCATTCTTACTGTGCAGCATGTACTGTATGTATATATCACACACACACTAGTAAAAATAGACCCGGCATGTGCTGGCCCAATGAGTCTGCTCTGTCCCGTCCCAACCCTAATATACTAACCGGTCCTCCTGTCCTTTCCTGCTTAATGTACTGGTATCTGTAGACATATCGGCCATCGGCTGTGCTGCACAACTGTGATCAATGCTGTTCACAAACATATCAGGTGCACACACCCGTTAATGGACTCACAGAATATCTGCCAGTGTGTACCCAGCTTTAGTTTCCAAATCATTTTTGAAATCCAGATTCACATCCACTTTTTTTAAATACAGACAGCCAAAACGTTGATGTCTGTTTCTTCATTGTACTGTAGGTGAGTTTGATAAGGTTGGCACCTGAACTGTGTATTGACGAATAAGTAGCATTACCCTAGCACCTGACCAGATATATATATTTGTTGGTTAATGAAAGGTAATGTTATGCCTTCTATATCCTAATATGATTTTATTGCTGAAGCACAGCGTAAATGTATAATACCAATCTGTCAAATAAAAGAAAAGCCCGGAACACATACTGGCTCAAATTAGACTCTACACTCTAAAAGAGCACTATTGGTTCCTATGGTAATGAACAGATGCCCATATTGTTATAGCAACAGATCTGCTAAAAATAATACAGAAAGGAATTGTCATGGATAAGGCTGATCTGTGACTTTTAGAACGAGTGAAATAACTCTAGGTAAATAGAATAATCATTGCAAATAATACAGTAAATTACATTTTAAAGGACTTGGCCATACTATAAGGTTTACTTAAACAATATGATCAGCAGTGTAGACTTGTTAATAGCATAGGGGTCCCGAATTGTCCCTTCCTCTGTGTCACAGGAAGGAATTGAGCAAGAAATACTGGTGGCCGGTGGCAGACATGGCCAAACTAAATGCAGAACTGTACTGTATGCTGTAACCACTTATTCCTGACTGGAGGTTTATCAGACCTGACTACATTTTACACAGTGTTGGTCAAACCAAGAATTATTATTAATGCTTTATGTACCTCAGTCAATGGGATATTATTTTAGTGATGCACAGTGTATGGCATTATTTTAGTGATGTACAGTATATGGTGTTATTTTAGTGATGCACAGTGCATGGCGTTATTTTAGTGATTGTACAGTGTATGGCATTATTTTAGTGATGTACAGTATATGGCGTTATTTTACTGATGTACAGTATATGGTGTTATTTTAGTGATGCACAGTGTATGGCATTATTTTAGTGATGCACAGTGTATAGCATTATTTTATTGATGCACAGTGTATGGCATTATGTTAGTGTTGCACAGTGTATGGCATTATTTTAGTGATGTACAGTATATGGCATTATTTTAGAGATGCACAGTGTATGGCATTATTTTAGTGATGTACAGTATATGGCATTATTTTAGTGATGCACAGTGTATGGCATTATTTTAGAGATGCACAGTGTATGGCATTATTTTAGTGGTGCACAGTGTATGGCATTATTTTAGTGGTGCACAGTGTATGGCATTATTTTAGTGATGCACAGTGTATGGTGTTATTTTAGTGACGTACAGTATATGGCATTATTTTAGTGATGCACAGTGTATGGCATTATTTTAGTGATATACAGTATATGGCATTATTTTAGAGATGCACAGTGTATGGCATTATTTTAGTGATGTACAGTGTATGGCATTATTTTAGTGATGCACAGTGTATGGCATTATTTTAGTGATGTACAGTGTATGGTATTATTTTAGTGAGGCACAGTGTATGGCATTATTTTAGTGATATACAGTATATGGTGTTATTTTAGTGACGTACAGTATATGGCATTATTTTAGTGATGCACAGTGTATGGCATTATTTTAGTGATACAGGTTGAGTATCCCTTATCCAAAATGCTTGGGACCAGAGGTATTTCGGATATCGGATTTTTCCGTATTTTGGAATAATTGCATACCATAATGAGATATCATGGTGATGGGACCTAAATCTAAGCACAGAATGCATTTATGTTTTATATGCACCTTATACACACAGCCTGAAGGTAATTTTAGCCAATATTTTTTATAACTTTGTGCATTAAACAAAGTGTGTCTACATTCACACAATTCATTTATGTTTCATATACACCTTATATACACAGTCTGAAGGTCATTTAAAACAATATTTTTAATTGTGTGTATTAAACAAAGTTTGTGTACATTGAGCCATCAGAAAACAAAAGTTTCACTATCTCACTCTCGCTCAAAAAAGTCCGTATTTCGGAATATTCCGTATTTCGGATATTTGGATATGGGATACTCAACCTGTATACAGTATATGGCATTATTTTAGAGATGCACAGTGTATGGCATTATTTTAGTGATGCACAGTGTATGGCATTATTTTAGTGATATACAGTATATGGCATTATTTTAGAGATGCACAGTGTATGGCATTATTTTAGTGATATACAGTATATGGTGTTATTTTAGTGACGTACAGTATATGGCATTATTTTAGTGATGCACAGTGTATGGCATTATTTTAGTGATATACAGTATATGGCATTATTTTAGAGATGCACAGTGTATGGCATTATTTTAGTGATGTACAGTATATGGCATTATTTTAGTGATGCACAGTGTATGGCATTATTTTAGTGATATACAGTATATGGCATTATTTTAGTGATGCACAGTGTATGGCATTATTTTAGTGATATACAGTATATGGTGTTATTTTAGAGATGCACAGTGTATGGCATTATTTTAGTGATATACAGTATATGTTGTTATTTTAGTGGTGCACAGTGTATGGCATTATTTTAGTGATATACAGTATATGGCATTATTTTAGAGCGGTGTATGGCATTATTTTAGTGGTGCACAGTGTATGGCATTATTTTAGTGATGCACAGTGTATGGCATTATTTTAGTGATGTACAGTGTATGGCATTATTTTAGTGATGTACAGTGTATGGCATTATTTTAGTGATGTACAGTGTATGGCATTATTTTAGTGATATACAGTATATGGCATTATTTTAGAGATGCACAGTGTATGGCATTATTTTAGTGGTGCACAGTGTATGGCATTATTTTAGTGGTGCACAGTATATGGCATTATTTTAGTGATGTACAGTATATGGCATTATTTTAGTGATGCACAGTGTATGGCATTATTTTAGTGATGTACAGTGTATGGTATTATTTTAGTGAGGCACAGTGTATGGCATTATTTTAGTGAGGCACAGTGTATGGCATTATTTTGGTGATGCACAGTGTATGGCATTATTTTAGTGATGTACAGTATATGGCATTATTTTAGAGATGCACAGTGTATGGTATTTTAGTGGTGCACAGTGTATGGCATTATTTTAGTGATGTACAGTATTCAGTGTTATTTTAGAGATGCACAGTGTATGGCATTATTTTAGTGATATACAGTATATGGCATTATTTTAGTGATGCACAGTATGGCATTATTTTAGAGATGCACAGTGTATGCCATTATTTTAGTGATGTACAGTATATGGCATTATTTTAGTGATGCACAGTATATGGCATTATTTTAGTGATATACAGTATATGGCATTATTTTAGAGATGCACAATGTATGGCATTATTTTAGTGATATACAGTATATATTGTTATTTTAGAGATGCACAGTGTATAGCATTATTTTAGTGATATACAGTATATGGTGTTATTTTAGAGATGCACAGTGTATGGCATTATTTTAGTGATGTACAGTATATGGCATTATTTTAGTGATGCACAGTGTATGGCATTATTTTAGTGATATACAGTATATGGCATTATTTTAGAGATGCACAGTGTATGGCATTATTTTAGTGATATACAGTATATGGTGTTATTTTAGAGATGCACAGTGTGTGGCATTATTTTAGTGATGTACAGTATATGATGTTATTTTAGTAGTGCACAGTGTATGGCATTATTTTAGTGATATACAGTATATGGTGTTATTTTAGAGATGCACAGTGTATGGCATTATTTTAGTGATGTACAGTATATGGCATTATTTTAGTGATGTACAGTATATGGCATTATTTTAGTGATGCACAGTGTATGGCATTATTTTAGTGATGTACAGTGTATGGCATTATTTTAGTGATGCACAGTGTATGGCATTATTTTAGTGATATACAGTATATGGCATTATTTTAGAGATGCACAGTGTATGGCATTATTTTAGTGATATACAGTATATGGCATTATTTTAGAGATGCACAGTGTATGGTATTATTTTAGTGATATACAGTATATGGTGTTATTTTAGAGATGCACAGTGTATGGCATTATTTTAGTGATATACAGTATATGGCATTATTTTAGAGATGCACAGTGTATGGCATTATTTTAGTGATATACAGTATATGGTGTTATTTTAGTGGTGCACAGTGTATAGCATTATTTTAGTGATATACAGTATATATTGTTATTTTAGAGATGCACAGTGTATAGCATTATTTTAGTGATATACAGTATATGGTGTTATTTTAGAGATGCACAGTGTATGGCATTATTTTAGTGATGTACAGTATATGGCATTATTTTAGTGATGCACAGTGTATGGCATTATTTTAGTGATATACAGTATATGCATTATTTTAGAGATGCACAGTGTATGGCATTATTTTAGTGATGCACAGTGTATGGCATTATTTTAGTGATATACAGTATATGGCATTATTTTAGTGATGCACAGTGTATGGCATTATTTTAGTGATGCACAGTGTATGGCATTATTTTAGTGATATACAGTATATGGCATTATTTTAGTGATGCACAGTGTATGGCATTATTTTAGTGATATACAGTATATGGCATTATTTTAGAGATGCACAGTGTATGGCATTATTTTAGTGATATACAGTATATGGTGTTATTTTAGAGATGCACAGTGTATGGCATTATTTTAGTGATATACAGTATATGGTGTTATTTTAGAGATGCACAGTGTATGGCATTATTTTAGTGATATACAGTATATGGTGTTATTTTAGAGATGCACAGTGTATGGCATTATTTTAGTGATGTACAGTATATGGCATTATTTTAGTGATGCACAGTGTATGGCATTATTTTAGTGATATACAGTATATGCATTATTTTAGAGATGCACAGTGTATGGCATTATTTTAGTGATATACAGTATATGGTGTTATTTTAGAGATGCACAGTGCATGGCGTTATTTTAGTGATATACAGTATATGGTGTTATTTTAGAGATGCACAGTGTATGGCATTATTTTAGTGATATACAGTATATGGTGTTATTTTAGAGATGCACAGTGTATGGCATTATTTTAGTGATGTACAGTATATGGCATTATTTTAGTGATGCACAGTGTATGGCATTATTTTAGTGATGCACAGTGTATGGCATTATTTTAGTGATATACAGTATATGGCATTATTTTAGTGATGCACAGTGTATGGCATTATTTTAGTGATATACAGTATATGGCATTATTTTAGAGATGCACAGTGTATGGCATTATTTTAGTGATATACAGTATATGGTGTTATTTTAGAGATGCACAGTGTATGGCATTATTTTAGTGATATACAGTATATGGTGTTATTTTAGAGATGCACAGTGTATGGCATTATTTTAGTGATATACAGTATATGGTGTTATTTTAGAGATGCACAGTGCATGGCGTTATTTTAGTGATATACAGTATATGGTGTTATTTTAGAGATGCACAGTGCATGGCGTTATTTTAGTGATATACAGTATATGGTGTTATTTTAGAGATGCACAGTGTATGGCATTATTTTAGTGATATACAGTATATGGTGTTATTTTAGAGATGCACAGTGTATGGCATTATTTTAGTGATGTACAGTATATGGCATTATTTTAGTGATGCACAGTGTATGGCATTATTTTAGTGATGCACAGTGTATGGCATTATTTTAGTGATGTACAGTATATGGCATTATTTTAGTGATGCACATGTATGGCATTATTTTAGTGATATACAGTATATGGCATTATTTTAGTGATGCACAGTGTATGGCATTATTTTAGTGATATACAGTATATGGCATTATTTTAGTGATGCACAGTGTATGGCATTATTTTAGTGATATACAGTATATGGCATTATTTTAGAGATGCACAGTGTATGGCATTATTTTAGTGATATACAGTATATGGTGTTATTTTAGTGGTGCACAGTGTATAGCATTATTTTAGTCATGTACAGTATATGGCATTATTTGGTAGTATAGACATAGTGAAATATTTTCTACTGTTATAACTGTAAGGGCATTTACTGTACATGGATGGAAAATTGGCAAACTTAACCAAAATATAATTCTCTGTGATTCTTCCTGTAATACTGTTCCTAATCAGGATCACCAACCAATGTACTACACTCCTGTCTAGGTCTCCTGAGTACAGTAAATGTGTGCTTTGTAAGAAACGTGCTTTGCGCTTTCTGCCTTCTATTTACCTAGCAGTCACTGCTGTAGCCTTAGACTTGGTTCTCGTGCGCAGCGATGCTACGCATCTTGCGTGTCCCCCATAGTGAGCAGATGTGCTCCTAAGCATCCATGTCACATACAGGTGACTGTGTCGTACACCGGAGGTGGTACTATCCCACCGCGTCAACACCGATTACTGTTACAGGGCCACTGACACCACAGTGTGTACAGTATATACAGGGGTGTACTAAATATTGTGATACAGAAGCTGTGTAATGGAAGCACGCACTGCCTCTGTACCTCTTCACCATGGTTTTTTCTTGTAAGGATGACCGCAGACCAGTAACCATTTCACAATAACTGTCACTGGCTAACATAGACCTTCTCTCTAGCCACCGGCCAGGTGTTCCGGTATCGGTCATACAGATAAATGGCTAAAACAGACCTTATATACCCTAGACCAGACTTGCCTACTCTCCCGGAATGGCCGGGAGGCTCTCGAAAATCGGGTGACCCTCCTGGCCCCACGGAAGAGCAAGCAAGTCTCCCGATTACAGGGTCCCCCCAAGCCTGGCTGCCCACTTAGCGAGTAAAGTGGGCGGTCCGGGCAGGCGATGACGCGATTCTTGTTGAATCGCGTCATCGTAGCCACGCCCCCTGCTGTATAATGCCATAATAGCGGCATTACACAGCGGGGGCGGGACTTACACAACACGATCCCCATAGTCATGCCCCCGGCCCGCCCCCCTCTGCACACACATCGCAGCCCGCCCCCTGCCGAACCGACCTGGCTGCTCTCTCCCGGAGTGAGCAGCAAAAAAGTCGGTAAGTATGCCCTAGACTCCTCCTCTTTCTTCCAGACTGACAGGCAAATAACACTCCCACCTTGCCTTTAAAAAGGGTCTCCTTACAGGTGATCTGATTTGATTACTCAGCTGCCAGGCTGCAGGGAGAGAGACACTGAAATCAACAAGCAGGTAAACCACACATTTTATGCTTGGACCCGAATGCGAATGCCATAATTTGTTAGCCATTGTACAGTAGCCTACAGGCTGAAGATCACACACATTATTTAGAGGAATACATAGGATCCTTTCCCGGCACGGGGTAATTCAGCGTTGATCGTAGCCGTGCAGCTATGATCAGTTACTCAGATATGCGGGGGGACGCCCAGCACAGGGCTAGTCCGCCCCCGCATGTCTGGCCCTACCCCCTGCGCAAGTACAAAAGCATCGCACAGCAGCGATGTTTTTGTACTGGAAGAGTAGCTCCCAGCCAGCGCAGCTCCTGTGCGCTGGCAGGGAGCTACTCATCGCTGTCCGGGTCGCAGCAGCTGCCTGTGACGTCACACAGCTGCCATGGCCCACCCTCTGCACTGTCCGGGCATGCCTGCGTGGCCTGAACCGCGCCCCTAAAGCGGCGGCCAAAACACAGCCGGCCCGTCCCCTCCCGCCCACAGAACGCCTCTGCCTATCAATAAGACAGAGGCGATCGCAGGGCTGAGATCGCCGGCGTATGCGCAGTACAGCCCTGATCGGCTGCTGTGCGTAAACGCACAGCAGCGATCAGGTCTGGATTAGGCCCAAAGTCTGCTCATACATGTGTGGTCTGCTCCAGGGGCGTAACTCCCAGAGATAATGGAGATTTCTGCCTTGGGCTTCAAGCCCTGAAGGGGACACCTGCGTGTGCTGCTGCAGAGTTAACAAGGCTCCTGTGACGGATTACATATGTTTTATCGGCGGACGGGATGCCGGCTGTCATTATTCTGACAGCGGCAGCCCACCTTCCAGTATGCCAGCAGTGGGGCGAGCGCTAAGAGTCCCCTTCACTCGCGATTTATTCCCACGCTGTGGGTGTCGTGGACTAGCTCTGGTACGCCAGTATTCCGGCCACCGGCATTGTTGGCTGTCGGGATTCCGACGTCGGTATCCTGTCCTCCGGGATCCCGACAGCTGGTAAATTAACTGCATCCCCCTGGGACAGAGCCTGGTAGCACCTGCAATAGCGGACAGGACAGCTCCGGTCTGGTACCGCTCAGCCTGCTGTGCATGCGACGGTGCAGCCACTGCTGCTAGTGGACCCACTAGTGAATGCTGAATCTCATGAGTCTGACCTTGACCCACTGCCCGTTGTCACACAGCATAGCTGGAGCCCTGCCGATTCTCAGTAGGTGCTGGTTCCTGTAGACCAGGGGTGGAGAACCTTTTTTCTACCAAGGGCAATTTGGATATTTATAAAATCCTTCGGGGGCCATACAAAAATTATCAACTTAAAAATTAGCCTTCCCCCAGTCAGTAGTTATGCCCCCAGTCTCTTGTTATGCCCGATTAGATTTGCCCCCAATCAGTTGATATGCCCACTGTCAGTTGTTTTGGCCCATTAGATATGCCCCGTCAGTTGTTATGCCCCATTAAATATGCCCCCTGTAGTTATGCCTCATTAGAGATGCCCCCTGTAGTTATGCCCCATTTAATATGCCCCCTAGTAGCGCCGTTTACACACACACACACACATTAAAAGGAAAAAAAACCCACAATGCTCACCAGCCCTGCTCCTGCTTCCGGACCGCTGCCCTCCCTCTCCTCTGAACTATGGGAGAGATGTCATGACGTCTCTACCATAGCGCCGCACAGCCACACATGTACACTGCCTGAGCCAGAAGCTGGAGCTCAAGAGTGAGCTCCTGCCTCCGGCTGCTGCTGAGGCGGGCGCACGCTGGTGGTAAAATCTCAGCGGGTGCTCAGCATCTCCTCTCGTTTAGGTGAGCCTGGCCGGGCCGGATCAAGTGGCTTTGAGGGCCTTATACGGCCCTCGGGCCTGAGGTTCCCCACCCCTGCTGTAGACCGTCTGAGAGCGCTATATCCTTTATATAAAACTGTAAGCTGTGAGTGTATGTGTGTGTGTATATAAATTAAATTGCGGATGGATCAATTTAAGGTTGACCCCTGCCAACGCAGCCTGGTCGTGCTGGCAGGCGGTCCGTTCAATTTTTTTTAAAATCAGAACTGCTGCGTGTGACGTCATGCAGCCGCCCCAAAAACGCTCCCAACAAGCCCCTGGTTTACCTGTAACCTTCCCCCGCAATGGCGCGTTGAAGTCCCCTCCGACGTCAATCACTGTGCAGTAGCATCCTGCCAGGATGCAGACACAAGAAGAATGGTCATGCACACGCGCTGCGGCCTGTGCACGTGTGCAGACCCCCTGAATGCATCCGCTGCGTACAGATGCGCGGCTGCGGTCGGGTCTCAATAGACCCCTTGGACTGCTGACCACACATGCTCAGTAGCACGGCAGGTACGAGAACAAGTAAAATGATTGCATTAGCAATTACATTACTTTTACACCTTACAGAAACGGAGTGCTATCGGAGCGCCTGTCCCTGCATGTGCTTTTTCATACATCCTGGCGGTACATCATTTCCAGTTGCAGCATTAAGTAGAACTTCTTACCAGTCTGAGGAATTGCGTCTTGTAAGCTTTAATACTGTAGCTGGAGCAGTAGTTATTCTACTACAAAATCTTGAGCCTTGCCAATCCCTATGTAATGGAACTAGATTGGTTGTCAAGCAAATAATGTAAAGGAGTAGGGCCACAAATGTATGCTATCATCCTTTAGTCCTGACCTCTCTCTCTCTCAAGACATTCGTATTTCAAGAACCTCACCTCCATCAAGTCTTCAAACCCTGTCTCTTTACCACTGTCAAATCCCTCCTTTGTCCACCCCAATCTCAACTCCCCTCATCACTCTCTGCCCTTGACTTTGCCACCCACTTCACATTCAAAATTGACTCCATACGTCAGGACATCTCACCAGAACCTCAGTAAAACTACCACTGCTTTCCCTGACCACCCCTCCAGATCCTTCTTACCTAGTCTGACTTCTTTTTCCCTTGTATCTGGAGAGGAACTCATGTCCCTCATCCGGTCCTCATCCTCACTTGACCCTATCTCCTCCTGCCTGTTCCCATCTTGCCCACCTCCTTACTCTCTCCATCTCATTAGGCACTATTCCCTCTGCCTTCAAGCATGCCTTTGTCCACCTATTCTTAAAAAACCTACCCTCGATCCTAACACTCTCTCCAACAACTCCCTTCTGCCTAAACCTGGAGCTGTCAGGGGCCTTAACTAGTAATGGGCATGTGATCAGTGTCTGATAGACGCCCTAAGGAGGGCACAGGAAATAATTGAATTGGCCCCTATACGTCCTCTTTAGGTGAGCTCATCGGCTCTTTTGACTTCCATTATCATCTTTATGCTGATGATACTCAATCTACCCTTCCTCCACCTGACTTCTGCCTCTCTCCTCATATCTCCAGCTTTCTCTCTGCTGCCACTTCTTGGATGTCCAAGCACTATCTTAATTTTAACATGTCTAAGACTGAGCTGATAATCCTTACAACCTCTTGCATAACCTCAACTCCCACAATTTCATTATGTATTGATGGCACAACTATCTCCTTTAGCCCCCAAGTATGCTGTCTTGGAATAATCCTTGACTCCTCCCTCGCCTTCAAACCACACATTCAGTACCTTTCGCAGTCCTACCATTTCTATGTCAAAAATATTTCCAGGGTCAGACCCTCACTCACCCTGGTTGCTACTAAGACTCAGATCCACTCACTGGTCATCTCCAGATTGGACTACTGTAATCTCCTCCTATCGGGCCTACCTGACAATCGCCTCTCTCCACTCTAATCTATTCTTCCTCTCCAAACATACTATGTCCACCTCCTCTCTACAGGCTTCCCTTCCCCTTCAGAATCAAATTCAAGCTTCTAACACTCACTTATAAGGTCCTCATCCATTCCTCTCTCATTTACATCTCTACCCTAATCTCCCTTTACATTCCCACCTGTCCTTTTTGCTCCTGAAATGCATGCCTACTGATTACTTCCTCCCATTCCAGTCTCCCAAGATTTAGGTACCTCCCTACCTCTGGAATTCTCTACCTCTCTCTATCAGACTGTCCACCTCTCTACAAAACTTTATATGGGCTCTCAAGACCCACTTCTTCATCAAACCCAGACATCTCTCATCCTAATCATCTGTGTCACCCTTGTCTGTCTGCCCCTCCCCTTTTAGAATGTAAGCTCTCACGAGTAGGACCTTCTTCCCTCTTGTGCTTTTCCTTCTCTTACTATCTTCTACTTCATACTCCCTACAAGGGCACCAAACCCTCCGTTTCTGCCACCCCGATGCTTATTTCATGGTCATGTCCGCTGATGCACAATTGTTTATATACCATGTACTTGTCCTATATTGTCTTGTACTGTAAGTAGCTGTTTTTCGTGGTTTGCTCATTTGTTTTTTTACGTTGTTAGGCACCGTAACACTTGTGGCACCATATAAATAAAGGATGATAATAATAATCAAATTAATAATGAATACAGTCTGCTAGTCTTACTGCTACAATTTGGGCTGAAATGAAGCCCAAGCTTAATTAGGTGTTGTTCAGATGATTAGGCACTTGAGCTAATTTTAGGCAAATATAAATGTTAGGATTACAACTTTGCTTGTAAATAAAATAAATTTTGCTGAAAATAAATAGCTCCCACCTGTTTTTTTTTTTAAGCTAGGAACGTACAGATAATTTTAATTCTCTGTGCTTGAATTTCAGATTTTAATTGCTTCAGAGATGAATTGCTTAGGAAAACACATTGTGACTTTACATGAATTTGTACCATTAATCTCATGTTCTCTTTCAGTGAGCATTTCCTGGCCAGAATCAGCTAAGATCTCATAAATGAGCGATTAAACGCTCATCCCATTAAACTCTGTATTGGAGATTAATGGTCCCGGAGTTCATGCGAGGCAATTCAATTGCGGCACTATGCAGTTGCAGGTGATAATTGCACCTCAGAACTGTTCAAAATTTTCTGGGCAGCAGAACAGATAGGAAATTGTAAGTTACAAACGGTCTTTGTTGTGAGATTAAGCTCTTGATGTTGAGCGACAAAAGATCCTCTGTGTAGACTAGCCTGTAAGAAGAGCTGCCTATAGGAATAGGTCTGTGACTCCATTGGGCAAATTCAATTATCCGCAGGTTTTTTCGTGCAGCATCATCTCCGAGATAAGGTGCCCAGAACTAAAATATTCAATAACAGACCTGTGTTCATCCCGTGAGTAGCACCAAGGCAGCAGTTAACACTTATTTGGGTTGCTTGTGGGTTCATTATGGATCTGTAATGTAACAGCTCCAGGCACTTTACTCTGGAGAAGAGACTGCCCACACAACCTGCGGGTAATTGAATCTGCCCCTAGCTATGCGTTGATTACACCAGGCTTCACAGTATCTTAAACGAGATGCGTTCGGCATACCAGTGTTTGGGGTGCTGGCAGTTGGAATACTGACGTTGGACTCCCAACACTGGACAGAAGACTGGTGCCAGAACTCTGACACCACCCACAATGCCGTCGCAGGAATCCTGTTGGCATCCCAAACTCAAATATGCAGGGGCTAGTTAGGGTTAGGCCACGAGGGTGTGGTTTAGGCAGCATATGGGAGGCTAGGGTTAGGCTGTGGGTGGGGGGCGGAGAGGAGGGTTAGTTGAAGGCACTTAAAAGGGAAGGTTAGGTTTAGGCACTAAGGGGGTACAGTTAGTGTTAGATTGCGGGGCGGGTTAAGGTTAAGCTGCAGGTAGGGAGGGTTAGGGTTGTAGGGGAAGAGGGTTAGAATATTTACCTAAGCAGGTGTCGGGATTCTGTACGTCAGCAGGGCCGTTTCTAGACAATTTGGCTCCTAGTGCAAGATTTCAAAATGCGCCCCCCCCCCCATTGCTATAAAAAAAAAATTGCGTGGCCCCCCCCCCATATAGCTATAAAAAGAAAAAGCATGTCTCATTAAAGTGGGCGTGGCCTCGTCTGATATCATCACGCCCACCACAGGGGTAAAAAATAAAAATAAAAAAGTCCCACACATTACAGCAGGCAAGTGTCCCCATTTTACACAGCGCGGCAGGCAGGTGTCCCCATTTTACAAAGTGCGGCAGGCAGGTGTCCCCATTTTACAAAGTGCGGCAGGCAGGTATCCCCATTTTACACAGTGCGGCAGGCAGGTATCCCCATTTTACACAGTACGGCAGGCAGATATCCCCATTTTACACAGCGCGGCAGGCACGTGCCCCCATTTTACACAGCACGGCAGGCAGGTGCCCCCATTTTACACAGTGCGGCAGGCAGGTGTCCCCATTTTACACAGTGTGGCAGGCAGGTGTCCCCATTTTACACAGTGCGGCAGGCAGGTATCCCCATTTTACACAGTACGGCAGGCAGATATCCCCATTTTACACAGTACGCAGGCAGGTGCCCCCATTTTACACAGTACGGCAGGCAGATATCCCCATTTTACACAGTACGCAGGCAGGTGCCCCCATTTTACACAGTACGGCAGGCAGGTGTCCCCATTTTACACAGTACGGCAGGCAGATATCCCCATTTTACACAGTACGCAGGCAGGTGCCCCCATTTTACACAGTACGGCAGGCAGATATCCCCATTTTACACAGTACGCAGGCAGGTGCCCCCATTTTACACAGTACGGCAGGCAGATATCCCCATTTTACACAGTACGCAGGCAGGTGCCCCCATTTTACACAGTACGGTAGGCAGGTGTCCCCATTTTACACAGTACGGCAGGCAGATATCCCCATTTTACACAGTACGCAGGCAGGTGCCCCCATTTTACACAGTACGGCAGGCAGGTGCCCCCATTTTACACAGTACGGCAGGCAGGTATCCCCATTTTACACAGTACGCAGGCAAGTGTCCCCATTTTACACAGTACGGCAGGCAGATATCACCATTTTACACAGTAAGCAGGCAGGTGCCCCCATTTTACACAGTGTGGCAGGCAGATATCCCCATTTTACACAGTGCGGCAGGCAGGTATCCCCATTTTACACAGTGCGGCAGGCAGGTATCCCCATTTTACACAGTGCGGCAGGCAGGTGTCAAGTTGGGGGGGGAGGAAGGGGGAGAGAGAGAGAGATAGAGATAATACTTACATCTTCCCGCTCTTCGGGTCCGGCCGCCTCGCGCCGGCCGCCTCCTCCCTCCAGGCTTATCTCCTCTCCTCCCTCTTCCCGAGCGCTCCTGCTCGAGGGGCGGGGCTTCGCGGAATGACGCATTTGCGTTGTGACGTCACAACGCAAACACGTCATTCCGCGAAACTCCGCCCCCAAGCAGGAGCGCTCGGGAAGAGGGAGGAGAGGAGATAAGGACACACAAAGTGCCGCGGCGGGTGCCCCGTGCGGTTGCACGGCTCGCCCGCCGCTAGAAACGGCACTGTGCGTCAGGATGCTGCTGTCGGTCTCCTGGCCGCCGGCATCCCATACCCAACATTCTTAAATACATATTTGATTCCACAACAATCATTGATGGGAACAAACAGAATTTTTTTTCCCACCATTTAGTTACACAATACAGGAATATTCAGATGTAACCGTTTTGCTTTGTTGCATAAATCACATTTGTGATGTAGCTGAGCCTGAGTATATCAGCAAGAGTGCACTGTATACAGGACAGTCACTGTGACTGTGCCTTGTGGAATTCTACATCACATGGTCATGGTTAATGTATTTTATACTGCACATCAGCAGGGAATTAGGCTACCTACAGTGGAAATGTCAGAAACTGAATCTACGATTACTCTATGCTGGGCATATACAGGCGGATAAAATACCTGTCAGACCGACCCGCATTTTATCTGACACTGCAGATACTGTATCCGGGACATACACTGTGAGATCTCTCGGGGAGGAGACACTTCCTCGTTCCTTCCCATGTGAGATCTCTTACAGTGTATTGGCTGTGATATCGGGGTTCTGGACCCCGGGGGAGGAGACACTTCCTCGTTCCTTCCCGTGTGAGATCTCACAGTGTATTGGCTGTGATATCGGGGCTCCTGCCCCGGGGGAGGAGACACTTCCTCGTTCCTTCCCATGTGAGATCTCTCACAGTGTATTGCCAGTGATATCGGGGCCCCGGGTGGAGGAGACACTTCCTCGTTCCTTCCCATGTGAGATCTCTTACAGTGTATTGGCTGTGATATCGGGGTTCCGGCCCCGGGGGAGGAGACACTTCCTCGTTCCTTCCCGTGTGAGATATCTCACAGTGTATTGGCTGTGATATCGGGGCTCCTGCCCCAGGGGAGGAGACACTTCCTCGTTCCTTCCCATGTGAGATCTCTAACAGTGTATTGCCAGTGATATCGGGGCTCCGGCCCTGGGGGGAGGAGACACTTCCTCGTTCCTTCCCATGTGAGATCTCTCACAGTGTATTGCCAGTGATATTGGGGCCCCGGGTGGAGGAGACACTTCCTCGTTCCTTCCCATGTGAGATCTCTCACAGTGTATTGGCAGTGATATTGGCGCTCCACCCCTGCGGGGGAGTGATTTCCTTGTTCCTTCCCATGTGAGATCACTCACATTGTATTGGCTGTGATATCGGGGCTCCCGCCCCGGGGGAGGACACACTTCCCCGTTCCTTCCCATGTGAAGGAACAGGGAAAATGTCGGTCAGTTGGAGAAGACAGGGCATACACTGCCCGTTGCCGCAGACATGACACTTTCAAAATATTTGGTAAATCTACAGAGATGTAAATTTGAGACTTCTTAATGTAAGTAAATATGAATCCATGGTTCTTGTCCCTACCTGAGGAGTACCCGTATCAGATGCAATAAAAAGTGACAGGACCGTTTTTGTAGTTTATTATATTCTACCCACTGGAGATGCAATCCACATTTTGATCAGATTTACATTTGGGCGTTACCGTTCATGCAACGCAAGCCACGCATTGGTAATGATGTCATTATGTCAACCCTCTATTCATCCCCTTAGGGGAGGTTTATTAAAATTCTAATTACGCTGTTTTCCTATTTCCCACCTGAAGAATACTTAAGTTAAATTTCAGCTTCCTAACCTATTGGGAAGTAAGAGAATTAGTGATGAGCCAGTAAGTCAGTGAGTGAGGGCTTTCAGATAGATAGATAGATAGATAGATAGATAGATAGATAGATAGATAGATAGAGATTACAGCTTGGAGTGTATATAATGTATATGGTGAGAGCAGAGCTTCTGTAATTTTGAATTAAACAATATGGTCACATTCCGCATTCAACCCATATGTAAGAATGGCGAGTGCAGTGGATCAACTAATATTGTAAATCTCCAGGCCTGATGCATAAAAAGGTTTGGTAACGCAGTAAAAATGTTACGGGAACAGCAATTTTGATTGTGGTTTGGTCCTAAGCTGGACTTTTGTCAACATATAAAAGCAATTCATAATGACATGACTATATGAATATGACAAACTACCACCTGGAGAAGAGAACTGGGGTAGAGGTTTCATTGCTGTGCAACATTGAGCTATTGAATCAATATCCATATTTCATTTTTATGCAAAGAATCAATTTACTCTTGTGTTCCCGTTCCTTGACATTGAATGACCTGGTTTTAAGATCTTGGTTCCAAAAAGTCTTGTATGTCAGCCTGTTGGGTGAGATAGAAATATGGCATTCCTTTATTGATCTGGTTTGACCTTTGTAGTTGCATTTGCTCTTTGATTTCTGGTTGTTACAGTTAGAGTTTGATGGAATTACAATTACATAGTTAACTGGTAATCTGTTACATTGAGTTGCTCTGCCTCTGGCACAACTGTGATGGACTATTCTGCAGTTACTGGTGTCACTGTTTTTGAAAAAGAGTCCTCAAAATACACGCTCCAATGTACTGGCACCTCGCAGGTTTTAGGAGTGAGATTTCTGTAAACTTTATTTTGCTCATTGTTTGCTAACAGTATGCCTTCTGTTGCTTTGTCTGTCAAGTTCTGAGCACTGTCGATATGCATAATATACAGTATGCACATATGACTTGTAGTTGAATATTTTCAGTTGATCCAAAACCACATTTGTGGTGTTTAAGATGAAGTCATTATTGATTTTGATAATAGATGATTTTGTAAGTAGGCAGTGGTGTAACTAGAAATTTTTCTCCCCCAAGCCAAAAAATTCTTCGGGGGTTTCATGCTCTTGGTTCCATGCACGGTGCCAGGGGTTTTCATGCTCAGGGTGTCATGCTCGTTGCCATGGGTTTCATGCACTGGGTGTCATGCTCGTTGCCAGGCGGTAGTGCTTGTTGCTAGGGCTGTGCTCTCCCAGTGCCACATATGCCCCCAGTGCCAGATATTCCCCCACAGTGCCAGGTACTCACATGCCCCCAGTGCCAAATATAGCCCCCCCCCCCATGTGTCAGGTACACATATACCCCCCCAGTGCCACATATGCCCCCAGTGCCAGATATTCCCCCACAGTGCCAGGTACTGACATGCCCCCAGTGCCAAATACAACCCCCTTCCCCCCATGTGCCAGGTAAACATATACCCCCCCCCCCAGTGCCACATAAGCCCCCAGTGCCACATAAGCCCCTCTCCCCCTGTGCCACATATGCCCCCAGTGCCACATAAGCCCCCCTCCCCCTGTGCCGCATATGCTCCCCCAGTGCCCCCCATGCTCCCCCGCTGTTTTGTGTTGGAGGGACACGGAGGGCACAGCGCGCGCCTCTCCTGTGTCCCTTCTGGGTCTCCGGCGGGTCTGTTAAAGGAAGTGTCGGTTCGTGAGCCAATCAGAGCTCACGAACGGCACTTCCTTTATTAGACCCGCCAGAGACCCAGGAGGGACACAGGAGAGGCGCGCGCTGTGCCCTCCGTGTCCCTCCTTACAGCAGCGGAGGGAAGGAGGAGACCGCAGGATGAGGAGACCGCAGATAGACATGCGGACGCTCGTCCGCATGTCAATCTGCGCTAAATCAGTGGCGCCCCCGCAGCCCCTCGCCCCCAAGCCACCGCGAGGGCTGCGGTGGCAGTAGTTACGCCACTGTAAGTAGAGTTACGTTTTGGAAGTTGGCTTCCAACAGCATTTACATATTATTACTTTGAAGGGCCCCCCAGGGAAATGCAATGTAAGGGACCTGCTGAAAGGGCGTCACCAGCCATTAGGTAGGCGTGGTCATCAACTGGGGGGGTGTGGCCATATAACTATAGGAAATTAAAGAAGAAAAAATTATGAATGGAGACCACTTTGTTGCAGATTTAACATTTAGCAGTGGCAGGGGTTAAGGAGCCACCAGAGGAAGATTTATTTGTGATTAATAGGTGATTGGGGGGATGTAGCTAAGGGCGGTAGAACGTATCATAAGAAATGGGGTACCAGAGAGGATTAAGGTTAAAGCTAGTGGAGAATGGGTTGGTTAGAAGGGGGTGGTGGCTAGGGAAGGTGTAGAGGAAACAATGTTCACTTACTGGCATCCCTAATAAAATTCTGCCTGCCGCACAGACGCTCTTGGCACGCTTGGTCAGTGTGGTCACGTGAGATTCTTCTAGCACTGGGCATCTTTTTTGCTTCTTTTTTTGCCCAAAAAGCATCTTACCCGCAACAAAATGCAACTAGGACGCACCAGGAGACTGTGCTGAGTAATTTGATATATGACATTTGTATACTGTGTGTGACTGAGTATCTGAATCTGCATACGAAGTGCTACAATGTAGCAGTCGCAGCTTTTTTCCAATACAAGTTCTGTTCTGCTCTGTATACAGACTCAGGCACACACAGATATATATCAAATTAATCAGCACAGTCTTCTTGTGCGTCCTAGTCCCATTATGTTGGGACTGAGACGCATTTTTGGCAAAAAAAGATGCCCGACATCAGCAGAGGTGCAGGGACCTAGTAGCTCACTCACGCCAGCTGTATCGCGCTGCGTGGCGTATTGAGACTAGATGTATGAGGTCCCCAAAATATAATACAAAAATTACCAAAACAGCTATTTGATCGTTTGTGTCAGCAAGCATCAGACTGTGTGAAGGGACAGTGCCAATATTTTCCCTAACCTGTCAAATGAAACATTTCCTCCTTAGTCCTCTGACTACTTTATTCCAACCCTAATTTAAGGCGTTTACTATGCTGGGTGTGGCCGAGGCTCCATGGATACACCTCCCTGCTGTTTTCATTCATCCTCGTGACAGATCTGGCTGCTCTGTGCCACGTGGTGTATGTAGCAGTTTGTCCTCCAGCCGCCTCCCCTCTGCAGCAGCCTGGGCTCCAGTCGCCCCCCCATGTCATGTGATGTGATGTCCCCCCTCATGTCATGTGATGTCACCAGCACCGCTGATTCCAGAAAATGGAATCAGTGGTGCAGATGGTCCCTGCCACACTTTAAGATTGATTGCATTTCTTGCACATGCTCAGGATTTTTTTTTTCTTGTCATATACACGGTTACTATAAAAGAAATAGACACTTTCAACTTTTTATAAAAACCAAAGTTTTTTTGATATAGTCAAAATACTTACTGTACGTGGATACGTAGTATACTGTATATGTCTATGGGGGTCATTCAGATCTGATCGCTGCTATGCGTTTTCGCGAAGCGGGCGATCAGATCCAAACTGTGTATACACCGTGACGGTGCTTCACATGGCTGCAACGGGCATCGGCGCCCTGCGACGGGATGGTGCGTAGAATCCATTCGGTCGGGCGTTCGCAAGGATTGACAGGAAGAGGGCATTTGTGGGTGGCAACTGATCGTTTACAGGGAGTGTCCGGAAACACACAGGCGGGACCAAGCGTTTTCAGGGAGGGTGTCTGACGTCTTCTACGGCCCCGATCAGCCTGATGTGATCGCACTGGAAGAGTAAGTCCTGGGCTGAGCAGAGACTGCACAAAATCAGTGTGTGCAGCTCTGCTACACATGCGATCGCACACTTGCACAGTGAAAAAACACTCCCCCGTAGGCGGCGACTATCTCATCGTAGGACAGCAAAAATCGCTGCCCAGTGATCAGATCTGAATGACCCCCTATGACTGTTACATATGTTCACTGTGTGAGCCTTTTGTTTAAACAACAGATATCAATACAATAATCCAATTCATTCCAAACACACAAAAAATGATGTACGAGTTTGTCATCATTACTTAAACTTTGCAGTGACTGTAGATTATATGGAACATTTGTAAATGTTTCCGGCAAATTTTCCATACAATCTGTTATGGAATCTGTAATTCTAAACTTGCACATGTTGTTGACTTCTTAGGACTGCGCATTTAGATTTTACGAACACGAACCACCTGTTCCTCTTATACAAGTGTCCAAAGTCAGAAAAATATCACGCTGCACACTGCCATATATGCACCTCATGCGTGTGCCCGCTGCACGTGCATGAGCCCTCCCGTGCGTGCGTATACTCGCGGTCGCATGCACTCGCGGACGCGCGGTATGCGCATTTACGGTAGAGTTTGTGTTCGTCTAGCGGGCGACTCAATCGTAACATATTTTATTCATATAATGTATTTTGTAGATTATGGTCCCTTTGATAGAATCTGAAAGTTTAGTTAATGTAGTATGTTCGGGGACAAAGAGATCTCTCTTTGTTTGATACGAAGGGTCAGACAGGGGTTACACAGTGGTGTTTAGTATCCATCGGAAGAGAATATAATTAGCAATATTCCGGTGTTGGTTTGAAGCGGATTAATCGCTCGTGCGTATAGTTATGGACATAAGAAGTTTATGGACATTTACTATATTTGCACTTTATTACCCATGCGGCGGGAAACCCAGTTTCCCACCCACCTGAGCAGTTAGGAATAGTCACAGCCCACCTGTATGAACCAACCTATGACCTTTTGTTATAATGCGAAGACGAATTCCTGTGTCCAATGAACAATAAGAATGTAGGGACCATTGTACTGTATTGTGGGTAGTGTATAGCCAGCTCTCTACTCTCTTCAACGGTTCTCATTGCTGATAATCGGGAGCTGGATATCCAGAAAGGCGCTTGCGATTGTTTCCCCTGGTGCGTAAGTTCTCTGCAACCATATTGTCTCTTATTTTAATGTTATAAGCCATTCTCTCTCTCCTTCCCCCTTAAATGTAATTGTATCTTTATTGTATTTTATGTGTAGTGATTCGGTTAGGTATCTTATGTTATCTTGGTAGTGTATAACTTGTATTGTATTATTCTTTTGCGATTGAATGTTCATTCATTTCCTTAAAAGGCGTTAGACCCTTAGACCGGTATTTGAGTGTTTATTATGTTGCTAAGGGGTTCTCAGAGCGTAAGAATCGCTCATACAGCTTTTAGACTAACAAGGTTACACTGTGTTGCATTTACACCTTATCACTGCACAAGGGTTTACAGTATAAGTACATTGTTTATGGTATAGTTATAAAGGTTTAACTCTGTGAGCGTCAGCGCCGCTTGTGATTTCCTCGTGGTCTCGAGCGTCTGATAAGCTGATAGCGTATCATTACGTTAGTCGGCAGCCTATAGCGTGCTTGCCTTTACGCTCTAAGCCGTGAGCGAACGTGCCGCTCGTGCGTCTCGTCCACGGCTAAGCGTTCGTTATGCTACGTGCATACTCTTACGGTATTCCATACGCCAATTGCGTACTGTGTTCTTTAACCTTTTAGAGTGTTTTATACAAGGTATAAAATAGGCATTGTCACAAGCGTCCTACCAGACCTTTCCCTTTGCATAAACAATCAGTGTTCGGAAATGTCTTGCTCCAGTCATAGATGGGCGACATTACATTGTGTTCGAAAATGCCGCTGTACAACAGTAACACGGTTTGTTTTTGCTAATTCTAGCGCACAGAAAGCCTTCTCTACCGGCATGGCAGCCAATTTACTCACACGACGCAACTGCCGCTCACGTGACGCTGACGTCACAAACCGCTGCAGGCGTTAAAACTTTCATCCCAACTGTGGTTTGTTCTTGTTTCTCCACTTCCTATATGTGTAAATGATCTGAAGCAACGCATCACAATAGCTGTAGCGAGTGTCGACGAGGGCATGCTCCGGTTTGTTTGGAACAAATTGGATTATCGTATTGATATCTGTCTTGTGACAAAAGGCTCACACATAGAACATTTGTAACTCAGGGGCAGATATATGAAGTGGTTTACTGGGTGAAAACAATAACTGCGCACGGTAATTTCTGCAGTTACTGCACCTCCTGATGTATGATTGCGGATTGTAGTTTTTTGTTCGTGCTGCACTATGGGCCCCTCCCCTTTTCGCCATCGTCACCCTCTTGCTGGCGGCGGCGGGACTTACCTAATGTATGAACGGCTTTTCCGAATCTCCGCTTCGTCGCCTGCAGTCTTCAACTTTGCCGATTCTTTGCTTGCGGTGCGGCTTTCTAATGTCGGTTTTTCTGGCGGCGGCCATGTTTTTTGTAATGAAAGGGCTGGGAGAAATACGTAGATGGCATCCCTGCACTCAATACGCATGCGCAGGGAGAACTGGGACTCCCAGCTGGCGCATTCGGCGGAACAGAAACGCGAGGAGAGCTGGGACACACCGCCGGCGCATGCGCATGTGATCTGTGGGGTGGAGAAAAAACGGAGCTCCTATATCACCAGAGGGCTGTAATAACGAACTCCGATAACAGCTCATGGTAGCATAATACATTTGCCTGATACTGGTGCCCGGTTCACCGCGATAATGCAGTGAAGCGGGACCCGGGATTTAACGAACGAAAGGGGAACTTTAATACATCTACCCCTAAGTCAGAAACTTAGACATATACTACAGATACATGTAAGTACAGTATTTTGAGAATATCAATACTACTTTGGTTTATATAAAACATTGAAAGTGTCTTTCTTTTACAGTAACCCTGTAGAGTAAAAAAGAATCTGGAACTGACAGGTCAAATATTTACATGATATATTTTACTACAATTGTTTATGTAGCAGCATGGATGGTGTAATGGTTAGCATTACTACCTCACAGCACTGAGGTCATGGGTTTGATTCCCACCATGGCCCTAACTGTGTGGAGTTTGTATATTCTCCCCGTACTTGCGTGGGTTTCCTCCCGGTACTCCGGTTTCCTCCCACAATCCAAAAATATACTGGTAGGTTAATTGGCTCCCAACAAAAATTAACCCTAGTGTGATTGTGTCTGTGTGTACATGTGATAGGGAATATAGATTGTAAGCTCCACTGGGGCAGGGACTGATGTGAATGAGCAAATATTCTCTGTAAAGTGCTGCGGAATATGTGTGCGTTATATAAATAACTGGTAATAATAATAATAGCTTTGTTTTAAGAAATGTTAACTTTTATCACCAGACGATTTCACTCTTCTCCTAACGGGTATGGGTCATTAGGTCGACCACACTTAGGTCGACAGTCATTAGGTGGACCACTATTGGTCGACATGTACTAGGTCGACATGCGTTTTTTTAACCTTTTTTTGGTCTTGTTTTCTTTGTAAAGTGACGGGGAACCCCAATTAGTGCACCGTGTTCGCTCGCCGTGCTTCGGGCAAGGTTACTATTTCCAGTTGTAGGCCACGTGAATCGTAAAGTATGAAAAAGTAAAAAAAATGAAAAGAAAAAAAAGTGAAAAACTCATGTCTACCTTTTTCCACGTCGACCAATAGCGGTCGAACTAATGACCATATCCTGTCCTAACTACTTTTTCTTCCTGATTCCTATTAGCAATGAATATTTTTATGTAACTAAAAATTCTACCTGTGCTGAAATAAAACCGTATGATTCACTCAGGTGAAGAGCATTTGTTTTGGGATCTACTACGGTATGCCGGCGCTCGGGATCCTGGTGACCAGCATAACGGCGCCGGGATCCCGACCGCCGGTATACAGGCAGCGGGATGAGCACAGAAGAGCTCCTTGCGCTCGCCACACTAGTTATTCTCCCTCCAAGGGTGTCATGGACACCCAAAGAGGGAAAATAGTTGTTGGTATGCCGGCTGTCAGTATTTTGAGGGGTCGGGATGCAGGCATCAATAATGTGACCAGCGGTCACATAATTACATCCCAATAGAAGTATGGACTCCTCAGAACTGTGGCGCAAATGTGTCTCCAAACATTGTATAATTAAGGTATAAGTCTTCAAATGATACAAGTAAATATAGTCTTTAATATATACGCACAATAAGAATTTCCTTTGTGGTCACTGTATTATTATTATGCTATCCTATGTAATGCAGAAAACATTCTCAAAGTGAAAGCTACAGTATGCTTTGGCTCGGGAGCAACATTATAAATTAGGTTGTGTGTGTGTGTGTGTGTGTGTGTGTGTTGTTAAACGAAACAATCCTGGAATACACAGAAAAACCCCCAATGTCATAGGATGCCCTATCTCACCAATTCTATTTTTAAAACACTGAATAATATCTGGCTGCTTTATAATCCAGCCCTGTAGTGTATGTATCTTTCTATACTCCAGAAATAACAGTTTGGTCATTATTAAAGTGCATGACAATCATACAGAATGCTGGACTTAAATATTTGCCTTTTCTCTATCGTCCTAGTGGATGCTGGGGTTCCTGAAAGGACCATGGGGAATAGCGGCTCCGCAGGAGACAGGGCACAAAAAGTAAAGCTTTAGGATCAGGTGGTGTGCACTGGCTCCTCCCCCTATGACCCTCCTCCAAGCCTCAGTTAGATTTTTGTGCCCGGCCAAGAAGGGTGCAATCTAGGTGGCTCTCCTAAAGAGCTGCTTAGAAAAGTTTAGCTTAGGTTTTTTATTTTACAGTGAGTCCTGCTGGCAACAGGATCACTGCAACGAGGGACTTAGGGGAGAAGAAGTGAACTCACCTGCGTGCAGGATGGATTGGCTTCTTTGGCTACTGGACATTAGCTCCAGAGGGACGATCACAGGTACAGCCTGGATGGTCACCGGAGCCTCGCCGCCGGCCCCCTTGCAGATGCTGAAACAAGAAGAAGGTCCAGAATCGGCGGCATGAAGACTCCTCAGTCTTCTTAAGGTAGCGCACAGCACTGCAGCTGTGCGCCATTTCCTCTCAGCACACTTCACACGGCAGTCACTGAGGGTGCAGGGCGCTGGGAGGGGGGCGCCCTGGGAGGCAATGAAAACCTATTTTTGGCTAAAAATACCTCACATATAGCCTCCGGGGGCTATATGGAGATATTTAACCCCTGCCAGAATCCGTTAAGAGCGGGAGACGAGGCCGCCGAAAAAGGGGCGGGGCCTATCTCCTCAGCACACAGCGCCATTTTCCCTCACAGAAAGGCTGGAGGGAAGGCTCCCAGGCTCTCCCCTGCACTGCACTACAGAAACAGGGTTAAAACAGAGAGGGGGGGCACTAATTTGGCGTTAAAAATATATAAAAAAGATGCTATAAGGGAAAACACTTATATAAGGTTGTCCCTATATAATTATAGCGTTTTTGGTGTGTGCTGGCAAACTCTCCCTCTGTCTCTCCAAAGGGCTAGTAGGTCCTGTCCTCTATCAGAGCATTCCCTGTGTGTGTGCTGTGTGTCGGTACGTGTGTGTCGACATGTATGAGGACGATGTTGGTGAGGAGGCGGAGCAATTGCCTGTAATGGTGATGTCACTCTCTAGGGAGTCGACACCGGAATGGATGGCTTATTTAGGGAATTACGTGATAATGTCAACACGCGGCAAGGTCGGTTGACGACATGAGACGGCCGACAAACAATTAGTACCGGTCCAGACGTCTCAAAAACACCGTCAGGGGTTTTAAAACGCCCGTTTACTTTAGTCGGTCGACACAGACACAGACAGGGACACTGAATCCAGTGTCGACGGTGAATAAACAAACGTATTCCTTATTAGGGCCACACGTTAAGGGCAATGAAGGAGGTGTTACATATTTCTGATACTACTAGTACCACAAAAGAGGGTATTATGTGGGATGTGAAAAAACTACCGTAGTTTTTCCTGAATCAGATAAATTAAATGAAGTGTGTGATGATGCGTGGGTTCCCCCCGATAGAAAATATGGGCGGTATACCCTTTCCCGCCAGAAGTTAGGGCGCGTTGGGAAACACCCCTTAGGGTGGATAAGGCGCTCACACGCTTATCAGAACAAGTGGCGGTACCGTCTATAGATAGGGCCGTCCTCAAGGAGCCAGCTGACAGGAGGCTGGAAAATATCATAAAAAGTATATACACACATACTGGTGTTATACTGCGACCAGCGATCGCCTCAGCCTGGATGTGCAGAGCTGGGGTGGCTTGGTCGGATTCCCTGACTAAAAATATTAATACCCTTGACAGGGACAGTATTTTATTGACTATAGAGCATTTAAAGGATGCATTTCTATATATGCGAGATGCACAGAGGGATATTTGCACTCTGGCATCAAGAGTAAGTGCGATGTCCATATCTGCCAGAAGATGTTTATGGACACGACAGTGGTCAGGTGATGCAGATTCCAAACGGCACAAAGGTGTATTGCCGTATAAAGGAAGAGGAGTTATTTGGGGTCGGTCCATCGGACCTGGTGGCCACGGCAACTGCTGGAAAATCCACAGTTTTTACCCTAAGTCACATCTCTGCAGAAAAAGACACCGTCTTTTCAGCTTCAGTCCTTTCGTCCCTATAAGAGTCATATCTGCCCAGGGATAGAGGAAAGGGAAGAAGACTGCAGCAGGCAGCCCATTCCCAGGAACAGAAGCGTTCCACCGCTTCTGACAAGCTCTCAGCATGACGCTGAGACCGTACAGGACCCCTGGATCCTACAAGTAGTATCCCAGGGGTACAGATTGGAATGTCGAGACGTTTCCCCTGCGCAGGCTCCTGAAGTCTGCTTTACCAAGGTCTCCCTCCGACAAGGAGGCAGTATGGGAAACAATTCACGAGCTGTATTCCCAGCAGGTGATAATTAAATTACCCCTCCTACAACAAGAAAAGGGGTATTATTCCACACTATATTGTGGTACTGAAGCCAGAAGGCTAGGTGAGACCTATTCTAAATCTAAAAAAATGTGAACACTTACAAAGGTTCAAATCAAGATGGAGTCACTCAGAGCAGTGATAACGAACCGGGAAGAAGGGGACTATATGGTGTCCCGAGACATCAGGGATGCTTACCTCCATGTCCCAAATTTGCCCTTATCACTAAGGGTACCTCAGGTTCGTGATACAGAACTGTCACTATCAGTTTCAGACGCTGCCGTTTGGATTGTCCACGGCACCCCGGGTCTTTACCAAGGTAATGGCCGAAATGATGGTTCTTCTTCGAAGAAAAGGCGTCTTAATTATCCCTTACTTGGACGATCTCCTGATAAGGGCAAAGTCCAGGGAACAGTTGGAGGTCGGAGTAGCACTATCGCGGATACTGTTACAACAGCACGGGTGGATTCTAAATATTCCAAAATCGCAGCTGATCCCGACGACACGTCTGCTGTGCCTAGGGATGATTCTGGACACAGTCCAGAAAAAGGTGTTTCTCCCGGAAGAGAAAGCCAGGGAGTTATCCGAGCTAGTCAGGAACCTCCTAAAATCAGTGCATCATTGCACAAGGGCCATGGTAAAAAAATGGTGACTTCCTTCGAAGCAATTCCAGTCGGCAGATTTCATGCAAGAACTTTTCAGTGGGATCTGCTGGACAAATGGTCCGGATCGCATCTTCAGATGCATCAGCGGATAACCCTATATCCAAGGACAAGGGTGTCTCTCCTGTGGTGGTTACAGAGTGCTCATCTTCTAGAGGGCCGCAGATTCGGCATTCAGTTTTGGATGTTGGTGACCACGGAGGCCAGCCCGAGAGGCTGGGGAGCAGTCACACAAGGAAAAAATTTCCAGGGAGTGTGATCAAGTCTGGAGACTTTTCTCCACATAAATATAGCTAAGGGTAAATTTATAATGCTCTAAGCTTAGCAAGACCTCTGCTTCAAGGTCAGCCGGTATTGATCCAGTGGGATAAAACATCACGGCAGTCGCCCACGTAAATAGACAGGGCGGCACAAGAAGCAGGAGGGCAGTGGCAAAAACTGCAAGGACTTTTCACTGGGCGGAAAATCATGTGATAGCACTGTCAGCAGTGTTTCATTCCGGGAATGGAAACTGGGAAGCAGACTTCCTCAGTAGGCACGACCTCCACCCGGCAGAGTGGGAACTTCATGGGGAAGTTTTCCACATGATTGTAAACCGTTGGGAATTACCAAAGGTGGACATGATGGCGTCCCGTCTGAACAAAAAACGGGACAGGTATTGTGCCAGGTTAAGAGACCCTCAGGCAATAGCTGTGGACGTTCTGGTAACACCGTGGGTGTACCAGTCGGTGTATGTGTTCCATCCTCTGCTTTTCATACCTAAGGTACTGAGAATTATAAGACGTAGAGGAGTAAGAACTATACTCATGGCTCCGGATTGGCCAAGAAGGACTTGGTACCCGGAACTTCAAGAGATGCTCACAGAGGACTTATGGCCTCTGCCGCTAAGAAGGGACTTGTTTCAGCAAGTACCATGTCTGTTCCAAGACTTACCGCAGCTGCGTTTGACGGCATGGCGGTGGAACGCCGGATCCTAAGGGAAAAGGCATTCAGGAAGAGGTCATTCCTACCCTGGTCAAAGCCAGAAAGGAGGTGACCGCACAACATTATCACCACATGTGGCGAAAATATGTTGCGTGGTGTGAGGCCAGGAAGGCCCCACGAAGAAATTTCAACTCGGTCGATTCCTGCATTTCCTGCAAACAGGAGTGTCTATGGGCCTCAAATTGGGGTCCATTAAGGTTCAAATTTCGGCCCTGTCGATTTTTCTTCCAGAAAGAATTGGCTTCAGTTCCTGAAGTCCAGAAGTTTGTCAAGGGAGTATTGCATATACAACCCCCTTTTGTGCCTCCAGTGGCACTGTGGGATCTCAACGTAGTTCTGGGATTCCTCAAAACACATTGGTTTAAAACCAGTCAAATCTGTGGATTTGAAGCATCTCACATGAAAAGTGAACATGCTCTTGGACCTGGCCTGGACCAGGCGAGTGTCAAATTGGTGGTTTTTTTCTCAAAAAAGCCCATATCTGTTTGTCCATTCGGACAGGGCAGAGCTGCGGACTCGTCCCCAGTTCTCTCCCTAAGGTGGTGTCAGTGTTTCACCTGAACCAGCTTATTGTGGTGTCTTGCGCCTACTAGGGACTTGGAGGACTCCAAGTTGCTAGATGTGGTCAGGGCCCTGAAAATATAGGTTCCAGGACGGCTGGAGTCAGGAAAACTGACTTGCTGTTATCCTGTATGCACCCAACAAACTGGGTGCTCTTGCTTCTAAGCAGACTTTTGCTAGTTGGATGTGTAATACAATTCAGCTTGCACATTCTGTGGCAGGCCTGCCACAGCCAAAATATGTAAATGCCCATTCCACAAGGAAGGTGGGCTCATCTTGGGCGGCTGCCCGAGGGGTCTCGGCTTTACAACTTTGCCGAGCGGCTATTTAGTCAGGGGCAAACACGTTTGTAAAATCCTACAAATTTGATAACCTGGCTAAGGAGGACCTGGAGTTCTCTCATTCGGTGCTGCAGAGTCATCCGCACTCTCCCGCCCGTTTGGGAGCTTTGGTATAATCCCCATGGTCCTTTCAGGAACCCCAGCATCCACTAGGACGATAGAGAAAATAAGAATTTACTTACCGATAATTCTATTTCTCGGAGTCCGTAGTGGATGCTGGGCGCCCATCCCAAGTGCGGATTATCTGCAATACTTGTACATAGTTACAAAAATCGGGTTATTATTGTTGTGAGCCATCTTTCAGAGGCTCCGCTGTTATCATACTGTTAACTGGGTTCAGATCACAGGTTGTACAGTGTGATTGGTGTGGCTGGTATGAGTCTTACCCGGGATTCATAAATCCTTCCTTATTGTGTACGCTCGTCCGGGCACAGTATCCTAACTGAGGCTTGGAGGAGGGTCATAGGGGGAGGAGCCAGTGCACACCACCTGATCCTAAAGCTTTACTTTTTGTGCCCTGTCTCCTGCGGAGCCGCTATTCCCCATGGTCCTTTCAGGAACCCCAGCATCCACTACGGACTCCGAGAAATAGAATTATCGGTAAGTAAATTCTTATTTTTTTAACTTTTGAGAATAAATGAAAAGGTTTGGCCAATCCGTCATAGAGCTCTCACAAAAAACCTGCACTGATAAGGAGCAGCATTTAAATTCTCAACAGGAATGGAAAAGAACGCTTGCAATGTTTTCAGGAACTGTTTTTCACAGCTAAACGGAACATACAGTGTGTTCAAGATTAGGGGAAAATATACAAAGCTCCTATCTTTGAAAAAATAGAGCTCTGCTGACTTAGAGGCGATGGCTGGGCTTTCAGTTTATGAAAAAGACAAAGGCGGAAGTTCCATAAGCTGTTGACTCTTTACAGTTCTTCTGTTACTTTTAAGAATCATCTTCCCTTTTTTGGGGGGCGAGATGTAGCGCTAGTGAAGGATAATTAATCCAAATGAACACAGCTGGCAAAGACCAGCGTTACTAAACCCATACTTACCTACTCTCCTGGATCCTGCAGAAGACAACTGATTTTTCAGGTAGTCCCTGGAAGAGTGGGCACCCTTCCCACATTCTGCCTACTTACTAGTGAAGTGGGCAGAATGGGGAGATAAATACAGAGAAACTGTGGTCCTGGCGGAGGGGCGGAGCCTATCTATGCAATTATATGCTAATCGCGTCATTTTAGTCCTGCCTCTATGCAAACATGGTCCAATCACGTAATTTTCCCTGCAAGGGGGCAGGGTCTGATGGCGTGGCTAGCATGAACCCGCCCTTGTCTCCGGCCACATGCTTCTCCCGGAGAGGAAAATAGTAATGTCGGCAAGTATAACTAAACCCTATTTTGAAATCGTACTACAGTTACTAGGTATCCGGGGTATAGATCTACATTAAAAAGGTCTACAGTCAATAGGTCGACCACTAATGGTAGATATGCATTAGATCGACAGGGTCAAAAGGTGAACATGGTCAAAAGATCGACATGACAATGGCCGCAACACAAATAGGGTAGACACAAGTAAAAAAAAAATCACCTTTTTCATACTTTTACACCCACGCGGACTACGATTGGGAATAGTAACCCGTGCTGAGCGCATTGGTAGTGGAGCGAGGCCCCTTTCCTGAGCTCTCCATGCGAGGGGACGCAGTACACTAATCGGGCTTGTTTGTGGCAAAAAAAAGCGACAAAACACTCCCCAAAAATAAACAATGAAATGTGTCTACTTTTTTGTGTCAACCATTTCAATGTCGACCTTTTGACTCTGTTGACCTTTTAACCATGTCAACCTAATTCATGTCTACCATTAGTGGTAGACCTATTCACTGTAGACCTATTTACTGTAGATCTAATAATCCACACCCCAGTTACTCTGTATTAGTAAATAACTTTGTGAATTCACTTCTATTCCTCAAATAATAACAATAATATTCTACTTCATACTCGCTTACTATCCCATAATGTCCGGTGGACTCCTAAAGTTTGGGGAGTCCCCTAGAGTCCATATCACCCTCCATCATCTCTCCCTCTTCTTAGTGAATTGGGCAGTAAGGAGGCATGATGATGCCACAATGCATGGCACTGTGTTGCAGAATGGTGGAGCCATTATAACCTTATCCACCCCACTCCCACAAGAGCCACCAGGGCAGGGTCAGAATTACCAGTGGTGCAGCAGATCCCTGGGGACTAAGGGGCCCATCGCTGTCCAGACCAGCAATGAGTTTTCCCCTGGCCCACCACCTGACCATTGTGATCAGTGTCGGACGACTGGCTTAGCATGGGTGCAGGTGGGTCCTACTGCCTCAGGGATCTGCCCTTACCTTAGGGAGGTGAGGCTGGCCTTGTTCAGTCTGCCATCTGATCCGTACTAATAGGGGAGTCATGCCATCTATAATTGCCAATGATTACTGCTGTGGTCTGTGAATTAGAGACAGCTCAGGGATGATGTAACTGGCGCTACTAGAGCCTGCCTGACCGACTTTCACACCGCGCAGGACTGTATGGTTATATCCCTGTCACCGACTGCCATTACATCTCCTACTAACTCTCCCTGTCACCCTCTTCCTCTCCATCAGCCACCGCCTCACCCTGTCACCCACTGCCTCTCCATGGGGGGTATTGTATTGTTTGAAAAGTCAGTTGGGTGTCTGTTTTTGCCTAATAGACAGGAAGAGACAGACACCCAACCTACTTTTAAAACAATTGAATACCCCCTCAAATCCCCCCCCCCCCCCCCCTCCCCCTTCCCAATGTGTCTCTCTGCTGGTAGTGACAGGCTAATGCGTATGCACATTGTGCTTCAGTTGAGCAGGAACTCTGCTGGTAGAGGAATCAGTGCTGTTATTGCCATCTATAGATGGTGTAAGCAGTACAGTCACAAACTGCAATAAGGCTGACTTACTGCTATTTGCTATATACTGGATGGAAGTCATAACCCTTTTAGCAAGTGCTAAAGTGGTTATGACTTGTTCTCAAATAAAGCCCTAATACTGGATACACATTATGCTGATGGATCTGGCAATTGCCGGATCCACTGACAGAGTGGCCAATTGGGTAAGTTTACACACTTGCCAATCGGCCACTCGATATGTTAGGATGGGCATTTGATCTTATCTACTCAGCTGTGACGGAAGTGTTGGCGTTTCCTGTGGCCAGTCGTCGGATCGGCTATACACACAGCCAGACATGCCGACACATCTGCAAGATATATCGGCTGTGCCGCAGGGCTGACATGATATGACTGTAAACGACGTAATTCACAGAGAGGTCTGGTGTGCACACCCATCGATGCACTACAGATATATCGTTTGTTGCCCAAATGAACAGTGTAATCTTTCTAGTTTGTACCCAGGTGTTGGGTATGTTTCACCGGCGGCCAGGATCCCAGCTGCAGAATGCCAGCGAGGGGTAGTGGGGGCGGGGGCGGGCGCAACAAAGCCCCTTGCGGGCTTGGTGGTGAACTACGCTCACCACAAGTTCTATTCCCACTCTATGGACACCCAATAGAGGCTGTGTGTCGGCATTGTGATCGGTCACCACAGGTTTTATTCCCACTCTATGGACACCCAATAGAGGCTGTGTGTCGGCATTGTGATTGGTCGCCACAGGTTCTATTCCCACTCTATGGACACCCAATAGAGGCTGTGTGTCGGCATTGTGATCGGTTGCCACAGGTTCTATTCCCACGCTACGGACACCCAATAGAGGCTGTGTGTCGGATTTGTGATCGGTCACCACAGGTTCTATTCCCACTCTATGGACACCCAGTAGAAGCTGTGTGTCGGCAGTCGGGTGGCATTGTGATCTGTAGGGATTCCGGCGTCGGCTTGGGGACTGCCGGGATCCTGTGCGCCGGTCACATGACCGCATCCCTTATATAGGACCCTTAGTCAGACAAAACAAATTCTGGTCTAATCATGGCATTGACTCTTTTTTTGGGGTCATGGTGCCAATGCCAGAATAACAGATCAACCATGAGTGAGATGAATTGGTAATTTCAGTGTCCAAAACTAAAGGCTGTTGATCTGATGAACTGTGCAGCTTTGGAGGACTCGACTCTATTTCATGACCTCTCACCTTCGAGGTGGCAGTATGGCACCTCGTTCCATGCATTACCTCTCCTACACACGTGACAGCATGAATCTAGTATCAGCACACACACAAATCCAAGGATACTACAAGTAATCTCGCCAATCTTTTTAATAGGCTTGCGTCAGCCATCCCCCTGACATTTATTGGGTTAACAAATCACATTATGACAAATGGTTCTCTGCCAGTTAGGCTGCCAATACCCTGGTGTGTCTGCCAAGCTGCCAATGACATCAGTGGGCCTTTTGTTTGATGCAAAATAGCTACTGTGCAGTTTGGAGGCTGAGCATCTGCAGTCGGACACAGGTCTGTGTTTTTCACCTTATGGGGTATCATGTTTATTAAAATTGTAAAACAAAAATGAAATACAGAATAGAAAAAAAATATTTACCATTGAAAAAAGTGCTTTATTCACAGAGTAAAGGAATTTTTTCATTGGCATTTATTTATTTTTATGATTGAGTTATTGGCAGCCTGAGATGGGCATCCACATACCTTGCATAAGGCAGCTGTCAGTGGCGAGAGCCAGCACATCTTACCACTGTCGTGGGATACCGCTGCCAATAGCACCTGCAGATAACTCCTAGATTTATAGAGTGGCAGAAACACCCGTATGGTATGACACCATGCCTTATCTGACCTGGTCACACAGGATGGGACCAGTCAGATAGAGAGTGTTTGCACCGGCAGAGAAGAGAAACTTCCCTCCGGTGCTGCAGCTGTCAGAGGGACCGGAATCTCCCACTGCCTCCCCGCACCCTCCTCCAGTGTTTGCCGTGCTGCCAATCATTGCTGATCAGTCAGCATGGCAGGACCCACCACCCAGCGGGTGCAGACAATAGCAGCTGCTGGGGAAGTGTAAATGAATCCCCCCTCAAGCCCCCCACTGTGTACCTGGTGGCTGTATCGGCTTCCAAAATGAAAGCCGCAAAGTTTCCGATAGTCACGATGTTTCCGACTGATGTTCCAATGTTTGAAAAAAAAGTTTTCTTTCTTTTTAACTAAAATCATTTGAATAAGGTTAAATACACATTCTACAACTAATTCACTCATTAAAAAACAGACCTTTTCTGAGCGGTTTTTCGGAAAATAATTGGTCAGTTAAGTGGTTAAAGAAAGAAATGGATGTTATAAACATACACAAATATATACATTGCAGTTAGCTGAGCAGCTTATTTAATCACCCAAGTCATTGATATACGTTAAGCTATGTCGGGCATAAATTTTGGAATATATGGCAGAATACAGTAAGCAACAAATTATGAGAAATCCAAGCTGTTTTGATGAGCAAAGGAAAGGCAAGGCAAAGCAGGTCAGACTCTACTGTGAAAATGTTATAGGCCCTACACACTGGCCGATTTTCTGAAAGATATGAACGATCTCGTTCATAAATGAACGAGAACTCTTTCATATCTTTCAGTGTGGAGACTCCAGCGATGAACGATGCGCGGCCCCGCGCTCGTTCATCGCTGATCTCCCGTCGGCTGTGCATGCAGGCCAATATGGACGATCTCGTCCATATTTGCCTGCACTTCAATGCAGCCGCGTGACGTGGGGAGTGAAGAAACTTCACTCCCCCCGTCACTGCCCCCCCGCCGCCGGGTCGCTCGTCGGCCGTATCGGCCGTCGGGCACCTCGGCGGCGCATCGTGATATGTGTAGGGCCCATTAGTTTCAGTTTCATAGTTGCTTTCCTTTACTCTGTGGTTTATGACCCTACCTAAATCAGACACTTTGTAGGCATTGAACATGGGATCCGGTCTGAAGATCGACAGTGTCTAGGTCGACAATGTTTAGGTCGACCACTATAGGTCGACAGTCACTAGGTCGACATGGATGGAAGGTCGACAGGGTTTCTAGGTCGACATGTGCTAGGTCGACAGGTCTAAAGGTCGACATGAGTTTTTCACATTTTTTTTTCTTTCATACTTAACGATCCACGTGGACTACGATTGGAACGGTAAAGTGTGCCGAGCTTTAGACCTGTCGACCTAGAAACCCTGTCGACCTTCCATCCATGTCGACCTAGTGACTGTCGACCTATAGTGGTCGACCTAAACATTGTCGACCTAGACACTGTCGATTTGATGAACCACACCCATTGAACATAGTTAATCCCATTATGTGGTTCTCATTCTATCCTCTCTCTTGCATCCTGTTTTACCTTCATTCCTCACAGTGAAAGTTATGCCCCGTGCAATGTGCTCACAATGGTGGTCATTCCGAGTTGATCGCTCGTTATTTTTTTTTCGCAATGGAGCGATTAGTCGCTAATGCGCATGCGCAATGTCCGCAGTGCGACTACGCCAAGTAAATTTGCTATTAAGTTAGGTATTTTACTCACGGCATTACGAGTTTTTTTTTTAGAGATGAGCGGGTTCGGTTTCTTTGAATCCGAACCCGCACGAACTTCACTTTTTTTTTCACGGGTCCGAGCGACTCGGATCTTCCCGCCTTGCTCGGTTAACCCGAGCGCGCCCGAACGTCATCATGACGCTGTCGGATTCTCGCGAGACTCGGATTCTATATAAGGAGCCGCGCGTCGCCGCCATTTTCACACGTGCATTGAGATTGATAGGGAGAGGACGTGGCTGGCGTCCTCTCCATTTAGATTAGATTTAGAAGAGAGAGAGAGAGAGAGATTGCTGTGATACTGTAGATTAGAAGAGAGTGCAGAGTGCAGACAGAGTTTAGTGACTGACGACCACAGTGACCAGTGACCACCAGAGACAGTGCAGTTGTTTGTTTTATTTAATATATCCGTTCTCTGCCTGAAAAAAAACGATACACAGTCACACAGTGACTCAGTCTGTGTGCACTGCTCAGCCCAGTGTGCTGCACATCAATGTATTGTATATAAAGCTTATAATTGTGGGGGAGACTGGGGAGCACTGCAGGTTGTTATAGCAGGAGCCAGGAGTACATGATAAATAATATTATATTAAAATTAAACAGTGCACACTTTTGCTGCAGGAGTGCCACTGCCAGTGTGACTAGTGGTGACCAGTGCCTGACCACCAGTATATTAGTAGTATTGTATACTATCTCTTTATCAACCAGTCTATATTAGCAGCAGACACAGTACAGTGCGGTAGTTCACGGCTGTGGCTACCTCTGTGTCGGCACTCGGCAGGCAGTCCGTCCATCCATAATTGTATTATATACCACCTAACCGTGGTTTTTTTTTTCTTTCTTTATACCGTCGTCATAGTCATACTAGTTGTTACGAGTATACTACTATCTCTTTATCAACCAGTGTACAGTGCGGTAGTTCACGGCTGTGGCTACCTCTGTGTCGGAACTCGGCAGGCAGTCCGTCCATCCATAATTGTATTATAATATATACCACCTAACCGTGGTTTTTTTTTCGTTCTTTATACCGTCGTCATACTAGTTGTTACGAGTATACTACTATCTCTTTATCAACCAGTGTACAGTGCGGTAGTTCACGGCTGTGGCTACCTCTGTGTCGGAACTCGGCAGGCAGTCCGTCCATCCATAATTGTATTATAATATATACCACCTAACCGTGGTTTTTTTTTCGTTCTTTATACCGTCGTCATACTAGTTGTTACGAGTATACTACTATCTCTTTATCAACCAGTGTACAGTGCGGTAGTTCACGGCTGTGGCTACCTCTGTGTCGGCACTCGGCAGGCAGTCCGTCCAACCATAATTGTATTATATACCACCTAACCGTGGTTTTTTTTTCATTCTTTATACCGTCGTCATACTAGTTGTTACGAGTATACTACTATCTCTTTATCAACCAGTGTACAGTGCGGTAGTTCACGGCTGTGGCTACCTCTGTGTCGGCACTCGGCAGCCCGTCCATAATTGTATATACCAGTGACCTAACCGTGGTTTTTTTTTCTTTCTTTATACATACATACTAGTTACGAGTATACTATCTCTTTATCAACCAGTCTATATATTAGCAGCAGACACAGTACAGTGCGGTAGTTCACGGCTGTGGCTACCTCTGTGTCGGCACTCGGCAGCCCGTCCATAATTGTATATACCACCTAACCGTGGTTTTTTTTTCTTTCTTTATACATACATACTAGTTACGAGTATACTATCTCTTTATCAACCAGTCTATATATTAGCAGCAGACACAGTACAGTGCGGTAGTTCACGGCTGTGGCTACCTCTGTGTCGGCACTCCGCAGCCCGTCCATAATTGTATATACCAGTGACCTAACCGTGGTTTTTTTTTCTTTCTTTATACATACATACTAGTTACGAGTATACTATCTCTTTATCAACCAGTCTATATATTAGCAGCAGACACAGTACAGTGCGGTAGTTCACGGCTGTGGCTACCTCTGTGTCGGCACTCGGCAGCCCGTCCATAATTGTATATACCAGTGACCTAACCGTGGTTTTTTTTTCTTTCTTTATACATACATACTAGTTACGAGTATACTATCTCTTTATCAACCAGTCTATATATTAGCAGCAGACACAGTACAGTGCGGTAGTTCACGGCTGTGGCTACCTCTGTGTCGGCACTCGGCAGCCCGTCCATAATTGTATATACCAGTGACCTAACCGTGGTTTTTTTTTCTTTCTTTATACATACATACTAGTTACGAGTATACTATCTCTTTATCAACCAGTCTATATATTAGCAGCAGACACAGTACAGTGCGGTAGTTCACGGCTGTGGCTACCTCTGTGTCGGCACTCGGCAGCCCGTCCATAATTGTATACTAGTATCCAATCCATCCATCTGCATTGTTTACCTGAGGTGCCTTTTAGTTGTGCCTATTAAAATATGGAGAACAAAAATGTTGAGGTTCCAAAATTAGGGAAAGATCAAGATCCACTTCCACCTCGTGCTGAAGCTGCTGCCACTAGTCATGGCCGAGACGATGAAATGCCAGCAACGTCGTCTGCCAAGGCCGATGCCCAATGGCATAGTACAGAGCATGTCAAAACCAAAACACCAAATATCAGTAAAAAAAGGACTCCAAAACCTAAAATAAAATTGTCGGAGGAGAAGCGTAAACTTGCCAATATGCCATTTACCACACGGAGTGGCAAGGAACGGCTGAGGCCCTGGCCTATGTTCATGGCTAGTGGTTCAGCTTCACATGAGGATGGAAGCACTCAGCCTCTCGCTAGAAAACTGAAAAGACTCAAGCTGGCAAAAGCACCGCAAAGAACTGTGCGTTCTTTGAAATCCCAAATCCACAAGGAGAGTCCAATTGTGTCGGTTGCGATGCCTGACCTTCCCAACACTGGACGTGAAGAGCATGCGCCTTCCACCATTTGCACGCCCCCTGCAAGTGCTGGAAGGAGCACCCGCAGTCCAGTTCCTGATAGTCAGATTGAAGATGTCAGTGTTGAAGTACACCAGGATGAGGAGGATATGGGTGTTGCTGGCGCTGGGGAGGAAATTGACCAGGAGGATTCTGATGGTGAGGTGGTTTGTTTAAGTCAGGCACCCGGGGAGACACCTGTTGTCCGTGGGAGGAATATGGCCGTTGACATGCCAGGTGAAAATACCAAAAAAATCAGCTCTTCGGTGTGGAGGTATTTCACCAGAAATGCGGACAACAGGTGTCAAGCCGTGTGTTCCCTTTGTCAAGCTGTAATAAGTAGGGGTAAGGACGTTAACCACCTCGGAACATCCTCCCTTATACGTCACCTGCAGCGCATTCATAATAAGTCAGTGACAAGTTCAAAAACTTTGGGTGACAGCGGAAGCAGTCCACTGACCAGTAAATCCCTTCCTCTTGTAACCAAGCTCACGCAAACCACCCCACCAACTCCCTCAGTGTCAATTTCCTCCTTCCCCAGGAATGCCAATAGTCCTGCAGGCCACGTCACTGGCAAGTCTGACGAGTCCTCTCCTGCCTGGGATTCCTCCGATGCATCCTTGCGTGTAACGCCTACTGCTGCTGGCGCTGCTGTTGTTGCCGCTGGGAGTCGATGGTCATCCCAGAGGGGAAGTCGTAAGCCCACTTGTACTACTTCCAGTAAGCAATTGACTGTTCAACAGTCCTTTGCGAGGAAGATGAAATATCACAGCAGTCATCCTACTGCAAAGCGGATAACTGAGGCCTTGACAACTATGTTGGTGTTAGACGTGCGTCCGGTATCCGCCGTTAGTTCACAGGGAACTAGACAATTTATTGAGGCAGTGTGCCCCCGTTACCAAATACCATCTAGGTTCCACTTCTCTAGGCAGGCGATACCGAGAATGTACACGGACGTCAGAAAAAGACTCACCAGTCTCCTAAAAAATGCAGTTGTACCCAATGTCCACTTAACCACGGACATGTGGACAAGTGGAGCAGGGCAGGGTCAGGACTATATGACTGTGACAGCCCACTGGGTAGATGTATGGACTCCCGCCGCAAGAACAGCAGCGGCGGCACCAGTAGCAGCATCTCGCAAACGCCAACTCTTTCCTAGGCAGGCTACGCTTTGTATCACCGCTTTCCAGAATACGCACACAGCTGAAAACCTCTTACGGCAACTGAGGAAGATCATCGCGGAATGGCTTACCCCAATTGGACTCTCCTGTGGATTTGTGGCATCGGACAACGCCAGCAATATTGTGTGTGCATTAAATATGGGCAAATTCCAGCACGTCCCATGTTTTGCACATACCTTGAATTTGGTGGTGCAGAATTTTTTAAAAAACGACAGGGGCGTGCAAGAGATGCTGTCGGTGGCCAGAAAAATTGCGGGACACTTTCGGCGTACAGGCACCACGTACAGAAGACTGGAGCACCACCAAAAACTACTGAACCTGCCCTGCCATCATCTGAAGCAAGAAGTGGTAACGAGGTGGAATTCAACCCTCTATATGCTTCAGAGGTTGGAGGAGCAGCAAAAGGCCATTCAAGCCTATACAATTGAGCACGATATAGGAGATGGAATGCACCTGTCTCAAGTGCAGTGGAGAATGATTTCAACGTTGTGCAAGGTTCTGATGCCCTTTGAACTTGCCACACGTGAAGTCAGTTCAGACACTGCCAGCCTGAGTCAGGTCATTCCCCTCATCAGGCTTTTGCAGAAGAAGCTGGAGGCATTGAAGAAGGAGCTAAAAGGGAGCGATTCCGCTAGGCATGTGGGACTTGTGGATGCAGCCCTTAATTCGCTTAACAAGGATTCACGGGTGGTCAATCTGTTGAAATCAGAGCACTACATTTTGGCCACCGTGCTCGATCCTAGATTTAAAGCCTACCTTGGATCTCTCTTTCCGGCAGACACAGGTCTGCTGGGGTTGAAAGACCTGCTGGTGACAAAATTGTCAAGTCAAGCGGAACGCGACCTGTCAACATCTCCTCCTTCACATTCTCCCGCAACTGGGGGTGCGAGGAAAAGGCTCAGAATTCCGAGCCCACCCGCTGGCGGTGATGCAGGGCAGTCTGGAGCGACTGCTGATGCTGACATCTGGTCCGGACTGAAGGACCTGACAACGATTACGGACATGTCGTCTACTGTCACTGCATATGATTCTCTCAACATTGATAGAATGGTGGAGGATTATATGAGTGACCGCATCCAAGTAGGCACGTCACACAGTCCGTACTTATACTGGCAGGAAAAAGAGGCAATTTGGAGGCCCTTGCACAAACTGGCTTTATTCTACCTAAGTTGCCCTCCCACAAGTGTGTACTCCGAAAGAGTGTTTAGTGCCGCCGCTCACCTTGTCAGCAATCGGCGTACGAGGTTACATCCAGAAAATGTGGAGAAGATGATGTTCATTAAAATGAATTATAATCAATTCCTCCGCGGAGACATTGACCAGCAGCAATTGCCTCCACAAAGTACACAGGGAGCTGAGATGGTGGATTCCAGTGGGGACGAATTGATAATCTGTGAGGAGGGGGATGTACACGGTGATATATCGGAGGGTGAAGATGAGGTGGACATCTTGCCTCTGTAGAGCCAGTTTGTGCAAGGAGAGATTAATTGCTTCTTTTTTGGGGGGGGTCCAAACCAACCCGTCATATCAGTCACAGTCGTGTGGCAGACCCTGTCACTGAAATGATGGGTTGGTTAAAGTGTGCATGTCCTGTTTTGTTTATACAACATAAGGGTGGGTGGGAGGGCCCAAGGATAATTCCATCTTGCACCTCTTTTTTCTTTTCTTTTACTTTGCATCATGTGCTGATTGGGGAGGGTTTTTTGGAAGGGACATCCTGCGTGACACTGCAGTGCCACTCCTAAATGGGCCCGGTGTTTGTGTCGGCCACTAGGGTCGCTAATCTTACTCACACAGTCAGCTACCTCATTGCGCCTCTTTTTTTCTTTGCGTCATGTGCTGTTTGGGGAGGGTTTTTTGGAAGGGACATCCTGCGTGACACTGCAGTGCCACTCCTAGATGGGCCCGGTGTTTGTGTCGGCCACTAGGGTCGCTAATCTTACTCACACAGCTACCTCATTGCGCCTCTTTTTTTCTTTGCGTCATGTGCTGTTTGGGGAGGGTTTTTTGGAAGGGACATCCTGCGTGACACTGCAGTGCCACTCCTAGATGGGCCCGGTGTTTGTGTCGGCCACTAGGGTCGCTAATCTTACTCACACAGTCAGCTACCTCATTGCGCCTCTTTTTTTCTTTGCGTCATGTGCTGTTTGGGGAGGGTTTTTTGGAAGGGCCATCCTGCGTGACACTGCAGTGCCACTCCTAGATGGGCCCGGTGTTTGTGTCGGCCACTAGGGTCGCTAATCTTACTCACACAGCTACCTCATTGCGCCTCTTTTTTTCTTTGCGTCATGTGCTGTTTTGGGAGGGTTTTTTGGAAGGGACATCCTGCGTGACACTGCAGTGCCACTCCTAGATGGGCCCGGTGTTTGTGTCGGCCACTAGGGTCGCTTATCTTACTCACACAGCGACCTCGGTGCAAATTTTAGGACTAAAAATAATATTGTGAGGTGTGAGGTATTCAGAATAGACTGAAAATGAGTGTAAATTATGGTTTTTGAGGTTAATAATACTTTGGGATCAAAATGACCCCCAAATTCTATGATTTAAGCTGTTTTTTAGTGTTTTTGGAAAAAAACACCCGAATCCAAAACACACCCGAATCCGACAAAAATAATTCGGTGAGGTTTTGCCAAAACGCGTTCGAACCCAAAACACGGCCGCGGAACCGAACCCAAAACCAAAACACAAAACCCGAAAAATTTCAGGCGCTCATCTCTAGTTTTTTTCTTCGTTCTGGTGATCGTAGTGTGATTGACAGGAAGTGGGTGTTTCTGGGCGGAAACTGGCCGTTTTATGGCTGTGTTTGAAAAAACGCTGCCGTTTCTGGGAAAAATGCGGGAGTGTCTGAAGAAACGGGGGAGTGTCTGGGCGATCGCTGGGTGTGTTTGTGACGTCAAACCAGGAACGAAACTGACTGAACTGATCGCAGTGGCAAAGTAAGTGTGGAGCTACTCAGAAACTGCTAAGAACTGTCTATTCGCAATTCTGCTAATCTTTCGTTCGCAAATCTACTATGCTAAGATTCACTCCCAGTAGGCGGCGGCTTAGCGTGTGCAATGCTGCTAAAAGCAGCTTGCGAGCGAACAACTCGGAATGACCACCAATATGTGTAACTCTCACAGACCCGACTGTCTAATTCAAGTGTAAATTTAAGACGTTTCATTTGCATATTCAATCAGTAGTGAAGTTAAATTATCTGTACAGCTTTGAGGTGCTTTAAAGTTTATTAAATACAAGAGAAACAGGAGTGTCAGGAATGTATAGTAAGCCACTAATGAGTAAAGTGTATCACTATATAGTGACAGCATTGAGGCACTAAAGCAGTAGGTACACACCTATTCAGTTATTGGACCGATCACCTGATATCGGCCTGATAATTGTACAGGTGTGTATGCCGGAGTGTTAACTGATAAATGGATTAAAACACTCCTGCAAAGGTTGGATCTGGATTGCATTTTATGAGATGTTTAATATTTTAAGGGCCCCATACACTAGAACGATAATGCCAGATTACATGCGATTTCAACCTTTCGGTCCGATATATCGGATGAAAAGTGTCAAGTCGTATGTGTGTTCCTTTCCGATCCGATGCCCGGTTCCGTAAGTGTCGGGTCGGATCCCCTAGGTCGCAAGTGCTGCACTCATGATATATCATAATCGCATGGAATCGTATGGAAAAAGGTGTGTTTTTGTGCCTGCGATATATCGCATGCATTATATTGTAGGAAGTTTGACTGGCATTCTCAGGACACTCCCATCAAGACACTCTCATCAGCGGCAGCAGCAGCGACGCAGCAGGAGGAGAGTTACGGATATATCCGATTTGATTGGATTTCACATTGCCCCAAGTATGTATTTCCACACTGTCCACCAATGTATTCTAAATTAATGATCACATTTTATTAATTTCTGTGGCCCCAAAGTAATTTTAACCCCCAAATGGCCATGTGTTTTCACCGCCACAGTACCCCAATGCTGCACCATTGATGTTTGGGTAATTAGGAAACTATTTTCAAAAAACAACTTTATTTTAAAACCATATATTATCCAAATTTAACCATATATCAAAACATTTCAAAAGTATATTTTTAAACTTAAGTAAAACCATTTTGAAAAAGAAAAAATAATTTTTTTTAAAACAAATATTATCCAAATTTAACCATATACCATATAACCATTTAACCATATACCTTAAGTAAAACCATTTTGAAACAGAAAATATATAACAGTTTTTGCACAACTTTTTTTCATTATAGATATGTCTCTGGATCTAGACATAGGGCCAAATGTAATAGAGTGAGAGTTTCAGAAAGAGAAAGATTTGGTAAGGTTTTTCAGTTTTTTTAAAAAGTGGCAATCATTTACACTGCGAAACGAGGTTGATCTTGATCTTGCTGTGTAAATGAGTGCCACTTTAAAAAAAACTGCAAAACCTTACCAAATCTCTCACTTTTTGAAACTCTCACTCTCTTACATTTGGCCCATAGACTTCATCACCGGACTACATATACCGTAGCCATGACTGTCTATGGAAGGTTAAAGCGAAGGGGTATTCAGATAAAGTGCGGCGGAATGCTGCCTTGGAGGAGCTAGTGGATTACTGCAGGCCCTTTGTGTCCAGTGCTAACAAGGACTGGGTTAAGAAAAAGATCCAGAACCTGCGTACTGTGTTCCTCAAAGAACACAAAAAAATGGAACAGTCAAAAAGGTCTGGAGCTGGTTCCTCCCAGGTTTACAAGACCTCGCTCTGGTACTACCCCTTACTGGAATTTGTCCTGGACCAGGAGCCTACCCGGACAGGTTTCTTCTCCGTCCCTCGGACTGCCACACCAGAGCCTGAGAGGGTGAACTATCTCTGTCGGCATCTGTAAGTATATTTTTTGGAATACGTTTTTAAAAGGTTCACTAAAGTTTTTGCACGTTCCATCAGTCCAACACAATCCACTTAAATGTGGTCCTCCTGCCAATCGAATGCACCCACCCCGTTAAAATAGGCCAGGTACTCGTCCATGACTTGTTTTGCCCGTACACTCGCTCTAGAATGGAGTGGAAGTGGTTCCCCAGAGGGAAACGGTGAAGTCTCCTCTGGGTGTTCTGGGTCTTGGTCTCCTGGCGCTGCTCTGGGCAGTGTCCTATGCTGGGTGGTTTTTCTGTGCAAATAGTTATGCAGGACACAGCACGCAGTCACCATCTATCTTCTCCACCTGCGAGTTGATAGCCGTTAGGAATATCCGGAAGCGGCTAGACAGGATGCCAAAAGTGTTCTTTACAATTCGGTGTGCCCGGGATAGATTATAATTGTAGATCCGATTCTCCCTTGTCAGGTGCCTTTGGGAGGTACGGCTTCATAATGTTCTCGTGGAGTGCGAATGTCTCATCAGCCATAAAAAGAAAAACTGAGGCCGTGCTTGGTTTGCTCCCTAGATGGCAAGTTCAGGGTCTTTGTGGTGATCCGCTCGTAGAAGGTGGTATTCTTCAGCGAGCCACCATCTGATGCACGTCCGTTTTTGCCAACGTTATTGAAGATGAATTCATAGTTGGCATTCATCACTGCCATCAGAACGATGCTGAAATAACCTTTATAATTAAAATAAAGGGATCCGCTGTTTGCAGGAGGGCTGATGTGGAAGTGTTTGTCATCTATCACTCCCCCACAGTTAGGGAGTTGACCGGTGGTGGCAAACTCCGCTGCTACGGCTTACCATTCTGATGTACTTACAGGGAGCTATAAAAAAAATAATAAAAAAATGAAAATATGTATTTCAACAGTGTATTTAAAAGAAAAAATCTACAGAGTGGAAGGGTGGAGATTCCTACCACCCCAGACCTCAGTCTCCAGGATATGGAGGAATCCCAGACCCAAGATCCTACCCCTGAAGCACCAGCTACCTCTGTAGCACCAGATACCCCTGCAGCACCAGCTCCTCCGCCGCACCAAACACAAGCTTCCCGGAAGAGAACCCCCCCCCCCAAAAAAAAAAAAACACCAGCCAGGAAAGCGAAGACCTCAACTTTGAGAAGATCAAGGCAAGACTTGCCCAGCCCCCCGACCACTACACACAATTTGGGGAATTCATGGCTTCTGCGATGCGCAACCTGCCACCTGGGCAAGCGGAACAGATTGAGTGTCTAAATTTCAAGATGCTTAACAAGGCCCGAAAAGTGCAACTACATGATAATGTTGTACTGTTCGACTGCCTTCCTGTCACTGCTCCATGTAGCTTAGAAATGGGTTACTGTATAACAAAGTGTCCTGTATACTTTATGGATTGCGTGAGCAGACTACCGGCAATATGTACTGTGTCTGATTTAACTTGCCGGCCGGAGACACCCTGTCAGGGTGTAAATGAATTTAAATAAAAAAAAACTGTCCCTTACATTTCTGAGGTCAGCCTACTCTGTATTGGGCCTGCCCACTAGAATGTAGTGAATCTTGCTGGGTAGAACTGTGCCCCTCCTGCTACGCCTGGCTCAAGGGCATAGCTACCATAGGTGCAGGCATTGCCGCTGCTATGGGGCCCAGAGCTGAGGGGGCCCACCTTCCCTGTCACAGTTACATGTGTTATATACATTTTTTGCCATTGGGTGGTACGTAGGGGTCCTTTAAAACTTTTTCCTAGGGGCCTGCAATATACTGTATCTAGGTATGCCCCTGGACCTGCTCATTGTACTGTGGTATAAAATGAACTGGAGGGCATTTCAATGTTATATAATATGAACCGGGGCACTGTAATGAGGCACAATATGAACAGGGAGCACAATATATTATAATGTGAATTGGGGGTACTGTGCGGCATAATGTGTACTGGCAGCTCTGATATGTGACATAGGGTGAACTTAAGCACTACTGCAATTCATAAAAGAAACTAGGCCACTACTAAGGGGCATAGCATTAAATAAGGCTCCACTATGGGTCAGAAAATGAACTAGGGCACTATTATAGGTCATAACATTAACAACTGCTGCAGAGAAGTGTCTTTGTAGAAGCATTGGGACGGGGGCCCCTTTAAAATGTTGCTATGGGGCCCACAAAGTTCTGGCTACGCCCCTGCCCTGGCTTATGTGTAGGAGCATAATACTGCAAAAACAGACTACACGCTATTGGAACACTACAGTTGACAGCATGCACTAACATCTCCTGATGTGTTCTCCTCATGTTAAGGAGGAAAAACCAAACTGGTGCCTCAATCGTGATAAAAATTTTATTTTTCCCCATAATAAAAGAGCAATGACCCCGATGTTAGATCAATAATTAGTAGTGCACCGGTTTAAAGCAAAATAGTGATATCTTCAGTATTAAGAGAATAAAGAATAGTTCCTTAATTAGTAATATAAATAATTATGCCCCCAGTTGTAAAAAAATAAATATATTAATGTTGCTTGGTGTAAGACAACACAATAGTATTTACATCAGTAATATATATTGCCCCCATAATTCATAAATACCTGTTGCCTCTGTTGAAAGAGGCAGTTTTCCTGTCCTACCCCAAGATGGCCACTGAGATCTCTACTGAGCAGATGTGGAGCCATCTATGCGGAACTGTATAGAGTGACATGGAGTGAGACAGAAGCCTCCCGATTAGTGACTTGGATAATACTTGCTATAAAGCTGTTCCAGAATCCCTGCACCGGTACTATGTTGCAGTATACACTCACTGGCTGGTGAGAAACCCAGCCTCGCTACATCACTAGTGTACATGCAACAGTGAGTACGGCTGTACCTGCTATCAATAAATAAACACCACTGCTTATGTAACTGGGCTGTTTATAGTCTAAGTTGTCTGCATGTGTGTCCCTATATTATTCTGCAATATCAACACCTTCACAAACATCATTTCCAACAGCCACAATATTCAGTACTCCCTTGGACCAAACAGACTAATCCCGAGGATCCTGTAACAAAAAAAATTGCTAAAAGGTGGGCAACCAATCATGAGCTATCTTATTGAGCAAATCACAGATATGTGAGAGATACCAGGCAGGGCCATGAGCTATTCAGCACTGGGCTAGCATTTTCCGAGCGATGCCATGGTCCTATCAGTTTTCCGGATACATGCTGTAAGAGCAACAACTACTTTTTTTTTTTTTTTTTTCATTAACTAAAAAGCAGCTACAGTATTTTATAAATAGTTTGGAGAAACGCGCCTTGATACATGGGACAGTTTATATAACTTCCATGTGTTAAAGTCAGGTTTCAGAACTTGCTGTATTAAATATGCACTCTAATGAGGAGACTGCACATTTTACAGCCCCATCATAGTGTGTGGGGGGGAACATGCTATTGGCATAATTTCTCTTTAGTAAAGTTATCTGGGGGGTATTTATTAAAGCATGGCGAGAGATAAAGAACTAACCAATTGGCTTCTAACCAGCGGCAGCTCCTATTTACAATGAGTAGTGGGGCTGCCACTACCCCTGTGCTCTCAGCGGAAAGGAGACCACCAGCCCCGAGTTCATTTGCGTAATGGATCAGGCAGGTTCCGGAATTGGCGCATGCGAAGACGACGTGGTGCGAATGTGCATGCACAAATCCCTCGGTTCTATGGACTGCATTGGCTACAGCCCATAGAGGGCGGATTGGGCTCTGCAAAAGGCAGAGAGTGGCTTCCTACAGGAAGCCAGCTCGCTGCTAATCGCAGCCTGGTCTGGCAGTCCCGGAGGGAGGAAACACCTCCCCAATGGGATTGCCATATGTGTGTGACTGACAGGTAGGACTTCTGGGATGTAGTCATGATCCCGGTGGTCAGCATACAGACGCTGGGATCCCGGCTGCCTGAATGCCGGCATGGGGCCGAGGTCTATTCCCACTCATGGGTGTCCACGACACCCATAGGGTGGGAATAGAACCTGTGGCGGGTGCAGCGAGCCACCAGGCCCGCAAGGGTCTTCGTTGCGCTCGCCTTCCTGCTGGCATTTTGGAGGCTGGGTACCCGGCATCGGTATGCTGACCTCTGGTATCCTGTACCCAACGCAGACTTCCAGTAGGAAGTCATTGCCAGACACGGTGAAGCCAGTGCAGTCACAGACAAACCTACACTTGACTGCTGTTCCGTGCTACCATTGGGAGATGAGGTCAGACCGTCCTCATCTACTGTGCAGCCCAGTGCAAGCTCCTCCTGATGTCCAGGAGTCTCCTTGAAATCCAGGGAGAGCTGGTATCTACTGTATGAGTAACTGGTCCTGTGTACATATGTTTGTTACTTTTGCTGCACAGGTTAGCGGATTGCTTATAACTTTGCGATAGGTTTCTATTAATGATCTAAATTCTATTTGCATTGTAGGTCATAGAGAACATCTCATACATTATCTCCGTGTTCATTTGCCCCCTAGATGCATGTAACAATGGGTACATTCTCTCAATCTGTCAAATGCTTTCTTAACCTCATGTACTGAAAACTTTAGCTGTTCTGGGCATTGTTCCAGGACTTTATGCACAAGCTTTAGGAACAGATTTTATATATGTCATACATCTCAGCGGTGCCGGAGTGGTGCTATCATACTGTGCTCCAGAGTGACGTCAGTGGGAATGTAGGCACTGATCATGGGAGCAGTCAGGAACAGATGGTGTGAACGCTTTTCCCTTTTCAATATTCGTGTAACACTCTACATAGGGTGGGGATTACTTTCACTTGTTACTACCGTAAAGTAAAAGAAATTCATAGTTTCTGATAAAGTGTAACGCTCACACAGTACCTAGCGTTCACGCTAGCCTTCTTTGCCCGCCCTGCTCCTCCCACGGCCGTTCGCGTCCTGCCCTCCCAGCATGTAAAGATGGCGTGCGCATGCGCACGGCATCCATTCACGCTATTGGAGAGAGCTTGGGGGAAGCCCGGCACCTTTGTAGGTGCTGGGCACGCCCCCAACAGTGACGCTGTCGGCAGCCCACGCCCCCTGTAGTAATGTCTGTGGGCCGCACCGCCCACTTTAATGACGTTAAATGGCCACTGGAGGGAACACGAAGCGCCAATGGAAAAAGACTAAAAAAACACACACACACACACATACCCACAATGTGGAATGCCGGTGCGGCTGAGACTCTGAAAGGAGCAGCATGCCATATTTCTCTTTAGATGTTGAATCTTAGCTGCAGATGAACAGACAGGATGCTCACAGTGACTATCGGCTCAGGAATTGGTTGTACAAAGTCGCAGATGAACACAGATTCAGACTGTCACACACACACGTACAAATGTCGCATATCAAATTGTTTAGTGCAACCTTACTCGTAGTTTTGTTCCTCCTAGTTGTGTTATTTATGCAAATAAGATGCACATTTTGAGCAAGGATAACACGGTGCGACTGAATCGAGTGGGTTCTGACACACCGAGTGGAAATATTTGGCAAAAGTAAGAAACTTACACAGGTGCAGCAGTATATACATGTGGGCATTGTACACAGGTGCAGCAGTACATACATGTGGGCATTATACACAGGTGCACAGTACATACATGTGGGCATTATACACAGGTGCACAGTACATACATGTGGGCATTATACACAGGTGCACAGTACATACATGTGGGCATTATACACAGGTGCAGCAGTATATACATGTGGGCATTGTACACAGGTGCAGCAGTACATACATGTGGGCATTGTACACAGGTGCAGCAGTACATACATGTGGGCATTATACACAGGTGCACAGTACATACATGTGGGCATTATACACAGGTGCAGCAGTATATACATGTGGGCATTGTACACAGGTGCAGCAGTACATGTGGGCATTGTACACAGGTGCAGCAGTACATACATGTGGGCATTATACACAGGTGCAGCAGTATATACATGTGGGCATTATACACAGGTGCAGCAGTATATACAGTGGGCAAAAAAAGTATTTGTACAGCCTCCATTTGTGCAAGTTGACCCACTTAAAAAGATGAGAGAGGTCTGTAATTTCCATCATAGGTACACTTCTACTGTGAGAGACAGAATCTGAAAAAAAAAAAACCAGGAAATCACATTGATGATTTTTAAACAATTTATTTGTATATTCTTGCGGAAAATAAATATTTGGACAATCAAAAAGTTTAACTCAATACTTTGTAATATAACCTCGGTTGGCAATTACAGAGGTCAAACGTTTCCTGTAGTTCTTTAGTTGCACACACAGTTGTTTAGTTGTTTTTCTGTAGTTCTGTAGTTGCACACACTGTAGCAGGTATTTTGGCCCACTCTTCCATGCAGATCTTCTCTAGATCTGTCAAGTTTTGGGGCTGTCGCCGGGCAACACGGACTTTCAACTCCCTCCACAGATTTTTTATTGGGTTGAGGTCTGGAGACTGGCTAGGCCACTCCAGGACCTTGAAATAATTCTTACAGAGCCACTCCTTAGTTGCCCGGGTGGTGTGTTTGGGGTCATTGTCATGCTGGAAGACCCAGCCACGTTCCATCTTCAATGCTCTTACTGAGGGAAGGAGGTTTTTGCCCAAAATCTTGCAATACATGGCCCCATTCATCCTCTCCTTAATACGGATCAGTCGTCCTGTCCCCTTTGCAGAAAAGCAGCCCCAAAGAATGATGTTTCCACCCCCATGCTTCACAGTGGGTATGGTGTTCTTGGGATGCCATTCATCATTCTTCTCCCTCCAAACACGGCGAGTGGAGTTTATATCAAAAAGTTAGATTTTGCTCTCATCTGACCACATTACATTCTCCCAATCCTCCTCTGGATCATCCAGATGGTCACTGGCAAACTTTAGACGGGCCTGAACATGTGCTGGCTTAAGCAGGGGGACCTTTCGGATGCTGCAGGATTTCAATCCATGACGACGTAGTGTGTTACTAATGGCAACCTTTGTGACTGTGGTCCCAGCTCTCTTGAGGTCATTGACCAGGTCCCCCCGTGAAGTTCTGGGCTGATTCCTCACCATTCTCAAGATTATTGATACCCCACGCGGTAAGATCTTGCATGGAGCCCCAGGTCAAGGGAGATTGTCAGTGATCTTGTATTTCTTCCATTTTCTAATAATTGCGCCAACAGTTGAGCTCTTCTCACCAAGCTGCTTGCCTATTGTCGAGTAGCTCATCCCAGCCTTGTGCAGCTCTACAATTTTGTCCCTGGTGTCCTTAGACAGAAATAACAGGTCTGTGAGAGCCAGAAATCTTGCTGATTGGTAGGTGTCCAAATATTTATTTTCCACAAGAATATACAAGTAAATTGTTTAAAAATCATACAATGTAAATTCCTGGTTTTTTTTTTTCAGATTCTGTCTTTCATAGTTGAAGTGTACCTATGATGGAAATTACAGACCTCTCTCATCTTTTAAGTGGGTCAACTTGCACAATCGGTGGCTGTCCAAATACTTTTTTGCCCCACTGTACATCTGGGCATTATACACAGGTGCAGCAGTAATACATCTGGGCATTGTACACAGGTGCAGCAGTATATACATGTGGGCATTGTACACAGGTGCAGCAGTGTATACATGTTGGCATTGTACACAGGTGCAGCAGTGTGTACATGTGGGCATTGTACACAGGTGCAGCAGTATATACTGCTGGACTTTATACTCCAGAGTTTTGATTTTAAAAACGATTAGGATAATACAAAGAGGATATTTCTAATTTATTATTTGTATTTTTTTATACATTCTGTTCACTATAAAGTCTGTTGCATCATTTGGTTGAGGAGAGGGGTTAGAGCCTTATCAATTACCTTATACTGTACCAAGATTTACTTTTCTTGAGCTGGTCTAGGTCTCTCTGGAGGTGAGCCTCTCCTGCCGTCTCCCTCTTGCATCTTCATGGCACCATAATATGAGAGAGCAATCTTTGATGCATTTTGTTTGAAAATAAGCTTTTCTTCCACTGGTAGCGGCTCACTTTGGAAGTTATTCATTGGACCCTCTATACGCTCCAATACTTATCTCATCTCCTACATTATTTCCTTCTCTCTTTCTGTATCACCTTCCATCATTCTTTTCTTAGCCATTTGGGAACATTTTCACCAACAGCAGCTCTGATATCTAAACTATCCCCCTTCCTCATCATCATCATCGCCTGTACCCTCTCTGTCACATATCACTGCTTTAATCCAATAGTTGTCCGTTCTAAAGAATACAGTACATGGGGGTAAATGTATTATAGCGGCATGGATCGCAGGGCCATAACAAGGTGTGTGCCGATAGTGCCTTGCCCGCAACGCACATGCACTGAAGGCACACCATCTGCAGCACCCCCCCTCCCCCGCGCACTGTAAGTACTCACTATTCAAAGTAAACACAGCCTGTCTCCCGTCACCACCTCTGCAAGGGACTCAGAGCGCTGCATTCCCACCCCCCTGCACTGCCACTATCTCAGGCAGTCACTGGTCTCTGAGTACCGCCGGCACCTGCCTCCCGATGCTGCATCTGCAGGGGATTCAGGAGCGCGGCCGCCAGCTCCCGGGTCTCTGCCTCCTCTGCCATTGACAGCCTGCCCTGGATGCCGTATCGCACGTCACAGGTGAGGGTGAGTATAACTCACTCTCTCTCCCTCCCTCCCATAAAAGGCGGACTGCCTGCCATAATGTGTAAAAAAGGGGGACTCTGCCTACCTAATGTGTAAAAAAGGTGACTCTGCCTGCCGTGCTGTGTAAAAGGGGTCTCTGCTTGCCGTAATGTATAAAAGGGAGCTATGCCTGCTGTATTATGTAAAAGGGAGCTCTGTGGCCGTGCCATGTGCCTGCACACTGGCCCTTATTTGTATATGGGGGGGGGGGGGGGGCGATGCTGTTTCTTGCACACAGCGTTAAAATGTCTAGTTACGTCACTGATGGATCGTATCGCTATAGCGCTTCCTACTTCACATCACCGAGATGAGGCAGGAATCCACACCAACAAGATGTATTAACATCTTGTCTGCAGAAGCTGGGGAGTGAAAATACCCCCCTCCAGCGATTTACCCCCTTTTCCCCACAGCGTATCAGCCTATGCGGATGCGCCATATCTCCCTGCCCGGCTAGGTCCAGTGTGCATGTGCGGGATCTCACTACTCATGCGAGATCTCTTCATACAGAAGAAAACACAAAAATTATTAACATACTATCTATATATATATATATATATATATATATATAGATTTAGGTTTTTATTGTACAGTATTTTTTGATTTTTTAGGGGATATGAAGAGAAGCCACATAATTCGTATATATTACATGAATTAGTATAGTTATTACTGCAAATCGTACAGAAAGTAGAATCATTTTATATTTATAATAATTATAAACAAATAAGGTGATGTTGGTTGAAGGGTTTGTCCCATATGACCATAATTGGAAACTGCACAAAAGCTCATTACCAGGTAGAGGAGATATTCTAGGACCATAAGAAACTCCTGTATATAGGTGGTCATTCCGAGTTGTTCGCTCGCTAGCTGCTTTTAGCAGCTTTGCACACGCTAAGCCGCCGCCCTCTGGGAGTGTATCTTAGCTTATCAAAATTGCGAACGAAAGATTAGCAGAATTGTGAATAGACACTTCTTAGCAGTTTCTGAGTAGCTCCAGACTTACTCCTACACTGCGATCAGTTCAGTCAGTGTCGTTCCTGGTTTGCCGTCACAAACACTCCCAGCGTTCGGCCAGACACTCCTCCGTTTCTCCAGCCACTCCCGCGTTTTTCCCAGAAACGGTAGCGTTTTTTCGCACACACCCATAAAACGGCCAGTTTCCGCCCAGAAACACCCACTTCCTGTCAATCACATTACGATCACCAGAACGAAGAAAAAACCTCGTAATGCCGTGAGTAAAATTCCTACCTGCATAGCAAATTTACTTGGTGCAGTCGCACTGCGGACATTGCGCATGCGCATTAGCGACTATTCGCTCCGTTGCGACAAAAAAATAACGCGCGAACAACTCGGAATGACCCCCCATAGGGCAATACTTTCTAATGATAAAAGCTGAGTGCTGGCCATCTGTTAAGCTGCTATTTTATGCTCTGGAAGAGTGCGATCAGCCCACATTGCTTCTCCACTGTGGTAATAGCTGGCATAGAGTGCACTAGTTTATTTCATTAGTATAAGACATTGATTTGTTAAACTGGTTACATATTGTAGTATTACATACCTCCCAACTTTTGATATTGCTGAAGCGGGACACACGCGCGGCGAAGGCGCGCACACTCCCAAAAAAGGGGCGTGGTCTAAGAAAAGGGGGCATGGCTTTGCGGGAGGACCCGCAATCGCGAGCCACACCCCCGTTTTCCTCACTGAGGGGGCATGCCCAGCGCTCTGCGAGCCGCTGGCATGCCCCCTCTCCCTCTGACTCCAGTGAATAGATGCTGTGCGCATAGCGTCTATTCACCGCTGCTCTGCTAAGCAGGGCAGCGAGAGACAGCCTCCCAACTGCCCACCCCACAGCGGGACATTGCGGCCCGCGGGTGGGACAGCGGGACAGTCCCCAAAAAACGGGACTGTCCCGCGAAAATCGGGACAGTTGGGAGGTATGGTATTAACCCTAGTTTTGGTAGTTATCATATATTATACAGTATATTAATAATAATATCATATATGTAATTATATGTCATTAAAAAAGTAATATATGTTAATAAAAATCAAAAAAATATATAAAAATAGTTAAAATATGAAATTAAGTGTTCAAATATGTAGTTAAAAGATGTAATTAAACATATATGTAATATATGTGTATAATACTATATATTATATACTAACTAGCTGGAGTTCCCGGCGTTGCCCCGGATTTTAAGAATGTTTGTGTTAACAAAAATTTATTTAAATATGAAACACACAGTATAAATAACATAGTATAAAAAAGGATGGAAAATGTTAAACACATTAATAAAATGAAAACCCAATGTGCTGCTGGGGGTCCGTGCTACTTCCACTATATAACTCTCAGTGTGTGGGTTTGTGCTACCTCCATTCCCCTCCTCACATCATGTCACTGCCCCTGTCCCATGCAGCCCTGTCATCACTGACATATCATGCATGTCCTGATATACTCTGTGCTGCTGGCCCACCCCTAGGGGTGCTAGTGGTGTGTTACCCCCACAGTGTTTGTTCCCAGCTTGTAAGTCATATGTGTAGCAAGTTTGTTGTAAATTGGTCTAGGCATTCTGGAGTTATGCTGTCTCCTGAAATTATCTGTGCTGCTGTCCCACCCCTGGGGGGGGGGGGGGGGGGGGTAGGGGTGTATAACCCCCACCGAGTATGTTCCTAGATTGTAAGTCAGATGTGTACAAAGTTTGGTGTAAATTGCTGCAGGCCTTCTACAGTAATGCTGTCTGCTGACGTACTCTGTGCTGCTGTCCCGTCGCTAGGGGTGTCTGACCACATTGTTTGTTTCCCGAGTGTGAGTCATATGTGTACCGAGTTTGTTGCAAATTGGTTTAGCCATTCGGGAGTTATGCTATCTCCTGAAATATTCTGTGCCGCTGTGCCACCCCTAGGGGTGCTAGGGTTGTCTAACCCCCACAGAGTTTGTTCACAGATTGTAAGTGAGATGTGTACCAAGTTTGTTGTAAACTCCAGAGTTATGCTGTCTGCTGAAATACTCAGTGCTGCTGGCTCACCCCTAAGAGGGTGCTAGGGGTGTCTTCCTCCCACAGTTTTTGTTGGCAGATTGGAAGGCAGATGTGTACCAATTTTTGAGTACATGGGTCCAGCAATTCCGGAGTTATGCTGTCTCCTGATATACTCTGTGCTGCTGTCTGCCCCCCTAGGGGTGCTAGGGTTTTAAAATTGCTTTAGTTGCGTCCACCATATTTTAATACGCTTGTATGTCAAATTTCACGTTCTTTGCTTGTAAACTGTGGATTTGTATAGAAAAACAGACAGAAGGACAGAATGACAGATTTTCATTTTTATATAGTAGATATATAATAATAATAATAATAATAATAATAATAAATTATTATTATTATTTAATAATTAATTTTGTATTAAATATTGTATTAATTTACAACATTAACTTGTTAAGATTATTAGAGTCATGTAAAGACGGTTAATACAGTATTGGTTTTAACAACCATCTACACTGCTACAGCTTACTTTTTTCATTTAATTAACTTTACATTGTTGTTTTTTCTTTGTCTTTAACTGAAGCTGCACTACAGTAACTACCAGTATACAGCTACAAATATCCTTTACCAACTACATTTCTTTTATTCATCTCTCATTGGCAATGGTTCTAGATCTCTCTGGAGGAACGTGACTGTAAATTAGAATGGATGATTGATATAAAGTACTGTTTCATCTCAAGTTCTCTTCAGAGTCAGGTCGATATAGTGATGATTAAATATAAATAATAAGCTTGTACTGTATATTCTGGGGGTATCCGGTCTCTAGGTCGACCACACTTAGGTCGACAGTCACTAGGTCAACCACTGGTGGTCGACATGCATTAGGTCGACAGGATTTCTAGGTCAACATGCGAGGGGACACGGTGCACTAATTGGAGTTCCTGGTCACTGTACGAAGAAAACGACACTATTTTTTTTTAAAGTATGTCGACCTTTCGTCACGTCGACCTAATGCTTGTGTCGAGCTATTTTGGGTGTTGACTTAGTTACTGTCGCCCAATAGTGGTCGACCTAGACACTATTGAAATAGTGTGGTCGACCCTATGAACCACATCTATTCTGGGATGGGGGGCAAACTAAACCATCAATCATAGGTGCAGCAATCACTGTTCATGGAAAGAAGATGATCCCACTAAATAAGGGGCATATTTATAAAATACCTTTGTGTGATATCTTCTGAAAACACGCACAGATATTAAGGACTACAGAATATATCATGGAGATACAGCAGCAGATATCTCTGATATCCCCTGCAATCTCTCCATTTCCGACAGCAGAAGCAGCTCCCATAGTTTTCTATGGGAGCTGCTAGGCTCTTGCATTTGCCAAGCTTCAGATGGCATTAGCCGCTGTAGCCCACGGGTTACACTTTGCAGATATTATCGGGAAATGTAATAGCTGCCACCGGTGGTGGTTCCAGAGGTGGGGCTGTAGCGCAGTTCAAAATTCAAACAGGGGAGCCACCAACTGCCAGTGAGTCCCGGCCAGCGGTGTTTGGCAGTGTGTGGGGTGGCAGTTGGTGTGGCTCCTCTATTTGAATTTTGGACTGTGCTGCAGCCCCACCCTGAAGCCACCACTGGCTGCCACACATGCGTGGTCTGCAGTTCTGGTGGCGTAACAGCCAGAGACATTGGAGGCACTGGCTGCAGGGCTCTAGCTGTCAAAGGGGCACCAAGAAAGAAAGAAAGAAAGACTGAGGGGGATGCTGAACTAGAAAAGATCTCTCTGCACTCATTTCATAGTGATTTGCTACAGTCCCTGCTGACTCACAACCCCCCTTGACCCCTTCAGCTGAAGAGCCTTGGCAATTTAACGGTGTGATAAGAGATCAAAGTGTGTACTGTATATAATAAGGAACAGCTCTGCTGTTGTGTCTCATATGAAGAAAGAAAGGAGAGCAGAAGTAGATTTAAGGAAAGGCACTAATTATTAAAATAAAACTTCTAAGGGGGTTTTATCAAAGCCTGGAGAGAGATAAAATTGTGAAAGATAACGTACCAAACAAATGTCTCCTGTTATTTTTCAAACACAGCCTGTAAATGTAAGGCAGAAGCTGATTGGCTGGTACTTTATAGCTCTCAATCTTTTGAGAAACCCCCCCCCCCCCCCCCCCAAGCTCTATTTATCATTTGCAGCCAACACCTGAAAATTAAGATTAATTATCGCCACAATTAGCTGCAGTGAGGAATCTTTATTCTCCCAAATGTACCATTGGCTGAGACGTCCGCACATGTGCAAGTTGGAGCCACTGGCGGGGGAGGGAGGGGACCACCTTCTACTTCGCCTTCGGGCACCTGGTATGAACGTACGCCCCTGTGCAGACCGCAAAGCGCTGTGGATCCCGAAAGAAAAAACGCTAATGCTTTTTTCAGGGCCCATCCCAGCAATAGAACCACAGTGCACACTGCTGAATTAATCATTGAGATAGACAACAATAACCAGTAAATTATTGTAGCGGATGAAGTCTCTGTCCACAGTTAATAAGTGCAGACTATGTGTAATGTGAACATTACTGCAAGATAGTCACAGTCAACTCGTTTTGTTTTGTGTACCCAAAACTTCTTCAAGCTTGGAGAGCCTGGGCCCCTCCAGTAGGCCAGAGCCTAGGTAAATAGTACAAGCCCCCCCTTCCCCCTTGGCAACCCTGCTCTCACTATGTGATTTGATTAAAATGAGATGGTAGACCTCCAGCCCTCAGGGGTGACAGTGCATGGTGTCCAGATAATCACAGTAGTGCAATTGAAATAATTAGCTCCACTTGTCTTTTAAAAAGCTCTCACTGAAGACTGGAGGTGGGAAAAACTGCGGTAGAGAAATAAGAAGCCGGGGCTTTTGTTGTTGACAAGGCTGGTAGGTAATTTAATGTGGTGTACAAAGGTTTGTATATGGGGCCTAATTCAGACCTGATCGCTTGCTAGCAGTTTTTTGCAGCGCTGCGATCAGATAGTCGCTGCGTACAGGGGAGTGTATTTTAGCTGTGCAAGTGTGTGAACGCATGTGCAGCCGAGCAGTACAAAAAGATCTTTTGCAGTTTGAGTAGCTCTGGACTTACTCAGCCACTGCGATCCCTTCAGCCTGTCCAGGACCGGAATTGACGTCAGACACCTGCCCTGCAAATGCTTGGACACGCCTGCGTTATTTCAACAACTCCCAGAAAACGGTCACTTCCCGTCAATCTCCTTGCGATCAGCTGTGCTAATGGATTCTTCGGAAAACTCATCACACAGCAACGATCCGCTTTGTACCCGAGCGACGTGCCTGCGCATTGCGGTTCATACGCATGCGCAGTTCTGACCTGATTGCAGTGCAGCAAAAAACGCTAGCGTGCGATCAGGTCTGAATTACCCCCATGGTCTAGGGTGGTTTGGAGGTATCTAGACCATGATATTAAAGTATGTAGGCCCAAATGTATTAAGCCTTAAAACCTGATAAAGTGGAGACGGATAGAGTGATAAATTACCAGCCAATGACCATCTTCCTAACAACTGCCATGTCACAGGCTCTGTTTAAGAAATAATAGTTAGGAGCTGATTGGCTGGTACTTTATCCGTCTCCACTTTATCACTTTTTAAGGCTTAATACATTTAGGCCATGATGTACTAACTGCTAAAAGGGTTGTCTTGTTTTTTGGAGTTTTCTTGGTGCTTCACTTGACTAGGTGAAAGCCTCTTAACTTCACTATTGGACTTATTCTTTTAGATAACATTTGGACTAAATTGGGATGTGGGGGTTGTGAAGAAGATGGCGCTACTGTGTCTATAAGGATGAACAATAGGTGGAAAACCCAGATAAATACTTATCCTGTGATGTTCGGGTCTCTTTTCCAAATTAGGTCTCCTTCCTAGGTGTTATCTTGGACACAAAGGTACATAGAAGACATAATAGGAGAAGGATCATGTGTAGAAACTTTCTGACTAATAGGTCTATAAATTGGTGTATTCAAGGAGTATCCTAATGTAAAGAATTCCTTCACAAGTGAGGTAGAGGTGAACTAACCTCACTTACTCAACAAAATATATTCAAAGTCGTATAGCGGTATCTATAGCTCTTTTGTTCATATAGCCAATGAAACTGGATAGTGGTAAACAGTCGACAGCGTACTTATAGGTCTAAAAGTTGTTCTATTCAAGATGTATCTGAATATGAATAATTCCTTCACAAGTGAGGTAGAGGTGAACTAACCTCACTTACATAACAAATTGTGTTCAAATCTTATAACGGTATATTGGTATTGGTTTCCTGTTTGGCAGCTGAACTGGACGTGCTGTTCCTGAGCTCAAGGGCAATTGAATTATTACTATTTTCCAGACCCCTGACCAAGGCCATTTGCTCTCTCAGTGCCCTGTACCCTTCTACGTACCTGCCCAACTGAGGGATACAACTCTGCATATCCGGGGGGGCTCCCTCCGGGCCCTTGCAGGTTGCAGCCTATCCCTCTGATTGCTGCCTGGGGCTCAAGTTTCACGTGGACCTGGTAGTGAGCTCCGTCATATGGGACTCCTGGTCTCCTCTCCTAGAAAGGCTCCGTAATCAGTGCCCCGCTTACCTGCATGCTATTGGAGCCGGAGGACCTGCAGTCCGCCGCCGCTTGTAAATCTTCCCGCTGCGGCTTCTCCCGTCACCTGCTACCGCCAACCGCTGCTTTCCTCCTGCTCTCCTGGAATTGCCCCGCTTGCCTGTCTGCTCTTGGAGCTTGTGGACCCGCTGTCCATAAGAGCTGGTGCATCCTCCCGAGGCATCTTCTCCCGGCACCCGCTACCGCCAGCCGCTGCTCCCCTCCTGTTCTCCCAGAACTGCTGGTACTAGCGTCCGGCTGCAGCCCTATCACTGCGGCTGTACACTGTGGAGCTGCAGCCTGGCGGTAAAGCATCACACCCTATTGAATGAGCTGAGTCCTGCTCCTCCCACGCAGCTGTGGCCATGGACGACTGCTGCTGTGGTGTCTGGCTCCCCAAATACCTAGTGCCAGTGCCCATCACTCTCACTCAGAGGCTTATTGTATGTTACTCCCTGGAACCTTGCTCTCAGGCACGGTAGTACTGATATACTGTACACTGTACCTGCTACATACACTTGCAGGGCCACCTATATTTTTCTTCTATTTACGGTATCTTACCAGACTGATACCTCCTTGGTTAACCCCTGTATGCAGTAGGTGTGTGCCCCTTTGGCTGGCCCGGGGACACAACACCTACTTTGATTTACTTTCTGGTTATCTATACTTCTAATGCCTTAAGAGCTGCCACGTGATTGTTTTTTGTTTTATTTTTACTCCTCTTGCCTCCTGTCTCATTGAACTATTGCTGTAGTACTCCTACCGTTACCTTTGCAACTCTGAATCTGCACTAAACTTGCAAGAGAATGCCTCAGAAAAAAGTTAAAGGGTCTAAATTCGCCCCGCCAGGGCACTTTTTTGGCTCCTCGGCCTCTGGAGGGAAATTACGTCCGACTCCTTCTACTTCAGAACCTGCTTCAACCTCTCAAACCTCTTCTCCACTTTCTCATAACCCAGCATTACATACACAAGAGACTATGGATTCATTAGATGGCCCTGTTACACTTCCCTCAATCCATTCCGTGCTCTCTACATTTAAAGCGGACATTACAACAGAGTTTAAATCTACTATCCAAACTCTTCGTTCTGATATTTCTAAGATCGGCACTAGAACGGTTCAAATGGAACACAAAATGGCTGAATTGATTGCCTCACATAATGACCTAATCTCTGCTCATGACTCCCTCCAGGAGGAAGTCACCTACTTTCGTGAGAAAGTCACGGATTTAGAAGATCGTTCTAGAAGAAATAATATTAAAATTAGAGGCATACCTGACTCTGTGAAAAATGCTGAACTGTATGATTTTGCTTATATGATTTGATGTGTAGATGTATTAATCATTCAGAAATGATGTTTAAAACCATTCATGATCTTTACTATACCCCGGTTAAATTGCATAGAATTTGGCCCGACTCCCCCAAATTTTGCTGGAGGTTATGTGGATACAAGGGCACTCTTATTCACATATTTTGGTTATGTCCCAAAATCAAAACTATATAGAATGAGGTATTCGAATTGATTAAGCAGGTTACGGACATCTCTTTCCCGCTTCTTCCCGAAACTATATTTTTTCACATTTTCCCATCTCTTTACAAAGTGTCAATACATATCTTATAGGTCATATATTGATAGCTACTAGAGCGGTTATAGCGCAATATTGGAAAAGGACTGATCCTCCGAGAAGCTATGAAATGGAAACCATAAGTTTTAAATACTCTGTGACCATATCTTCCCCTCTGAGGAAATGGTTAGCCTGGTCAGACTTTTATGCTTCTCATACAGTCCAGCTTAACATTTTATAATAGGGGAGGTGTGTTAGTCTTCCTTCACATGATTTATTTGCTGAAAACTGATTTGATTTATGGGACTAACCCTTGCAAACTCTTCCCATATCTTCATTGCTGAGACAGACCTTTCTGTTCCCATGGATATATAGATGAATGTTTCTTGGACATGTGCTATGTTTATGTTTTTTATGTCTCATTGATTAATAAAGATATTCATAGTTGGTAATTGCTATTTTTTTTTCTTTACTCCCTTCCCTTTTTACACAAATCCCCCTATTTCTTTCTTGTTTTTGCTTTAATGTTATTGCAGATTGGATATTATGATGTGATATATTGTATGTATGTCAATGTTTCCTTGGTATATCTGTAATATTAAGTCTTACCTTGCCAGGAAAACACACCCAACCTGCACCAATACTTCCTCTAGGCCAACGCGTTTCGAGTCTGTGGGACTCTTTTTCAAGGCAAAAGGGCATGTAGTCACAGGTCCTGTATTTATAGTGACAAATATCTGCATGAGGATGTTGTCACTTCCGGTTCCGGTTTTCCAGAATGGGATTGATATGTCCAGAAATGAACTATTTTTCATGTTTTTAATAAGAAGGGCTTTCATAAATGCGGACTTTGTATAGGATGTAAAAGTATCAAAGACTCAACAAGCACATACCAGCATAACAGTTAATGGCGTACATTTCAAAATCAATATACCTAGTCATATACCTAATCGAATGCAAATGTGGCTTATGTTACATTGGCCGAATATCTAGACCATTAAAAATAAGAGTTGCAGAGCATTTGAGAAACATTAAGAAAGGACTAGAAATACATCACCTGTCAAATCACTTTAAATTAAAATACAATTGCTCACCTCAGGATATCAACAAATTCATAGGACTTAAACATGTCAAACCTACATGGCGAGACAAATCTTGAGATTAATTTAGCAAATACAGAAATGAAGATAATTTTTTCATTAAAAACCTTGAATCCATCTGGCCTGAATCAAGACTGAGCTAAAATGGTTTTTATAACTATTGTGGTGGTAGTTAAATTTGGTACAGTAAGATTACCTTTTACTATCTCTATGTTCCCATTAAGATTCTATATTCTACTTTATATCACTTTCAGTCTCACCAAAGCAGTTTTTTCATATTGGCCTATTATATAATTCCTTTCTATAATGGAAAGATTACTATAAATATTAATTATATATTTCCAAATTGTTATCAACAATAAATTAAATTTCCCTATATCCTTAGGGCTTTGTGTGGTCCACTTCCAGTGAAATTCCGTGACCGCACTTCCGGGAAACACATTCCCGGGCACCAAGGACTACATTACCCACAACTCCTGGCGGCAAGACGACAACTTCCGGTCGCGACTACTTCTGATCGCAGCAACTTCCAGCCGCGGCAACTACATTACCCATCCTCCATGGCGGCAAGATGACCAATTCCGGTTGCGGTGACTTCCGACCGTGGCTACTTCCGGCTGCGGCAAACGCGACCAAATGCACAACTTGGACTCGGAACAATAACTATTTTAAAATACCACCAATACAATATAAACTTATAACTTCTTATTAAAAACATGAAAAATAGTTTATTTCTGAACATATCGATCCCGTTCTGGAAAACCGTAACCGGAAGTGACAACATCCTCATGCAGATATTTGTCACTATAAATACAGGACCTGTGACTGCATGCATGCACTTATGCCTTGAAAAAGAGTCCCATAGACTCGAAACGCGTTGGCCTAAAGGAGGTATTGGTGCAGGTTGGGTGTGTTTTCCTGGCAAGGTAAGACCCTATTTTATTTTTTAATACATTTGATCCCAGGAGCTTAGAACCGGAACTCTGCTCCCTAAATTGAAGGTCTAGCTGTCAGGGCCACACGCCCTCCCTGCTCAATGCTACAAAAAAAATGATGTACTTCTAAAAGTTTTTACACATTCTCATATATCTTAACATTTTGTTTACATTGGAAAATAGTTTTTTTTAATGTTTTTACACCGCTGCAAAAGTCTGCCTGATGTAAAGAAACCATTATATGAGGAGTAACACCATTCTTTTTGTGAGTAATGGTATGCCATATTTTGCATCATATGATAAAGATATCGTGATATGTCGAACCTGGTTCCTCACTATGTAAGTGAGGTACGCTGTTGACTGTCTACCACTATCTAGTTTTATTGGTTATATGAAGAAAAGAGCTAAAGATACCGTTATAAGATTTTGAACACATTTTATTGTGTAAGTGAGGTTAGTTCACTTCTACCTCACTTGTGAAGGAATTATTCATATTTAGATACATCCTGAATATACCAACTTTTAGACCTATAAGTACGCTGTCGACTGTTTACCACTATCCAGTTTCATTGGCTATATGAACAAAAGAGCTAAAGATACCGCTATACGATTTTGAATATATTTTGTTGAGTAAGTGAGGTTAGTTCACCTCTACCTCACTTGAGAAGGAATTATTCACATTAGGATATTCCTTGAATATACCAATTTATAGACCTATTAGTCAGAAAGTTTCTACACATGATCCTTCTCCTATTATGTCTTCTATGTACCTTTGAGTCCAAGATAACACCTAGAAAGTAGAGATGAGCGGATTCGGTTTTACTCGGTTTTACTCGGTTCTCAAAACGACATCTTATTGGCTCACGGATGTCACGTGTTTTGGATAGCCAATAAGATTCGGTTTTGAGAACCGAGTAAAACCGAATCCGCTCATCTCAGAAAGGAGACCTAATTTGGAAGAGACCCAAACATCATAGGATAAGTATTTATCTGGGTTTTCCACCTATTGTTCATCCTTATAGACACGCTATTGCCATCTTCTTCATAACCCCCACATTCTTTTAGATAACAGCTAAAAGGGTTTGCTGTGCCAAATGGGTCAGCTATCTTTTTGCCTCGCTCATCAATGATTTTGTGGATTTTGCCTTTTACCTATTAATGTGCTGAATTTGCAGGCTAGAAATGCATTGACATAGTTGAATTTGCAGATGTGTCCTCATACATCATTGCACCCAGTTTTGTTGTATCATTGTGTCCAGTTGTAAAGCGCAACGGAATTTGCTGCGCTATATAAGAAACTGTTAATAAGTAAAATAATAAATAATTGCTGCAGTCGCATCAAACAGCCCCTCTCGGCAAGCCAGGTCCCATGAGACTCAGCATCAAGCGTATTTTTTTCAGAAAATGCGTCTAGCGCGACGTGATGTGATGCATCGGCAGACTGTGCTGAGTAATTTGATATGCAACACTTGTATATATATATCTGTGTGCGACACTCATGGGGGGGAATTCAAATGTTTGAAAAGTCGGTTGGGTGTCTGTTTTTTCCTATCTAATAGACATGAAAAAACAGACACCCAACTGACTTTTCAAACATTTGAATTCCCCCCCATGGAGTGGGAATAGAACCTGTGGCGAGCGAAGCGAGCCCGCAAGGGGCTTTGTTCCGCTCACCCCCCTGCCGGCATTCTGACGGTCGGGATTCCGGCGTCAGTATTTTGACCGCCGGGATTCCATACCCAACCCTTGGTAATAACTAAAATGATGGTGTAAAACAAGTTTTTGCAAGTAAGGGTCATATTACTAATAATATGTAAAGCTATGTATTTTTTAATAACAACCATACAGCAATAAAAAAGACAAAAGCCCCAATTAATTTTGTTCCAATTTACTTGCTCACCATTGTAAACCTGTTTTTCCTTTGGGAGAGATGAAGGTTGGTTGCACCACATGAAAACCTTCAGTTACTTCTGCAGGAAACTAATATGCTATGCACTTCAACTTTTTTAAATGCATTATCTTCTTCAGTTTGTTTTGTAAGCTTTTTTTTTTTTCAGCAGCAAAATCTAGGTCCTTCTCCAACCCAAACATATGCGATACAAAATGTATTACCGTCTGTGTTAAAATTTCCTTGTACAAATGTCAGTCTGTCACATCATTTTCATGTTCTGCTGATGTATCCTAAATGAACATTATTAATTATAGTTTGCACATGGCAGGCTGCAGTCATGAAAAATCAACAGAACACAGAAATATTATTGTATTTTTTTAATGCGTTCACAGGAAGTTATTGCGTTAGCCTAGGAATATTTTAATGTGTCTGTATCTTTCTGCAGCAGCCAGTGGCATTAAAAAAAGAACACACCGCTTTTTAGTGGAGCTCCTCTTCTTTTTTGTTATTTTCGTAGTCCTAGATTTCAGGAGCATTTTCGGATTCCAGCCATGAAATATTTATCAGGGAGAATGGATTGTATGCACTGTATTTTTTATAGTTATTTTGTTTCCGTTGTTTCAAAAACAAGTAACAGCTGAATGATAAATATATTATGTACGTCAACTATTCAACATACAATAAATGGGGTACATTAGACAACATACAAGAAAAGTGTTACTGCAACTTACCCATTGGTGGTAAGCTGCAAGTGCTTTGGGGCAAGGATATTTGCAGGATACCCCCTGAAATTTCCCATTTTTAGAGGGATACCGTAAATATTAAGATTCTCTGGAATGGAGGATGGAGAGACTGCAGCAGATATCTCTGATCTTCCATTACCGACAGCGACAGGAAGACATACTTGCCTACCCTCCCGGAATGGCTGGGAGGCTCCCGAAAATTGTGAGGCGCTCCGGACCCCCTGGAAAAGTAGGCAAGTGTCCCGCATCAGCCACCAGCTCCCGCATCCCCCCTCGGCCGCCCGCAACGGAGCACCAGTGGGCGGTTCGACGGGGACCCGATGACGCGATTCGCTCTGAATCGCGTCACCATAGCTCTGCCCCCAACTCTCCAGCGCCTGTTTCCTCGGCACTGGATAGCGGGGGGTGGAGCACAATGACGTGTTTCATGTCGTCACGCTCCCTCCCACGCTCCTTTCTGATACCCTGTGATAGCAACTCCGTAATGGTTCATTTAGGTGAATAATGACTCCTTATTTCTGCGATAAGGATCTTTGTTCTCGGGGGCTGGCTGCGAAAATTAATAAATATTCCCCTTCGTGTGGGGAAGCTTCTTTAACAAGTATTATAATAGTTCTTATGGTGTGGTATACGTTATCTGATCGCCTATCTCATAACTACATCCCGTTCTTATACAGTACACCACCATCTCTTTTCAAAATAAGACAGTTATTTAAACATTTTAACAATAGTTTTTCAAATATATATATTTTTTCAAACTATTTCTTTTTAAAGTAGGTAGAAAGGAAGGACGCCCATTGCTGTAAAAACGGAAGCGGTTAGTTTACACTTGCAGCACCAGGCCAGTTTTGCCAGAGCAGTGGTGGTATCGCTTAGCTGCCTTGGAAGTTTTAATATATTTATTTATATAGTTTATCAGTTGTGGAGACAACTGATTTTTAATTGCTTGGATCTGAGCTGCTAATTATAATTAAACCCCTCTTACTGTTTCATGACAGCTGAAGGAAAACACAGTACAGTTGTCAGTATGTGAAAACTGCGATGTGATTGTGTATTTATACCAGTAGATAATTGCTTGGACTGTAATTTATATGGATATAAGCAATTTCTAAAGAATTTTATTTTTCTACAGTAATATGTCTATTACGTTTACTTAATTGCAATCAATTACATTTTTTTTATTATCAAAAGCACCCGTTTGTATTCCAATATATAATTAATTGTATTCCAACATATAATTAATTAAAAACGCACATGAAGATACAGTATTTGTGTTAGCTTGCCTCACACCTGCTGTAGCCATAGGAAATTACAGTATCTCCAGTTTTGATGTAGTCATATACAAGAAAAATACAGTGTTGAGGGTTTATTTTTTATTTTTATTTTTTTTGGCGGGGGGGGGGGGGGGGGGGGACAGTAGTAGGGACTTATTCCAGAATGAATCCTGGCACTAGAAATATACTAGAAGACAATTAAGTGGTACTGTGCCGTGAACAGAAAATGCAGACGCTAACACAAGCCTGGTGTTACAACTTTGAGTCAGGTAGACTTAAAGGAGTGGTCAAAGTCTAAAATTTTCTTAGGACAGGTTTCATTCCAGAGTCTATTCAGATCCACAGTAAGGGTCAGGGCTGATCGCATTCCAGAGCATGGTCAGGTTAAAAGCATAGGTCAGGGCAGGCAACAATACAGAAAGTAGTCCAAAGACAGGCAGAAAACAGAACCAGAACTTAAGCAAAAGCTTTTGTAGTGAGACAAGCTCACCCCTCTTCCCCTTTAAGCATGATCTGTTGCATTGCATTCCCATTACACTTACACCGTCATATGGCTAGAAAAGTGCTGTGTAACAAGAGCATTCTAATGTAGGCCAAGTAATGTCTGTATTATTGGGAATACATTCAGATCCTGCTTATTGTGAAGTGTGCTCATACCTCCCAACTGTCCCAATTTTCGCAGGACAGTCCTGTGTTTTTGGGACAGTCCTGTGTTTTTGGGACTGTCCCGTGGGGGAGCAGTTGGCAGGCACCTGTCACACGTTGCTCTGCCTAGCAGAGCAGTGGTGACTAGACACTGTGCGCATGGGCACAATGTCTATTCACAGGGGACAGGGGCTGGGGGCATGCCAGTAACTCCGAGCGCTGGTCATGCCCCCATAGTGATGGAAAATGGGGCGTGGGCGTGGCTCATGGCAGCAGCACTCCCGTGAAGCCATGCCCCCTCTTTATAGGTCATGCCCCCCTTTTGGCCACACATGGCTTCACCACGCAAAAGGAGTCCCTCCCTGGCATCTTCTCCGATGTTGGGAGGTATGGTGTGCTTAGTTTTTGGTTGTTTATTTTTTTTACCTTTAGCGTCTAAACAAGATTAAATGGGTGAAAGGGGGAGGGGGATTTTGAGCAGGTGGTCCAAGGCTTTACTAGCGTAGTATGCGGAGTGTGTCTAGTACAGTGCCTGACTACTTTGTAAAAGGCATTTTGTGTGTATGTACTTTTTTTTGTTTTTTGTTCATGGCTTGGGTGGAATTTGGTGTTTATCGGGTCACACACATTTCTCAGCAGAGTGGGTGTAAAGATGCTTGCATTCTAGTTGATACTAATGAGTCACATTTGAAAGACAGATCAAATTTTATTGAGATTAGTCCAAGTTAAATGTGTATAAAGTAGAGATGTGCTGTTCGGATTTTCTCAATTTTACTCTGATCTCAAAAATTACATTTCATTGGCTGACTGTCACTTGTTTTGGATAGCCAATAAGAATAATCTGTAGAAATTCGAACTTGCGCTAGTTTAGCACTGAGTAACTCCGAACCTGCACATCTCTAGTAGAAAGAAATGTTAAACTTTTGAGATTTAATAAATGTCACTGTTCCTGAGCTTATTGGCCTGGCTACTTTAATGAGATAGCGATTGGCAGTTCTAGCCAGCAGCCTGTCACTCAGCCAATAATATCCTGATATGTTTGGCTTGTCTACATGAAAGATGTGAAGGCCCTGGATTGGCAGCGGTTGTAACTCGTTTCAGCCCTAAAAAGACAGACAGGTTTTCAAACTTTTTCTCTGCGGCTGAAAAGGTTTTTTTTTTTTATAGGTTCAGTGTAACTCTTTTATAGAAAATCTCAGTCCCAATTACTGTATATAGAGATGTGTATATAGCCTGGACAGGCACTGAAAGCTACATTTGCCATAAATTAGTTTTTCAGCCCCTTATAATCTCATCCAGATTTATGAGAACTTCAGTGTTGTGTGGTTGTTAATTATTATATTGTATGGTTATATTTTAGGTATTTTTATGCATGTTTGTCTTGGCGACAGTAGTAATACAAGCTACATAATTTCATTTAATTCTGCTATCATTCTACATCAAGGTGTTTTGTTGTTGCATTTTTCATGGATCATGGTGCATGCAAGACACAAACTGCATTTCTGCACCACTGGAAGTAAAATGTGCTGATAAACTGATTTCCCCCCAAGAATAACTGAATAATTCATTTTAGCAGCTGTTTTAAATTAAGAACAGGTTCATACATTGTTAGAAAAGTAATAAAGTACAGCATCAAGATAAACCATTATGCAGATTTACTCAAGGATGAAAAAACGCTATTGCTGGGGTAAAACAGGTGTTTACACTATACCGTATACCAGAAAGAATTACCGCTGGCGATGACTGAACAAGCCTATTTAACAAGTATTTTCCAATCTGCAGATAGCATTTTCAGATGAAAATCAGTAAAAAAACAAAATGCTGTAGGGGTCTATTTAGGAAGCTTAGGTGAGTCCTTTCCACCAATAACAGGCTTACCTTCGCTTCTCACAAGTTACCAAGAGGTGAACGGCAGAGAAATGGATTTTTCTGTGGTATCTTTTTTTCACCACTCTCGTCCTGTCTTAAGCCCCATACACACTAGGGGCGGGATGTATTAAGATACATCGTCGCCCCTCGCAGCGATGTTGATCGCATATGTACTAAAATATGCGGTCAATATCGCAATGCGGTGATGGAGGGCCCCTCATGATAGTTGTGAGGTGGTCTGTGGGGGGTCTCCGTCACCTCAAGGGGTCTCCACAATGCCTGCACGCCGGGAAGCAGCAGCAGGCTGCCGCCGGCGCCTCCTCCTCTCCCCTGCAGCCGGAAGGGCCTCCGGCTGCGTTGCTAGGGGGAGGAGGAGACTACCTTCTGGTACCAGGGCAGCCTGGAGGAAGGTATGCCGGGGGGAGGCGTCTGCGGCGGGGGCAGTGGAGGCGGCGGTCGGCCATAAGAAGCCCATAGGCTTCTATAGGGTATCGTCATCCAGAGATGGCGATACCCTGGACGACGAAAATGCGGTGGTAGGGTCTTAGTACATTTGAAAATTGGGATTTTACCGCATTTTTCCTTTAGTACATCCCACCCTAGATGAGAAAGTGAAAGATCTCGCTCAGAAGGGCCGATCTGATCGAGATCTTTCACAATCTCGTCCACTGTGTACACTCAATGTCGTTAACGATGCGCGCTACCGCCGGCATTGGCAAGTGTGTATGCACTTGCCGATACCGACACCCCACCGCTGCCAATATCTGCGTCGGCTGGGATTGGCTAGTGTGTACTGGCCTTTAGACCTTGATGGGGATGCTGGCCTGTGTCAATTTAATAAGCAGCTAGTGTACATAATCAGAGGCAGAACTCTGGGAGGCAACGGAGTCATCTGCCGCCGGGCTCCTGCACTGAAGGGGGGCACCTCTCCTCCCATTCTGTGACACCAGTGAATTAAGTTCATTGATAGCTGCCACTGTCTTTTCAGTGGCCGACTTCTTCACTGGTCCCTGCACCTTACAAATCACACCCTCTTTATTATACTGAATATACACATTTTACAAGTGTCACACCCAGGATTAGAAACCACACCCTATTACACTGGAAGCAGACACATTACTGATGAAGCTGTTTGCTCCTGCATAGGAAATATGAGAATTCTAACTATATGAAGATACTTCTCTGACAATTACACGTAACTTCATATAGTTCAAATTCTCATGCTTCCTCTACAGGAGCAAATAGCTCCATCAGTAAAGTGTCTGCTGTTAGTGTAACAGGTCATGGGTTCTAATCCTGGGTATGACTGCTAAGAAATGTGTGATTTAAAATAAAAGACAATTAAATGTATAGATACAGTATATACATTTTTGTGTGTGTGTGTGTGTGTGTGTATATATATATATATATATATATATATACGACAAATCTTACAAGCAGCGGCACTCGGAGGCTCCTCTTAGTGCAAATACAATGCAAGGATTTATTCCATGTCACTACACATACAGGCCAATGTTTCGGGGCACATTTGCCCCTTTGTCAAGGTGAAGCAAAAAAAGACTTTTGCTTCACCCTGACAAAGGGGCGAATGTGCCCCGAAACGTTGGCCTGTATGTGTAGTGACATGGAATAAATCCTCGCATTGTATTTGCACTAAGATGAGCCTCCGAGTGCCGCTGCTTGTAAGATTTGTCAGATGTTGATTATTTCCAGAGGGCACCGGAGCAATTATTTGTTAAGGGGTGAGTGCCGGTCCAATGTACTTGTATGTATGTATGTATGTATGTATGTATGTATGTATGTATGTATGTATGTATATATATATATATATATATATATATATATATACATGCACATGCACATGCACATCTACATACATATATTTATCTTAATATAGTAAATAGGGGGGCACCAATATTTATCTTGCCTCCGGGCAACTGGGACGAACTTACGCCACTGATCATAATCTCAGGATCTGGGAAAGCCACCTGAAATTCGGCAGTCTCCTGGACATTATGGGAGAGTAGTTACAGTAAGTATGAGTTATCACCGCTGCCTTTTAATTTTTTTTTATTTTTTTTATTTTTCTCTTAAAATACAGCTCAATTTACCTAATATTTTGCATAAGAGTGGGAGGCATCGATGCTGCTGTAGTTGCGTGTATCCCTTTTCCGATGTTTGAAGTTCTGTATTAAATATGTCAAAGTGCATCTAGAAAAGCGCCTTCTGGTAGCAGTTGAAATGTGATGTTCATAATATGGCAATCCAGTGTAGGGCAGCTTGAGACATCAGTGGGTCTGTGGAGTTGTGGCCAGTGGAGGGGGCATGGTGTTCTGGTGTACATTCCTGTGGTGGGTGCCAGGGGGCATGGTTTTGACACCTACTTAGGCCCAGGTAATTTGTACCCACACACCCCGTTCCTGACTCCTGTATAAAAGGAGCATTGAGTTCTGATAACGTGAACTTTCATTGCAGAATTGCAACTGGTAGGTGCGGAATGCAACCAATTAATAGTATGATTGTGAGCAAACTCAATTGCAGAGAGACACAGTTTGTGTGCCCCGCCAGCAAGTAGGGTGTACCCCTGTAAATGGGCACACGATCCAATTCAAAGAGTCCTGTCCCAAGTCTTGTTTTGTGCACATTGGTGGAACAAGTGTCCATACAGTCTGTGCAGGACAGGATATGCTTTGGGCAGTGCAACTTCTCTATCCCTACAGATCCTGCCATCATTATTACTGCAAAATGACGTGCAGTTGCGTAAGCGTGTGATGTCACTCACAACACGGTATTCGCAGCGGATGCCACTTGTCTGATCTGTCTGTATTTCCTGTGTACTCCGCTAATATACACCTCTCCTTCTGTAACCCATAACGTTACACACGAGTCTTGTCATTGTTAGGCGTCCTCTCACTGAGCTGCGGTACAGTGGGTGTCATTATAAAGCTATGCTGGTACTGTATATATTAGTGTTAATAAATAAATAACGGATAGCCCTATATTACAGCAACACCCTGACTGTTTATCTTATTACTTATTGTCAGCGATGTCTGTCTACTGAACTGTGTCATTGTGTCATTTGTTTAACTTTGTGTTTTATGCTGGAAAATATTGTATGCAAAACTCATGCGTTGGCTTAATAACTATACACAGATATACAGATGGGTCCACGTTTATCTTGACCTTTAATAGGATTAACGGAGACTGGCCAGTTGGATTTAATCACCTGCTGTAATGACTTAATCCCCTGCTGTATTGTTCTCTGTATTGTATTGCAGCTGAGAACAATAGATTAAGGGTTTATGCTAATAAGTCATGTTGTGCCTAGGCGCAGCAAACTAGTCAAGATAACCGTGGACCCATCTGTATGTAATATACATTCTCCTAGGAAAAGTGATATCATTCATCTTTGGAGAGTATTGATGTCACATTTGTACAGTATATTTATACTTGGTGAGAATGCTTGTGTGGCATGACTCATTTTAATGGTTCCATTATCTTTCAGTCTCGTTGCTACTATTTTCCCAATTGTAAAGCATAACCGATTATGCTGGTGCTTGATAAATAATAATAATTTTTATCCTGACTCCAATGCACACGTTTCAGGTTATAACCAATACCTACAGCCAATAAATACCAGTACAGGGAACCCAGAATATTACGTCAGTAAACAAATACCGGAAGTACAAAACCAAAATAAAAATGTATAATTCACAAATACTTTGGTTTAAAACATATGCTGAAAACTTTATAACACACTGCATGCAAAAGTATTCAAGCCACACATAGGGGTACATTTACTAAAGCTTCTAAAACAAAGTATTGGTGAAGTTGCCTAAAGCAACCAATCAGATGCTCTCTATCACTTTCTAAAAGGAAATAGAGAAATGATAGACAGCATCTGATTGGTTGCTATGGGACACATCACCAATTCTCTGTTTTAGAAGCTTTAGTAACTTTACTCCGTAGTGTTTGGAATTGGGGTCCATTTTTCTCACCTGCCCATAAAACCTCATCCTACGTCTTCGCTGGGTCTTTCAGACTAAAGGAAAAGACCAAGGGGTTCAGTATGATATACCAGCCATCAGTATACCGACAACGGCACCCTAGCCGCCAGTATGCAGCATGGCGAGCGCAAAGAATTCCCTTGCGGCTCGCCATGCTGCGGGTTCACTGCGCTCACCACAGGTTCTATTCCCACTGTATGGGTGTCGTGGACACCCATGACTGGGAATAGCCCCATGAGCCGGGATTCTAGATGGGGGCATTGTCGGCAGTCGGGATTCCAACGTCAGTATCCTGACCACCAGGATCCCGACTGCCGGCAACCTAACTGCATCCCAGATCAAGAACCCATAACAAAACATTTAAGAGTTTAAACATACACTTACCATTCTGAAGTATAACATTATATATTATATATAGATTGTGTGCCATTGTCACCTAGAGGGGAGGGGGGGGGGTGAAAGCTTGTGGCTCAACCACTGTCTATGACATTAATCACTCTTTAGATGCTACCCCCTTGGTTTATAATACCCCTTTCACACTGCACAAATAACCCGGTATCGACTCGGCATATTGCCGGGTCGACACGGGTCGGCGTGTGGTGTGAAAGGGGCATAGCCGAAATCGCGGGTCTCCTGACCCGGCAATTCAACCCGGGAATAAAGCAGTGTTATACCCAGGTTGAATACCGGGTCAGTGGCTGCGTAAACTGGCTCCTGGGTCGATGCATCCCGGGACCCGTTTACTACAGCAGGGAGAGGCGGCGCGGAGATTATCTCATCTCCCAGCGCTGCCCCCGCCGCCGACTCCAAACCCCCACTGCTATGGCAACCCGCCCGGCATATTGCCGGGTCGGGGAAGCCTGCAGCAGCTGCCAATGCCGGATCCCACCCGGGAAGGACCAATTTCCAATTCCCAGGTGGGATCCGGCATTGGCGGTGTGAAAGGTGCAGTGACCTGCTTGCATTAGCTTGTGACAAAAAGAACACTAGTGTGTGTGTGTGCTTGTAAGATAGGGAATTTAGATTGTAAGCTCCAATGGGGCAGGGTCTGACATGAAGGACTTATTGTATATACTCCACAGCACCGCACTGGTGGCGCTATTTAAGTAAATGATAATAACTGCACAGTTTTATTATGTTAGGAAGTTTGTACATGCTGTGTTACATTCTCATTTTTGTGTTTTGCAGGTTCTTGCAATATGTCCCAAGGACATGAGAGCAGACATCTGTGTGCACCTGAATAGGAAAGTTTTTAATGAGCATCCTGCTTTCCGTCTAGCCAGTGATGGCTGTCTGCGCGCTCTGGCGGTGGAGTTCCAAACTATTCATTGCGCTCCAGGTGACCTCATCTACCATGCCGGCGAGAGTGTGGATGCTCTCTGCTTCGTAGTTTCAGGATCACTGGAAGTCATCCAGGATGAGGAGGTGGTGGCTATACTAGGTAATTGCTTTCATACAGATATGCCCTAGCTCACTGTTTCAGTGCACGCAAAATGACATTTAATCAATCAATTCTGGATTAGATTTAGTCACTTTTCCCTACATGCCTCTACTTTACATTCTTCTACATATAGAGAGACTAAGGGGGTGATTCCGAGTTGTTCGCTCGCTAGCTGCTTTTAGCAGCATTGCACACGCTTGGCCGCCGCCCTCTTGGAGTGTATCTTAGCTTAGCAGAATTGTGAACGAAAAATTAGCAGAATTGCGAATAGAAATTTCTTAGCAGTTTCTGAGTAGCTCGAGACTTACAGATTGCGATCATATCAGGCCGTTTCGTTCCTGGTTTGACGTCACACACACGCCCAGCGTTCGGCCAGCCACTCCCCCGTTTCTCCAGACACTCCCGCGTTTTTTCCCTGACACGCCTGCGTTTTTCCGCACACTCCCAGAAAACGGCCAGTTTCCGCCCAGAAACACCCACTTCTTGTCAATCACACTCTGAACACTTCAACGGTGAAAATTCTTCGTTCGGACGTGAGTAAATCTACTAAGTTTTGTGCTAAAATACTAACTGCATGCGCACTGCGTACCATGCGCAAGCGCATTTTTGCCTTAATCGCTCCGTTGCGAAAATCGGCAACGAGCGAACAACTCGGAATGACCCCCTAAGATCCTAATTCAAGGTTGATTGCAAAACATAATTTTCCTCTAATGGGCAAAACCATGTGCAGTGCAGAGGGGGGTGGATGTAACATGTGCAGAGAGAGTTAGATTTGGGTGGGGTGCATTTAAACTGAAAACTAAATTGTAGTGTAAAAATAAAGCAGCCAGTATTTACCCTGCACAGAAACAGTATAACCCACCCAAATCTAACTCTCCCTGCACATGCTACGTCTGCCCCACCTGCAGTGCACATGGTTTTGCCCATTAGAGGAAAATGTTGTTTTGCAATCAACCTTAAATTAGGCCCTAAGTACTGTATATAGTAATCTACAGTGCGTAGACATTGATTAGGTGCTTGATGCTACTCTTCCAGCACCACAAAGCCAGAATTAACCACTTAACTGGCTAATTATTTCCACAAATGTTCCCAAAATTGTTGATTTTGTTAATATTATCTAAGTTTGTAAATATTGGCTACTTAAACTATAGGTCCAGTTATGCTAAAGACCGAACAAACCCGAACTGTGGCGTCAAATAAAGTACTAGCTCAGGTCTTCCCACCAAGTTCAGATCTCTGATCTCAAAACTGGATTTTGCGTGTTTTGGATTGGATGTAGGTTCCTCCCTTGTAATTTCAGGTTCCATTTCACACAGCGTATATAGCACACTTACCTACTTTGCTGCCCCCTCCTCCCGGAGGAGGCAGCGTTTAGGTGCATGGGGGCATGGCCGGCAGCAAGATGGGTTGTCCGGGGGCGTGACCGACAGGGAAGTGGGAAGTATGGAGGTGTGGCATAAGGATTGCGTCATCGTGGCTCCGCCTCGCTATGCAGTGCCAAGAAAATAGGCACTGTATAGCGGCAGGTGGAGCTACGATGACGCGATTCTGCGCGAATCACGTAATCGGTCCCCCTCGGACTGCCCACTTGTTCTCTGCAGCGGGTGGCAGAGGTGGGGTGTGGAGGGGCTGCAGGGAAAGCGGGAGGCTTGCCCACCTTTTCCGGGGGGGGCCGGAGGGCCAACCAATTTTTGGGAGCCTCCCGGCCATTTCGGGAGTGTAGGCAAGTATGGTATATGCAGAGGGTGTGGGCTGTAGTTCATATTGCAATACTACATACTAGCATCCAAGGTGCATGATTTTAGCTATTTTTATAAAAATTTTTTTTAAAGAAATATAATCCAAAACCACAACACTTGAGGGTGGTTTTACCAAAACAAGATGATGATTTAGAACCAATATACGGGGGGTTCTGCCCACAACTCTTAACTTAAACCTGCTTCAGTCTCATTTGTATTAACAAATATGCAGAATTGCTAATAAAACTATATTGAATCAGGTGTGATATTGTGTACATAATTTGATTCTAAAAAGGAAAATCAACCATTTTCTATGTGTATAAATGGTAATATCAAGCTAGATGGCGATAGTGAGGCATGAATTCTGTGTGAGACTGGAGGGATGCACCCATACAGGGAAGAAAAAGGAAGGGGGGGTGTCCACACCTAAAGGGGGGTACTCACGGAGCGATATTCTAAGCAATCTGACTAGATTGCTTAGAATTTGAGCATTATCGCTCCGTGTGTAGCCCCTGCAGCGATAGTGATGAGCAGCCCCGCACATCGCATGCAGGCCAATCTAGCGGGTCACTGAAGTGAGCGCCCTCCCCCCCCCCCCCCCCCCCCGTCTCCTCCCGCACGCTCAGCACAGATCGCGCTGTGCTGAGCGGCGGGAGAGATGTGTGCTGAGCGGTTCGCTCAGCACACATCTCTCCTGCATCGGCCCGTCTATATGGGCCTTAAGGGCTTTCCTCGCAGAGACAGGTGGAACTGTGGCAGTCAAGTGGTACAGCCCTGTGTACAGAGTGGGGTTGAGGCAACCAGAAGCCAGGCCAAGCTAGGAAGTCTTACCTGTGAGAGGGAGCGCTCTAAAGACTTTGAACACAGACTGACTTCCCATTGTAGTGAGGGATGAAGAAGTGAGGTAGTGTTTGTTTTGCATTTATGTATCCTGCTGACACCAGCAAAGCTCCGCTGTATTTATTGAACACAAAACGCTGTGTTCTTATAAATGAAAATTTGCACTTCCCCCTTGTCAGTCAGGGAATGTGGTTTGACTATGATTGGTGCTGCCAAAAGAGGTGTTTATAACAGCATTCCCCCCCCCCCCCCCACTGTTTTTAGAGCTATTCAATAAGTAAGTGAACCCCGGTGCAGCTGTAAATATACAGAGGGAGCCGCGCTCATCTAATGCGGCTCCATAGCAAACGTGCACTCCCGGCGCGGCTAGGCGATCCGGCGCCTAGCCACGCTATGGGAGTGCACAAAGATGCTCCCACTGCATTGAATGGGACGTGTGCGTGTCTCACACATATGCGCGTCCCAGATGCTGCGATAGGTGTGCCTCGGCGGGCGCGCACCTGAACAGAGGCAAACGCAGGATTTACTGGGAAGGGTTATATATATATATTTCTCCATACAGCAGCAGACAGCACTCCCATAGAAGATCAACACGCTCAGGTGCCAGAATCCAAATGTGTACAAATCCAGCAATAAACGGCACTCTGAGACAGCAAGCATTCAATAACAGTGTATTCCGTCAACGTTTCGGAGCCCAAAGCTCCGTCGAAAGGGCAAGGTTTACACTACTTGCTACTTGAAACGTTGACGGGGGGAATACACTGTTTTTGAATGCTTGCTGTCTCAGAGTGCCGTTTATTGCTGGATTTGTGTGTATATATATATAATATACATACATATACATACATATATATATATATATATATACACATATATATATATATAGTTGTGATAGCCGGGCAGCGGCCGGGCCTTAGTCATATTAAAAGCATTGCACACCAGGCCGTTTCATCACATAAGCAAGCAGTTCATTCACAGTTCAGACAGGGTTATCACGACAGTAACATTTAACTTCTTTTTCTTCTCTCCAGCACAATATTCATATGGGTTACATCAGGTTACATCTCCTTTCATTTGCTTCACTGGCAATAACAGCATTAACAGTGATGTGACCGCATTACAGTACAGTACATACCAGCGCAGTCTCTGGGAATCAGTAGTGCGGCTTCCGCAAACTGAGATTCATTTCAGTGTGCTCTCCCCCATTCGCTAGGGGCTCTATCTAAACGGGATTTCTCATGGACACGTTACTGGGGGCCTTCCGCCAAACGTGGTTTCCTACCACTCACCCAGCTCGTCCTCTCCCGCAGACTCACACCTCCCGTCCTGCTTCTTGGGTACCCCTGAAGGTCCTTTGTTCCTGGTTCCTTCCACTGTACTCTGCATACTGTGGCTCTCACACTGCACTCTCCATCTCTCACTGAAGCTGCTGGCTCTCCTGTTACACTGCAGATATGGGCTCTCCCTCTCTTCATAGCAACACCCACACGCTGCTCGTCTCTCCATCATGCCAGGGAACTGTGGAGTGCCATTCTTGTTCCACAGTCCCCAGACTGCATTTCTCCTGGACACTAGCCTGTGCCCTCCATCCTCAGTCCTCAGCTCACACTGAATTCTAGCCTCTGCTTTGTTCCTTCTACTAAAACCCCCTACACTTCCTGTCCTAACTCCTTACATGTCACATGGTCTGCAAGTAACTGGTTTTGGGGCCATAAACCCCCCCCCACTCACTGATAAGAATCAAAAGGCTTTTGGAACTTCTGTTGTCTCCTAACATTCCAGTATGCCACATATATATATATATATATATTTTCATTCCATAGGCAGGGTGGTCATCTAATGCTCCTTTGCCAAGGACATCCAATATAACTTAAATGTGTATATATATAAGCTGGGCCGGTTGGAGCGCTTGCAGCGCCCCGGGCAGGCAATGGGGGCGTGGCTTCATACAGGGGGCATGGTCAGATACGCCCCCTGTACAGTATGAGCGCCGCTGAAATGATGTACGGTGCGCGATGACGTCATTGCGCACCGCACAGCAAAGGTCCTATCCACGAAGGGAAACTAGATGCTACACGGCTAGTTCCCTTCGTGGAGAGGACCTTTGCTGTGCGGTGCGCGATGACGTCATCGCGCACCGCACAGTTAAGGTCCTCTCCACGGGCAGCGGCACAGACCGGGCAGCGGGGGGGCACAGCAGCAGCAGATCTTGCCATGGTGCGGCACCCTCCCGATGGCGCCAGCGCCCTCCGGAAGGCGGCGCCCTGGGCAAAAGTCCTGCTTGCCCGTGACAAGATCCGCTACTGTATATAAGGTGCACTCACAAGGGTCTGCTTATTGCTCTACCAGCAAAACAGAGTCTCTGGTGAGTGCACCATATTTATATACACATGTTTATATATATATATATATATATATATATATATATATAGATAGATATAGATAGATATACTTACATACAAATTCAGCACTCACCTAATATAAACAGGGCCGGTGCTAGGTTTCTAGACACCCTAGGCAAAGCTACAAAATACCGCCCCTGCTCCCCCCAAAAATACCCCCCTCTCCCCCGCCCAGTCACTCACATACACAAATGACTACTTAAAATATTATTATATTAATTTTTAGATTTATGAACATAAAAATATAATAACACTATAATATGTATTACAATGCAGGACCACCATATACTGTAATGCTAAGAGCAGTTTAGTAACCACCAGACAACACAAAGAGCATATAAGTTAATGCCAGACAATAAGGAGTCAATTTAAGTGAACACAAGACATCACTGAGAACATTTCTTTGACCGCCATAAAACACTGACTGCCTTTTAGTGGCTGCCCCACAATACTAAGAGCATTTTTGTGACCACTGCACAATAAGGAGATCATTTTTGGGACCACCAAGCAATATGAAGAGAATTTTAGTCACCATCAGATATTAAGACCATTACTGTGACAGCCATACAATATTAACAGCATTTAATTGTCTGTACCTCAATACTAAGAGCATTATTTTGACCACCAGGCAATACGGAGAGCATTTTGTGACAGCCAGACAATACAGAGAGCATTTTCATGACCGCCAGACAGTACGGAGAGCATTTTCATGACCGCCAGACAGTACGGAGAGCATTTTTATGACCGCCAGACAGTACGGAGAGCATTTTTATGACCGCCAGACAGTACGGAGAGCATTTTTATGACCGCCAGACAGTACGGAGAGCATTTTTATGACCGCCAGACAGTGCAGAGAGCATTTTTATGACCACCAGACAGTACGGAGAGCATTTTTATAACCGCCAGACAGTACGGCGAGCATGTTTATGACCGCCAGACAGTACGGAGAGCAATTTTGTGATCATTGAAAATCTTACCTCATCATTAAATAACCTTCCTAAAAATTCATTAACTGCTTCAGCAACAACCTCATTCAACATAATTAGCCAATAATAATTATCTCCCTCATACCCACCATACCCCTACATTATTAATTACATTTATTTTCCATAACGCTCAATCTGCTCTATGTAATCTAAAGTAACAATTCCTAACCTTAATAAAAATATTAAGCCAACCATACAGCATTAACCCATTACACTATAATAAACCCACATAGCTTACCCCTTATACTTATTAATAGCCACACCATCTCTCCCCTGCGTCTCTCTATCACATCATCTCTCCCCTGCGTCTCTTTACCAAACCATCTCTCCCCTGCGTCTCTCTACCACATCATCTCTCCCCTGCGTCTCTCTACCACATCATCTCTCCACTGCGTCTCTTTACCACATCATCTCTCCCCTGCGTCTCTCTACCACACCATCTCTCCCCTGCGTCTCTCTACCACATCATCTCTCCCCTGCACTTCTCTACCACATAATCTCCCCACTGCGTCTCTCTACCACACCATCTCTCCCCTGCGTCTCTCTACCACACCATCTCTCCCCTGCGTCTCTCTACCACACCATCTCTCCCCTGCGTCTCTCTACCACACCATCTCTCCCCTGCGTCTCTCTACCACATCATCTCTCCCCTGCACTTCTCTACCACATAATCTCCCCACTGCGTCTCTCTACCACACTATCTCTCCCCTGCGTCTCTCTACCACACCATCTCTCCCCTGCGTCTCTCTACCACACCATCTCTCCCCTGCGTCTCTCTACCACACCATCTCTCCCCTGCGTCTCTCTACCACATCATCTTCCCACTGCGTCTCTCTACTACACTATCTCTCCCCTGCGTCTCTCTACCACACCATCTCTCCCCTGCGTCTCTCTACCACACCATCTCTCCTCTGCATCTCAGCCACACCATCCCCCCCCGCATCTCTAAGCCACACCATCCCCCCCGCATCTCTAAGCCACACCATCCCCCCGCATCTCTAAGCCACCATCATCTCCCCCTACATCTCTCAGCCACACCATCATCTCGCCCCTGCATCCTCAGCTGCACCCCTCCCCCCTGCATCTCTCAGCCTACCGCAACTTGTGTCTCTCAGTATGTATGTATGTATGTATGCATGCATGTAAGCCAAGAGACACAGTAACATAGTTCCCAAACAGAACATACATAGAACACACCAGCTGAACACATAGAACATGCATGTAACCAAGAGCAAACAGTTACATGGGTCCACATAGACCATACATAGCATATATCCACTGCACACTGTGAAAATACATGTGCTACATTAAACCCATACCCATACAGAACATGTGTTACATTGTACATGGAACATACATGCATTGCTAAGCAAATAAAATATGTATGGAAGCTGCATGTCCGGGGCTCACATGGCAAGCTTTGCCAGGATCTAAGGTCACCATGGCAACCAAACAGCTCCCCAGTCCGCACGCTGAGCCGCTTACCATCAGATGGCCCGCAGTATTTACAGCAGGGGAGTCTCTGCTGAGCTCTCCCCGCCGCGTCCCAGACGGTTGAGGCTAGATCCAAGTGGCCTAAGGGACCTTTCCCGTCAGGGGGAGGAGCCACGACACAAGGGGGAGGAGCTACACCAGCGGTACAGTTGCTCTAGTATCCACGCCACCAACTATTACCTTTAGTAATTAGGTGGCGAGCGAAGCGAGCCACCGTGCCCGAAGCGTGGCGAGCCTGCGAGGGTACTTTTCGGGTACCTTGTTCGTCCGTAGCTCCTCCCCCTGGTGACGGGTCTCCTCCCCTAGGTACGTCAGAAGGTCCCTTCTCCCACTCCGACATAGAACCAACCGTCCCAGACATCACATGGACCGGGGGTAGCGGAGTACAGGTGGCACTGGCACTGCAGGCGGGTAGCTGCGTGGAGCACATAGCAGGAGACCTGGATCCTCTTGCGCAGGGACAGTAAGCGTGACTGCACGGCGTCAGCGTCACGCTCCCAGCCGCCCTGCCTGACTACTAGTAACGCCGCCGAGCACTGTGGAATTAGCTCGGCGGTGCAGTTACATTACATCGCCATGGGGTGGGGGGAGGAGGAGGAGAGGGAGGGAGGGGAGAGAGCGAGTAACATCATGATGCTGGGGGGGTGGGGGGGGGGGGCGGGTGATATGCGGGAGCTCAATCAAGGAGTGGAGTGCTGGACTGGTATAGCTTTGCCGGGTGCTGTTGCGGAGGAGAGGGGGCGGCAGTATTGCAGAGACAGAGGCAGGATGATAACAAAAGCATTCTGTCTCTCATTCACTGTGCGGTGCCGCCCTCCAGTGGTCACCGCCCATAGGCAGCTGCCTAAAGCTGCCTAGTGGTGGCGCCGGCCCTGAATATAAACACTTCAAACTGTATTTCATCTGAATTCAGGGAATGTTAGTTCCAAAATATTGCATTCGTTTGTTAAGCTGACCAGCCACTTCACGGCCATTCCCATTTGGTCAGTCCCTACACTGACTTTCGAAAATCTGAGCATTGCTCTCCGGCATCTTTTGGATTTTAAATACACAGTATGCTTCTATCATGGGTTTATCATGGGTCTCACTCTGTTAAAGAGACAGGAACCACACCCAAGCATATCAGTTAATAAACACCTGGGGAATTTCTAAACATTTAATTTCCATATGGATAATAGAGGTGCAAGAAAAAGTGCGACCACAAAAATTTTATATAAACAATAGGCTACAACCCACAGCACTCATACATCCGCGGTGCCAGTGGTATTGTGATCACATCATTTAAATAAAAAATCATACAAATTCAGCACTCACCTAATATTAACACTTCAAACTGTAATTCATCTGAATTCGGTATCCGTTCACATGGTCGACCATGTTATGGTCGACAGTCATTAGGTCGACCACTATTGGTCGACATTGACATGGTCGACATGGACACATGGTCGACACATGAAAATGGTCGACACATGAAAGGTCGACACATGAAAAGGTTGACATGAGTTTTTTAACTTTTTTTTCTTTTGGGGAACTTTTCCATACTTTACGATCCACATGGACTACGATTGGAACGGTAATCTGTGCCGAGCGAAGCGGTAGCGGAGCGAAGGCACCATGCCCGAAGCATGGCGAGCGGACTCGGTGCACTAATTGGGGTTCCCAGTCACATTACGCAAAAAACGACACCAAAAAAAGTTAAAAAACTCATGTCGACCTTTTCATGTGTCGACCATTTTCATGTGTCGATCATGTGTCCATGTCGACCATGTCAATGTCGACCAATAGTGGTCGACCTAATGACTGTCGACCATAACATGGTCGACCATTCATACCGGAACCTCTGAATTCAGGGAATGTTAGTTCCAAAATATTGCTATAGTTTATATATATATATATATATATATATATACAAATGCGGTTCAATCCGGCACTCAGTATATTATGGTCTCCTTGTATGCTCGCTCTGGTGCCCTCCCTGGGTCAGCAACCCTGTAATAGTAGGCAAGAAGGATGGGCGGCACTCTCCAGACTTCAAAGTATCAAAAAATGTCCTTTAATCCAAGGACATTTTTTGATACTTTGAAGTCTGGAGAGTGCCGCCCATCCTTCTTGCCTACTATATATATATATATATATATATATATATATATACACACACACACATATATACATACATATACACACATATATACATACATATACACACAGAGGTGCCGATTTATGATTTTGCTGGTGGATGCTCAAGCCTGTGATGCCCGTCAATGAGGGGGAGTGGCCCTGCTAAAATGGGTGTGACCTCGTAGGGAAAGCCTACCTTACCCTCAGTTTTTGACCCTGCACAAACAGACCTCGGCCACCACAGGGGGAAAAAAAAATTCCACAATATTATGCCACACAAAGCAATGGACGTGATACATTGTACCCTACAGTAACGCTTCTAATTACTTTTAAATTATCTTCTCGTTGCCAAGGGTTTTACGTGCTGGGTGTCATGCTCGTTGCCAATGGTTTCATGCGCTGGGTGTCATGCTTGTTGACAGGGGTTTCATTCACTGGGCGTCTTGCTTGTTGCCAGGGGTTTCATGTGCTGGATGTCTTGCTCGGTGCCAGGGGTTTCATTGGCTGGGTGTCTTGCTCGTTGCCAGAGTTTTCATGTGCGGGGTGTCTTGCTCGTTGCCAGGGGTTTCATTGGCTGGGTGTCTTGCTCGTTGCCAGGGGATTCATGCTCTGGGATTCATGCTAATTACCAGGGGTTTCATGTTCTGGGACGGGTGTCATGCTTGTTGCCAGGGGTAATGCTCGTTGCCAGGGGTGAGTAATGCTAGCTGCACATTACACAGTGTTAGCCAGTGCATACAGTGACTATAACCAAAGGCTGAGAGACTGAGCACTATGTAACTAGGACTCTCCCTCCAACAGCTCTCCCCTCATTGTGTAAATAAGAAACGCACTACACATGGTCCCGATGCCCTACTTCCAGCCTCCTAGGTGGGGCAGAGCCAGGCCAGCAGACGCCAAATTGTTGCTTCTAACTCTCCAGCCACATCAGCAGCTGCTGGACTTGTAACCTTTAAGTCAGCGAGATCTCCTGATCCTGGGAACCCGGGAGGAGGCATCAAGTAACAGGGAGCAGAAGAGACACGTCTCTGGCACATCACCTATTTGGAGGGGGAGAACTGAGCACCTGGGGTCTAGAGTGTCGGCTGGGGGGAGATGCAGGGGCCGGGACTCAGCTGAGACTATGCTGCACTCACCCTACACTGCTGCCGCTGCTGGCTCAATCATACACCGGGCGCCCTGTCTGGCATGCGACGGCACACTGCAATGCCGGCGCATGCACAGTTCAGACCTGATCGCTGCTGTGCAAAAAATGCACAGCAGCGATCAGGTCTAACCCCTCAGTCTCTAAAAAAAAAAAAAAAAGGAATTCCGTTGTCTTATAAAAAAAGGAATTCAGTCCATTGGGGGGTTCTGGGTACCGAGACCCCCTCCCCCATCCCGAGTGCGCTCGTGAGCATCTTAGCCCACTCCACCAGGTCAGTGGGTGCCTCCTGGGCAGCATGTCATGGTGCTTCCACAACACAGCTGTGTCATGCGCCCACTTGGTCCTCTGTTAACACGTTCATCAAGTTTTTACAAACTTGACACTTTTGCGGCGTCGGCCTACAGATTTGGAAAACTTGTTTTGCAGGTTCCTAAGATCTCTCCTGCCCGGGGGGAAAACTTTGGGACGTCCCCAGTGACCCTAGTGGATGAAAGCGAAAATGGGATTTTGGTACCTACTGGTAAATCCGTTTCTCTGATTCCACAGGGGACACTGGGTGCCCCCCTCTGCGCTGTGTCACCTGCCTGTCTGTATATAGTTTTTGGTTTTGCCAAGTTGTTGTTGGGTAGGATTCTCCTATCTTCTCCTCCTGTTCTCCATCTCCTCTCAGTCTACATTTTTCTAACTGGGGGATAATGGGTAATAGAGGGGGGAGGAGCTTCACACTTCTAAATTCTAAGTGCCAGCTCCCACTAGCCACGCCTCTATACCCAGTGTAATCTCTCCAGTGTCCCCTGTGGGATCAGAGAAAAGGATTTGCTGGTAGGTACCAAAATCCCATTATTAATATCCCCAATTGCACAGGCACGACAACCCGAACGTCCACGCCGTATATTGTTTGTCACCTGCTTCGGCAATTAACAACCGTTTATAGCATATTCTAGCGGTCTACAATCTATTCAAAGGATTGGGCTTTGAGAGCATACAGATGTCTCAATGCTCCTCTACCCTATGATACGTATACATAGTGGCACGGATGGCATGATGCACGCTTGTGTAAGCGCGCACACGAGTACCCTGCAGCTTGCTGTGCCCGCACATCGCGGCAACGATGAGCCTGGCTACATCTGTTTATGAATTAACCAACAAAGAAACACTATTTTCAAAAAAAGGTACAATGCTTCTTTAGAAAAGAATTAACAAGAAGAAACGGTTACAAAGTACCTACAGGCAAGTCATTTTCAACTAAAACCAGGACCGACCTTCAGAGTTAACACGCAGCTAATATGTCCTGGGAGAAACAGAAGGAAATTGCAGAGACTGCAGGAGGCAAACATCTATAGCAAGCATACATTCTCCAGAGACTGAACCCAGAACTTTTACTGAACTTATTCTACAGAACCTTTTTTTGAACCCAAAACTCGTACCTTTTATCAGCAGAGTATCACACCTTGGTGATGTCACATACTGTAAGTCCCTGCTGAGTGACTGATTAGACAATTAAGCCAAAGATCAGGGCCGGTTCTAGCCCTTGTGGCGCCCCGGGTGAAAATAGGGGCGTGGCTTCATAAAGGGGTGTAATCAATGTGCCCCTAGTCGTATTGCCCCCATTTGTGCCGCTTTAAAAAAATAAAATAAAAATAAATTAATACTTACCATCCCCGCTCCTGATTCCCGACTGCTGCTGCCCTCCGTCTTTGGCCACTGGCGCCGCTCCTCTGATCTATGGGAGAGACGTCATGACGTCTCTCCCATAGAACCGCAAAGACACTAGAGGTCAATCATGACCCCTAGTGTCTAAGTACCGCTCCCACAATGCAGTGCGCGGTGCCTTCATCACGCACTGCAACACAGTACCGGCAACAGGGTGAGGGGCACCACCAGTAGCGGATCTTGCCACGGCGGCGGCACCCCGGGCAAAAATCCTGTGTGCCCGTAGCAAGATCCGCTACTGCCTAAGATCCCCCTATAAACAGTAACTTTGAACTCAAATTCACATAATTGGACATAACTTGTGGGATTGTTGAGATGGTACATAACTTGGAAACTATACTTCTGAGGGATATGAGAAATTTGGGTTGGGCATGTGTGACCGGCAGTTAGGAGACCGCCGGTCACCATACCAACGTCAGGATCCTGGCTTCGAGATAGCCCAGCAGAGGGGGTAGGGTGGGGCGCGAGCGTATGCCACAAGTTCTGTTCCCACTCTATGGGTGTCGTGGACACCCACGAGTGGGAATAGTCCCTGTTGGTTGGCATGCCGACTGTCGGGATTGTTAGGGGGCGGGATCTCGGCGTCTGTATTGTGACCGGCACAACTACATCCCAAAAAATGCACCCCACCTGCCAACAGACCTCAGCTATGTTTCATATCATTGTCCCCATTATATTGCAGTGACATCTATATATGTGATGTTACTGTATTAGAATGCTTAATATTTGTAGACACTCCCTTAGTAATATGTGTAAGCCTGAATCTTCAGTGATGGTCCCTGGGACCAGGGGGATGCTGGGAAGTGGGTGGTCCAGTGTGCAGTGTGTCTGGAGTTGGTGATGGAATAAAATAGCACAGCAGTGAACTCACATGTCTCTGTGTCCTGATGACTGGATTTACAAACATATGAACAAAACAATATAATAGTTGTTTTGAGTTTCAATTAAGAGCAAGCACAAAGCACTAACTGGATAATGGACCTAATTCAGTAAGGATTGGTGCGATCAAATAGTTGCCACCCAGAAACAGAGAAAAAAAACGCCCACTGCAGAAACTGCGAATGCATCGCAATATGCGGGCTGATCGCAGAACTCTACGCAATTCTCAGAACATCGAAGATTTTTCCTATCTGCGCCAGGCAAGGTCATCCACAAGTCTTGGGACACAAGAGGCTGGAAATGGTCATCGCTGATGTCAGAGGCCCTCCTTAAACATGACTGCCACTCCTGCGTTTTTTCAGTTACACCCTGAAAACGACATGTTTCTGCCCAGAAACGCCGGTTTCCTCTCAAACAGTGGCAGCATTGCAATCACGATGTGTATGCAATTGCGCATGCACAATGCAAATGCTGCACATGCGCAGTCATTGGATAATTGGCCGGATTGCTAATAGCAAGTTTTACAATCCTTACTGAATGAGGTTCTGTGTTTAGCGGTTTGTCACTGTACCGCTTACATCATCTATAGATGGTGTTAGCTATACGGTCTGGATCCAGCAATAGCCCTCCACGCTCTGCCTAGTCTGCGTCAGGTGGAAGTGCAATGTGCATGCAGATGTCGCTCTTGTGCATTAAGCTGGGTCCACACTAAGCGATATATCGGCCGTTCCAGGGAACGGTCGATATATCATGAGTTTGTTGGTGGGTGTGTACCCCCTACTTGTCTCTGAATGACGACGTTCACACACCTATCGTGTCGCTCTGCATCACAGCCCACGGATGATATATGTAAAGATATACTGTATCAGCGCATCTGGCTGTGTGCACAGGCGTGGTCTGCCACCCGCCCGTACACTTGCTGCAGGGGCTGACATCACAGCTGGTCGGGCAAATTGAAATGTTTAGCTGGGTGTACTGAGCAACACATAGAGCCGCCGTTAGGCAAGTGTGTATACTTACCTGAATCCGGTGCTCTGTCTGCGTGACATGTCTATCTGGTGGGTACCCAGCCTTACTCATTAGCCTGGCCCTGACAGCAGTAGGCTGCCTACAGCACAGAGGAGGACTTCGCTGGGGGGGATGCCACGAGACCTCCCGGAGGGGTATATAATGTTATATGCCGCTGGTATATTTCTTAGTGTCACTGTAATACTAAGATATAAAGGAGAAGAAATCCCCAGTGGTATGCTGATCCCACTCTCCCGGCGCTGTTCAATATATTGTTAGTATAGAAATATTTTTGTTATTTATTTCATGTAAGCAAACAGCAGCGTCTGTTTTGAGACTTGGTTAGGGTCTCTAGCATAAACAAAGTGATATAGATTTGGAAAACATCGCGCTATTAATAGAATAAAATATAATAATATTGATTTTTGTGATATTATTTATCAGGCTGTAAAAGTTGTCAGAAATGAGGTCGGGAGACTTTATATGAATAAAAAAATATATGTATACTTTTTATTTTATACCAAATACTACACCATAAACATAAAACATATATATAAAAAGATTCTATTCTATGCAAGCATCAGATATTTAATAGTCATAGCATAATTCGGGACCTATAAATGAATTAAACTATAATAACAACTCAAGTGAGTGTATTATAAAGTAGATACCACGTGTCCTTTATAGACAATATGTGTCAGATTGTATTTCTTTGCAAGATCCACACGGGTTTAATAGATGGTTCTATAAGCCGGCGTCCCGGCTGTGATGATTAGTTCAGAATACAGTGAAGGTAAGATAGTTACCGCCTGTGGCTGTCAAAGTTATACCTTATAGCGTCCTTCCTTTCCCGGTGGTGAGGCTATCACCGCCCCGGGCGTGTTGTATCGGGTGTCCGTGATATAATAGGAGACAGATTACTCACAGGTGGTTCCTGCCGAAGCTGCGTGCCGTCTTTCCTCTCCCGGTGGTGAGGCCGTCACCGCTCCGGGTTGCTGCTCCAATGTGCTCACGAATGCAGCCCGTAGGTCTCCCGCTGTCAGTGTGTTACAGCTGGGATGTTCAGTGAACAAATTGCCGGACAAATTACCAAGCAGGGCGGAGGGTAATCTGGAAGGTGCTGTTGGTATTAAGCGGCTGTAGTAGCTCTGTATAGGCTGTCAGAAGCCAAGTCCGTTTCTCCCGGTGGATCGAGACACTGCTGGATATCCAATATACGTCAACTCGTTTCGTCCCACAATGCACTGGGACTTCCTCAGGACTGCTGAACTAATCATCACAGCCGGGACGCCGGCTTATAGAACCATCTATTAAACCCGTGTGGATCTTGCAAAGAAATACAATCTGACACATATTGTCTATAAAGGACACGTGGTATCTACTTTATAATACACTCACTTGAGTTGTTATTATAGTTTAATTCATTTATAGGTCCCGAATTATGCTATGACTATTAAATATCTGATGCTTGCATAGAATAGAATCTTTTTATATATATGTTTTATGTTTATGGTGTAGTATTTGGTATAAAATAAAAAGTATACATATATTTTTTTATTCATATAAAGTCTCCCGACCTCATTTCTGACAACTTTTACAGCCTGATAAATAATATCACAAAAATCAATATTATTATATTTTATTCTATTAATAGCGCGATGTTTTCCAAATCTATATCACTGTAATACTAAACAAAATATGCAGCCGGCAATAAGTATTGATAAACAGAGCCCTTTCTTTTAATGGGAGGCAGTTACGTGACCGGCGGTCAGGAGACCGCCTGTCACAATACCAAAGCCGGAATCCCGCCCTCTTACAGTCCCGACGGCCGAGAAACAGGGACTATTCCAATTTGTAGGTGTCCACAACACCCATAGAGTGCACTTGCCACTGAGCCCGCAAGGGTCTTAGTTCCGCTTGCCCAAACCCCCCCCCCCCTGCAGTCCATCTTGGTGGATCACGCGTACCCGACCCCTTTTAACACATTCTCTGTGATTTCCATTACTTTCACATTCAAAACTGAAAGTTAAAATTCTTCTACTGATTTATATAATCTGATAGGACAGGGGAATAATATAATGTACGGGAGCACCAAGGGGTGGCCCGTTTTTTGACTTTAAAGGAATGTGAAAGCCAATTATTGGGCTCATGTGTAGAGAGCAGTTTACGTTTCAGAAGATGTGATTATGGCTAGCTGGTAACCCGGTTCAGTAAGGAGCAAACAGCGCGGATCATTATTCTTCATAGATTTCGGAAGTTGTTGAAGCAAATTGTGGAGCAGAGGATGAGGTTGTCTGGATGAGTGATGTGTAGATGTTCCGTAAAGCCTCGCTGCACCTCAACGCTTTCCACTTCGCTGTTTAATACAAAGCTCTTTTTTTTATTTGCTTGCTCACCCCTTAAATGAATAAGATTCCCAAACACTAGATGAAGTGTTTGATATTTGTGTAAACAGTGCACATCCATCTAATAAACATAATTATGTCAACGGCTGATGTATGGGAATGGTAAACAGTGTGGGTTTGAGGACATGACTGATGGACTGTGCCATAGGAGACAATTTGTTACTGATGACACAAGCTATGGGGGTTCAATGAAGTATCCTTTCTGGATAAATGTTGCAGAACGCCATACATTCTTGGGCTTTTAAGAATAAGTTATATTAAACAAGCCAGGCTATTTATAGAAACTACACGTGAGCCCTGATTGCCTACGCTACGTTGTAATCTAGTGCAGCACACATTGTCAGTAAGGGTAAGTTAAATATAAAATAAATATTTTTTTTCTTTCACAAATAGACCTATTTCAGCCACCATACATCCTCTTCTGTCACATGGTGTAAGTAACATTATATAAGTCTTGCCTATTGCTGTCAATCCACAAAATTTGAAATGCCAATATACTCTTTTTCTTCAAGAGTAATGTTTTTCAAGCATCATTTGCATCCTAACAAGTACATCTGCCCAGGGCCGGTGCTAGGGTGTTCAGCGCCCCCCTGCAAACTATAAGGGACAGCGCACATAATGCCCCTTGTAGCAGTGCCGCTTACACATAATACCCCCTGTAGCAGTGCCGCTTACACATAATACCCCCTGTAGTAGTGCCGCTTACACATAATACCCCCTGTAGTAGTGCCGCTTACACATAATACCCCCTGTAGCAGTGCCGCTTACACATAATACCCCCTGTAGTAGTGACGCTTGCACACCTAATGCCCACTGTACCAGTGACGCTTACACATGTAATGACCCCTGTAGCAGTGGTGCTTACACACAACGCCCACCGTAGCAGTGACGCTTACACACGTAACGCCCCCTGTACCAGTGACGCCTAAACACGTAACGCCCCTTGTAGTAGCGACGCTTACACACATAACGCCCCCTCTACCAGTGACTCCTAAACACGTAACGGCCCTTGTAGTAGTGACACTTACACACATAACGCCGCATGTACCAGTGATGCCTAAACACGTAACGCCCCTTGTAGTAGCGACGCTTACACACATAACGCCCCCTCTACCAGTGACTCCTAAACACGTAACGGCCCTTGTAGTAGTGACACTTACACACATAACGCCCCATGTACCAGTGACTCCTAAACACGTAACGGCCCTTGTAGTAGTGACACTTACACACATAACTCCCCCTGTACCAGTGACGCCTAAACACGTAACGCCACCTGTAGTAGCAACGCTTACACACATAACACCCCTTGTAGTAGTGATGCTGACACACATTATGCCGCACAGTCACACATATGCACAGATCACACATACATATACACGGATACTGTATACACACACACTTTCACTCACTCTTTTTCCAGACCCTTACCTAAGGAAGTCTGGCTGGCCGGAGCTGTAGCAGCTTATCCTCCTGCTGCATCCTGGTCCCATGTAGCTCTGCCCATTTTCCCCACATCTCTCCGCCCCTTTTTAGGTCCGCACACTGCTGCACTCACTGTCACAGGCAAGGGAGGGAGGAGGAGAGGAGGCTTCATGCTGCCGGCGCCGCTGCCTGTCAGAGAGTGACAGGCGTAGCAGCCGGCGGCAGCAGCAGGGACCTCAGCTCAGCAAAGGGATGTAGAGCAGGGAGAGCGCCTCTCTGCACTGCATTCCTCGCTGAGCGGCTAGCACCGGGCCTGCATCTGCCTCTGTCACATGGGAACATACAATATATTATCTGTTTTATTTGGTCTATTGATCTGGATTTTCTTGTGGATTCATATATGAAATAAATAATTTAAGTAAGTAGAGAGAGCTTTCCCCATCGTTAAATCGGCAGAAGCCCCATCTCTGGGTAAAACACCCAGTTTCACTGGAATTAAGGGCTCTTCTCTCTATGATAAATAGACCTCAGTTTTGGATACACATACAATAAGAATTGTTGATTTCTTTTTTGTACATTCTTGAAATACTAGTTTTAATGTAAAACTAAGAATCTTTGAAAGGTCTTATTGAGAAGAGAGTTGCAGCGACAAAAATGCAAGAGGCACAAAGCATGTAATGGCGTTACAACTCTGGACGCCTACGGAGACCACAAGTCCGGTGTGATTATACGCCCATGTTGGTAGTCCTACTCAGCTATGCTATAGCACCTCCGCCAGCCCTCCAACTGGGGGAACAGCCAGCATCACTACTAATACCACTTTCACACAGAAACGTCTGAAAGTCCCGGCAATTACCCCGCATTTCAGTGCCGGGTTGTTTTGCCGGGACCTGCCTGACCCCCTTCCCCCTTTCACACAGACAAGCAAATTACCGGGTCGAGAATTTCGACCTGGTCATTTGCAGTTTAACACGGGTATTATGTCTGTGTGAAAGGGTCAACACGGGTCGAAATTCCTGCGTCTCAGACTCTGGTAAATTCCAGGGTCGAAGTCCCGGGAATTTCAACCTGGGTAGACCCTTTCACACAGAAAAAGGACCCGTGGAACTGCTTCACCTGGGAATTTAATTTTCTGTATGCTTGGTGCTGAAGACACAACTGAAAATAGCGTGCACACTCCCTATGCACAATTATTACTGCACACCCACAAAACGTCCATGAGACACTTCTTTTACATACCAAAGCTCAGTATCTGAGATGATGAACAGCCCCCGAATCTCTTCACAAGCTGCTGTTTACAATATATACTATATTATATATATATATATATATATATATATATGAAAAAGGAGGGGATGAGGGTGAGTAGCGACCTCGGTGTCCGTAAAAGGTATAAAATTGCCAGTATGTTTAAAAATATCTAAAAGCTATTTATTGACATAAAATTCAAACATAAAGGAGATACATAAAAATTGGGACAATAAAATACACAACTTCTTCACAGGGTCATCAGACGAAACGCGTTGGTTTACCTGTACCTACCTCATTCTAAGATAAGGATACTTTTAATTTGCTCTTTTATTTGGTGCTTTTAGATCAGTTGTGTATTTTATTGTCCCAATTTTTAATTTATCTCCTTTATGTTTGAATTTTATGTCAATAAATAGCTTTTATATATTTTTAAACATACTGGCAATTTTATACCTTTTACGGACACCGAGGTCGCTACTCACCCTCATCCCCTCCTTTTTCCTACATTGCCTTTAGGGTTTTACCACCCCTATATTCTTTGAGGGTAACAGCAGACGCCCCGTTAGCAGCATAGGGGAGTGTCATAGTGACTAGTCTTTTTAAATAACATATCTGTTTTATCGCACATGTGGCGCAATACTAATCCATACGTCTACATATATATATATACATATATATATATATATATATATGTCTAGAAATAGATTATTAATGCGCCACATGTGATGGGAACACGTTTCAGATATGCTGTGTATGTAATAATGGTAAGTCGTTTTTAAACACTCCCCTATTGTATTCAGGGGGCATCGGCTTATTCCCTCAATAAAAAACAGGGGTGGTAACTTCCCTGAAATATACAGTAATAATAAACAAAGGATGAGGGATGTGTAGTGACCACTGGTGTTAAATCAATGTAGCAGATATCAATGTAAATTAATAATAAATAACAATTTATTAGTAATAAAAACAATCTAATATCAGTAAAACATAAAACGTAAAAAATGGGACAACAATACAAAACACAGCTGGACTAAAGTACTTAAAATGTATAAAAACTACAATAGAATCAAGGGGCCCCTTGATGAAGTCTGTGTGACGAAACGCGTTGGCAGACCTATACCTACCTCATATCCAGATAAGGAATTACCTTTTTATTGATTCTATTGTAGTTTTTATACATTTCAAGTACTTTAGTCCAGCTGTGTTTTGTATTGTTGTCCCATTTTTTACGTTTTATGTTTTACTGATATTAGATTGTTTTTATTACTAATAAATTGTTATTTATTATTAATTTACATTGATATCTGCTACATTGATTTAACACCAGTGGTCGCTACACATCCCTCATTCTTTGTTTATTATATATATATATATATATATATATATAGTAAGGAGGATATCCGCACTATGCTGCACATCAAAAGTCCACATGAGATGGTGCTCCACTCCAAGGAACGGTTAATTCCAATAGACAGTCATTTGTGTAGGAGGGCACTCACCAATTTTTTCTTAAAAAGTAAATGTAGTTTTATTACCAAATCATCAGGTCGACGTTTCGATCATATCCAAATGATCTTTGTCAAGACACCAGACGGTATTGCAGACAGCAGGACACCAGGAGCAGCATGTGCTGCTCCTGCTTTCTGCAATACCGTCTGGTGTCTTGACAAAGATCAATAAAATATTCACTCCCTTGTTCGCATGTTGCGCATGTGCAGCAGAGGGTCAAATTATCCCTTTCTGGAAAGCGCTCTTCTCAAAAAGACCATTTTTTTTGGAAGTGTGAATGTTATGATGGAGGCATAATGAATACTGAAAACAATGAGAATTTAAAACTAAAAATTCTCACTGCACACTTTTGTCATGCTGAGTGTGCCCCTTAGTGCAGTGAGACTACATCCAGGAGAGTGTCGCCTACAAAGACATTGACAAATGTTGGCTCTGGGGCAGCATATGCTGCACATAATCAGATTTTTAAATTTTTCCTCTACATTGGAATACAGCCATTAAAACAAAGAGCTTTTCAGCTGTTATGTAGCCGGGAAGACTTTGTGATTATTTATGTTTCGCTTAACTAACCACTGTCCCCTGCTGGCTATTCTCACTGCAATCTACCTCCCGCTGAATGAGTCTTCAAATCTTCCTGCCGTCTGTAAGCCACACAGCAAAGACTTGTATGGTCACTGAATGAGGCAGTGGTGATTCAGAGGGACACTCTGATAAAATATTTAAACCATTATATGCTATCATAAGGTAGTACTCTCGTTTCGAGAATTGCAGCTATCAATTTTGGCAGCTACAGCTGACGTTGCTACAACCCTCACAGCTCTGTCCCTAGCAACATCTGTAACAGGAAAAGCGGGACTCCCTTGCGTGGTAAAGAGGGTGTGGCCAATGGGAAATGGGTGTGGCATCGTGGGAGTACCACGATCGCAAGCCACGCCCCTGTTTTCATCACCAAGGAAGCATGCACAGCAGGGCCGGCTCTAGGCATGTTCGAATAGAGCGGCCGCACAGGGCGCCACCCTTAATGGGCGCCGCGCGCTGGCGCCGCCATATTCGATGCTGGAGCCGGCCCTGTGTGTGCAGCATTGGCCCGTGTGCACTGTGCGCTATGCGCGCTGCGCGGCGCCGGTGTCTGACGTCAGACGCCGGCGCCATAGTGCACACAAGTGGCCACCCGGACCCAGGCTCACTCTGACTCGCTGGCCGCCCGCCCGCCCGCCAGCACTCCCGCCCGCTCGCCAGCACACTCGGACAGGCGGACAGCAGCAGTACTCCTCCCCAGCAGCGCCGCAGGTATTGGGGGGATCCGCACTGTGGGGGCATTTCTGGCTATGGGGGGGGCATTTCTGGCACTGTGGGGGGCATTGCATATCTGGCTCTGTGGGGGCATATCTGGTTCTGTGGGGGCATATCTGGCACTGTGGGTGGCATATCTGGCACTGTGGGGGGCATTTCTGGCACTGTGCGGGCATATCTGGCACTGTGGGGGCATATCTGGCTCTGTGGGTGGCATATCTGGCACTGTGGGGGGCATATCTGGCACTGTGGGGGGCATTTCTGGCACTGGGGGCATATCTGGCACTGTGGGGGCATATCTGGCTCTGTGGGTGCATATCTGGCACTGTGGGTGGCATATCTGGCACTGTGGGTGGCATATCTGGCACTGTGGGTGGCATATCTGGCACTGTGGGGGGCATTTCTGGCACTGTGGGGGGCATTTCTGGCACTGTGGGGGCATATCTGGCTCTGTGGGTGGCATATCTGGCACTGTGGGGGGCATTTCTGGCACTGTGGGGGCATATCTGGCACTGTGGGGGCATATCTGGCACTGTGGGGGCATATCTGGCACTGTGGGTGGCATATCTGGCACTGTGGGTGGCATATCTGGCACTGTGGGTGGCATATCTGGCACTGTGGGTGGCATTTCTGGCACTGTGGGGGCATATCTGGCACTGTGGGGGTATTTATCTGGCACTGTGGGGGCATTTATCTGGCACTGTGGGGGCATTTATCTGGCACTGTGGGGGCATTTATCTGGCACTGTGGGGGCATTTATCTGGCACTGTGGGGGCATTTATCTGGCACTGTGGGGGCATTTATCTGGCACTGTGGGGGCATATCTGGCTCTGTGGGGGCATTTATGTATCAGGCACTGTGGGGGCATTTATGTATCTGGCACCGTGGGGGCATTTATGTATTTGGCACCGTGGGGGCATTTATGTATCTGGCACCGTGGGGGCATTTATGTATCTGGCACCGTGGGGGCAATTATGTATCTGGCACCGTGGGGGCAATTATGTATCTGGCACCGTGGGGGCAATTATGTATCTGGCACCGTGGGGGCATTTATGTATCTGGCACTGTGGGGGCATTTCTTGCACTGTGGGGGCATTTCTTGCACTGTGGGGGCATATCTTGCACTGTGAGGGCATTAATGTATCTGGCACTGTGGGGGCATATCTGCGCTGTGGGGGCATTTATCCATCTGGAACTGTGTGGCCATTTATGTAGCTGGCACTGATGGGGGGCATGTCACGTGTAGCTGCCACTGCTGGGGGGCATGTCATGTGTAGCTGGCACTGCTGGGGGGCATATCATGTAGTGTTCCCGCTAGGCGTCTGTGGCTGGGCAGTGTGTCTCAGTGCTCTACCTGGCGCAATGTGTCTAACGTGCTCTTATAGGAGGTTCTACCTGGTGCAATGTGTATTAGCTGCACTACTGTGTGGTGTAATGTGAATTGCCACTATAATGTGGCTACGCACCTTCCCCACGAAGTAACTCCCCTAAATTTTTGCTGCGCGCCTTCGGCGCGCACTGTCCATGCTTTAGCGTGTGGAAATGGGTACAACAAGCATTACAATATGTACATCATTTTGCCCACCTAACTTACCCAGCCTGTGACATGGTAGTTAGGAGCTGATTGGCTGGTACATTATCACCGTGCAATTTATCACTTCACCAGGCTTAATAAATCTGCCCCTCTGTGAGCTGTTGGCATGCCCCCAGTCCCTCTGTCTCCTGTGAATAGATGCTGTGGAGCAGGGAGTGACAGGGACCTCCCAATTACAACCCCCCCCCCCCCCCGCCCCACTGCGGAAGAGAACCAACATGGGACTCTCCCACGAAAATCGGGACAATTGGGAGGTATGCAGTATGCATGTTCTATACTGCAGTTCCCAGCATGCATTAATTCAGGGAAGTGATCTGAATGACTGAGGCGCTATGTGCCCCTGTCGTTATTGGTGCAGATATTAAACAGCCCTGTCTGGAGTGCTGGAGTGGTGTGGCAAGTTATGACCGGTTAGTGGCACTGACCGTGCAGATATTGATTCCATCTGCTGCGGCTGTCGTTGCTGCATGTACAGCACTGTCCGTGGCTGTCGGATTAACATTTTCTGGGCTAATAACAAATGACTAATGCAGGAAATATCGCAGATATCATCTACTTTATTATAACTACTGTAATTCCAAATACTGGAGTTCCCTTGTTCTGAACAGGGATTTCATTCTCCAGACATTTATCAAGCTCTGAAAAGTTTACTTTTATCTGAAGAAATCGTTAGCATATATATCCTTATTGCATGCATTCTCTTGACATGTCTGTAATGATCAATTGGCCTACTACTTCATATTGTAGCGCTACAAATAGCGGCAAGAACATAACAGGTCTTACAGATAAATCAGTGCTCATCTTTGCCGCTAGCATTTGGCGCAACTAGTGTGCCCGCACCCACATCCATCGCATGGGTGTGCACACTCCTGAGTTGCGTGCAGGTGTGAATAGTCGCACCCACTCGGTGATCGGGGAAGAGACATCTGTACATTATTAGGCCCCTTTTGCACTTTCACTGATTTAACAACTAGCTCTTAGACTTGGCCATTACTTAATGCTCTAATTAGCAGACAGCTTTTCTCCCTCTTCGGGGTCCACGACCCCCCTGGAGGGAGAATAGATACGCGCCACCGTGCCTGCAGTGTGGAGAGCGCAGCGAGCCCGCAAGGGGCTCATTTGTGCTCGCCCAGCTGTCGGGATTCCGGTGCCGGTATGCTGGCCACCAGGAGCCAGACCGCCGACATAACATACTACACCAGAGTTCCTGTACTTAATATTCACTGTCAACGCTTATTCATTTTCACATATGCCTGCAAATCCTGTAAAATACCTATTGCCCTAGTTCTGTTCGTAACGCCAAAGTGTAAAATGTTGACAAAGAAAATCTCCGTAAAGTACAAGGAATATCCTGACAGAGCATAATAATAGTGTTCAGTGGGATGAAACGTGACTAGAACGCTGCTCATCCTACATGTTATTAACATTTTCTCTTTCAGCACTCTACATACAATAAGACCTTTAAACAGTAACACCACTCAGAAAATAAGATTTTACTCACCGGTAAATCTATTTCTCGTAGTCTGTAGTGGATGCTGGGACTCCGTAAGGACCATGGGGAATAGCGGCTCCGCAGGAGACTGGGCACAACTAAAGAAAGCTTTAGGACTACCTGGTGTGCACTGGCTCCTCCCACTATGACCCTCCTCCAGACCTCAGTTAGGATACTGTGCCCGGAAGAGCTGACACAATAAGGAAGGATTTTGAATCCCGGGTAAGACTCACACCAATCACACCGTATAACTCGTGATACTATACCCAGTTAACAGTATGAAATATAACTGAGCCTCTCAACAGATGGCTCAACAATAACCCTTTAGTTAAACAATAACTATATACAAGTATTGCAGACAATCCGCACTTGGGATGGGCGCCCAGCATCCACTACGGACTACGAGAAATAGATTTACCGGTGAGTAAAATCTTATTTTCTCTGACGTCCTAAGTGGATGCTGGGACTCCGTAAGGACCATGGGGATTATACCAAAGCTCCCAAACGGGCGGGAGAGAGCGGATGACTCTGCAGCACCGAATGAGCAAACTCTAGGTCCTCCTCAGCCAGGGTGTCAAACTTGTAGAATTTAGCAAATGTGTTTGACCCCGACCAAGTAGCTGCTCGGCAAAGTTGTAGAGCAGAGACCCCTCGGGCAGCCGCCCAAGAAGAGCCCACCTTCCTCGTGGAATGGGCTTTCACTGATCTAGGATGCGGCAGTCCAGCCGCAGAATGTGCAAGCTGAATCGTACTACAGATCCAGCGAGCAATAGTCTGCTTTGAAGCAGGAGCACCCAGCTTGTTGGGTGCCTACAGGATAAATAGCGAGTCAGTTTTCCTGACACTAGCTGTCCTGGAAACATAAATTTTCAGGGCCCCGACTACGTCCAACAACTTGGAATCCTCCAAGTCTTTAGTAGCCGCAGGCACTACATAGGTTGGTTCAAATGAAAAGCTGATACCACCGTAGGGAGAAACTGGGGACGAGTCCTCAATTCTGCCCTATCCATATGGAAAATCAGATAAGGGCTTTTACATGACAAAGCCGCCAATTCTGACACACGCCTGGCCGAAGCCAAGGCCAACAGCATGACCACTTTCCCGTGAGATATTTCCAATCCACGGTTTTAAGTGGCTCAAACCAATGCGACTTTAGGAAATCCAACACCACGTTGAGATCCCAAGGTGCCACTGGAGGCACAAAAGGGGGCTGAATATGCAGCACTCCCTTAACAAATGTCTGAACTTCAGGCAGTGAAGCCAGTTCTTTCTGGAAGAAAATCGACAGAGCCGAAATCTGGATCTTAATGGAACCCAATTTTAGGCCCATAGTCACCCCTGACTGTAGGAAGTGCAGAAAACGGCCCAGCTGAAATTCCTCTGTTGGGGCCTTCCTGGCCTCACACCACGCAACATATTTTCGCCATATGCGGTGATAATGGTTTGCGGTCACTTCTTTCCTAGCTTTAATCAGCATAGGGATGACTTCCTCCGGAATGCCCTTTTCCTTCAGGATCCGGCGTTCAACCGCCATGCCGTCAAACGCAGCCGCGGTAAGTCTTGGAACAGACAGGGCCCCTGATGCAGCAGGTCCTGTCTGAGCGGCAGAGGCCATGGGTCCTCTGAGATCATTTCTTGAAGTTCCGGGTACCAAGCTCTTCTTGGCCAATCCGGAGCAATGAGTATAGTTCTTACTCCTCTTTTTCTTATTATCCTCAGTACCTTGGGTATGAGAGGAAGAGGAGGGAACACATAATCGACTGGTACACCCACGGTGTCACCAGAGCGTCCACAGCTATCGCCTGAGGGTCCCTTGACCTGGCGCAGTATCTTTTTAGCTTTTTGTTGAGGCGGGACGCCATCATGTCCACCTGTGGCCTTTCCCAATGGTGTACAATCATTTGGAAGACTTCTGGATGAAATCCCCACTCTCCCGGGTAGAAGTCGTGCCAGCTGAGAAAGTCTGCTTCCCAGTTGTCCACTCCGGAAAATGAACACTGCTGACAGTGCTAACACATGATTTTCCGCCCATCGGAAAATCCTTGTGGCTTCTGCCATCGCCATCCTGCTTCTTGTGCCGCCCTTTTGGTATACATGGGCGACCGCCGTGATGTTGTCTGACTGGATCAGCACCGGCTGGTGTTGAAGCAGGGGTCTAGCCTAACTTAGGGCATTGTAAATGGCCCTTAGTTCCAGAATATTTATGTGTAGGGAAGTCTCCTGACTCGACCATAGTCCTTGGAAGTTTCTTCCCTGTGTGACTGCCCCCCAGCCTCGAAGGCTGGCATCCGTGGTCACCAGGACCCAGTCCTGTATGCCGAATCTGCGGCCCTCTAGAAGATGAGCACTCTGCAGCCACCACAACAGCGACACCCTGGCCCTTGGAGACAGGGTTATCAGCCGATGCATCTGAAGATGCGACCCGGACCACTTGTCCAACAGATCCCACTGGAAGATCCTTGCATGGAACCTGCCGAATGGAATTTCTTCGTAAGAAGCTACCATCTTTCCCAGGACTCGCGTGCATTGATGCACCGACACCTGTATTTGTTTTAGGAGGTCTCTGACTAGAGATGACAACTCCTTGGCCTTCTCCTCCGGGAGAAACACATTTTTCCTGTTCTGTGTCCAGAACCATACCCAGGAACAGTAGACGCGTCATAGGAACCAGCTGCGACTTTGGAATATTCAGAATCCAGCCGTGCTGTTGTAGCACTTCCCGAGATAGTGCTACTCCGACCAACAACTGCTCCCTGGACCTCGCCTTTATAAGGAGATCGTCCAAGTAGGGATAATTATAACTCCCTTTTTTTATTTTTGAAGGAGTATCATCATTTCGGCCATTACCTTGGAAAATACCCTCGGTGCCGGGGACAGACCAACGGCAACGTCTGGAATTGGTAATGACAGTCCTGTACCACAATCCTGAGGTACTCCTGGTGAGGAGGGTAAATGGGGACATGCAGGTAAGCATCCTGGATGTCCAGTGATACCATGTAATCCCCTTCGTCCAGGCTTGCAATAACCGCCCTGAGCGATTCCATTTTGAACTTGAACCTTCGTATATAAGTGTTCAAGGATTTCAATTTTAGAATGGGTCTCACCGAACCGTCTGGTTTCGGTTCCACAAACATTGTGGAATAGTACCCCGGCTTTGTTGAAGGAGGGGTACCTTGATTATCACCAGCTGGAAGTACAGCTTGTGAATTGCCGCCAGTACTACCTCCCCTTTCTCCGAGGGCAGCAGGCAAGGCTGATTTGAGGTAACGGCGAGGTGGAGTCGCCTCGAACTCCAGCTTGTATCCCTGTGATACTACTTGCAGAACCCAGGGATCCACCTGTGAGCGAGCCCACTGGTCGCTGAAGTTCCCGAAACGCGCCCCCACCGCACCTGGCTCCACCTGTGGAGCCCCAGCGTAATGCGGTGGACTCAGGAAGCGGGGGAAGATTTTTGATCCTGGGAACTGGCTGTCTGGTGCAGCTTTTTTCCCTCTTCCCTTGACTCTGTGCAGAAAGGAAGCGCCTTTGACCCGCTTGCTTTTCTGAAGCCGGAAGGGCTGTACCTGATAATACAGTGCTTTCTTAGGCTGTGAGGAAACCTGAGGTAAAAAAATTTCTTCCCAGCTGTTGCTGTGGATACGAGGTCCCAGAGACCATCCCCAACAATTCCTCACCCTTATAAGGCAGATGTGCCTTTTAAAGTCAGCATCACCTGTCCACTGCCGGGTCCCTAATACCCTCCTGGCAGAATGGACATTGCATTAATTCTGGATGCCAGCCGGCAATATCCCTCTATGCATCCCTCATATATAAGACTACGTCTTTAATATGCTCTATGGTTAGCAAAATAGTATCCCTGTCCTGACAGGGTAACAGACCCCGCTGCAGCAGCACTATCCATGCTGAGGCAATTGCAGGTCTCAGTATAGTACCCGAGTGTGTATATACAGATTTCAGGATAGCCTCCTGTTTTTTATCAGCAGGCTCCTTCAAAGTGGCCGTATCCTAAGACGGCAGTGCCACCTTTTTTTTTTTTACAAACGTGTGAGCGCCTTATCCACCCTAGGGGATATCTCCCAACGTGACCTATCCTCTGGCGGGAAAGGGTACGCCATCAGTAACTTTTTAGAAATTACCAGTTTCTTATCGGGGGAACCCACGCCTCTTCACACACTTCATTCACTCATCTGATGGGGGAACAAAACACTGGCTGCTTTTTCTCCCCAAATATAAAACCCCTTTTTTGTGGTACTTGGGTTAATGTCAGAAATGTGTAAAACATTTTTCATTGCCGAGATCATGCAACGGATGTTCCTAGTGGATTGTGTATATGTCTCAACCTCGTCGACACAGGAGTCAGACTCCGGCGTTTTTTGAGCCCCTGATGGCCTTTGAGACGCCTGGGCAGGTGCGGGCTGAGAAGCCGGCTGTCCCACAGCTGTTACGTCATCCAGCCTTTTATGTAAGGAGTTGACACTGTCGGTTAATACCTTCCACCTTATTATCCACTCTGGTGTCGGCCCCACAGGGGGTGACATCACATTTATCGGCATCTGCTCCGCCTTCCACGTAACCTTCCTCATCAAACATGTCGACACAGCCGTACCGACACACCGCACACACACAGGGAATGCTCTGACTGAGGACAGGACCCCACAAAGTCCTTTGGGGAGACAGAGAGAGAGTATGCCAGCACACACCAAAGCGCTATATAATACAGGGATTCACACTTCCCACAGTGATTTTTCCCTTATAGCTGCTATAATACACAATTTTTTGCCTAAATTTAGTGCCCCCCCTCTCTTTTTAACCCTTTGAGCCTGAAAACTACAGGGGAGAGCCTGGGGAGCTGTCTTCCAGCTGCACTGTGAAGAGAAAATGGCGCCAGTGTGCTGAGGGAGATAGCCCCGCCCCTTTTTCGGCAGACTTTTCTCCCGCTTTTTTATGGATTCTGGCAGGGGTATTTATCACATATATAGCCTCTGGGACTATATATTGTGATTTTTTGCCAGCCAAGGTATGAATATTGCTGCTCAGGGCGCCCCCCCCCCAGCGCCCTGCACCCATCAGTGACCGGAGTGTGAGGTGTGCATGAGGAGCAATGGGGCACAGCTGCAGTGCTGTGCGCTACCTTGTTGAAGACCGAAGTCTTCTGCCGCCGATTTTCAGGACCATCTTCATGTTTCTGGCTCTGTAAGGGGGACGGCGGCGCGGCTCCGGGACCGAACGATCGAGGTCGGGTCCTGCGTTCGATCCCTCTGGAGCTAATGGTGTCCAGTAGCCTAAGAAGCCCAAACTAGCTCCAATCAGGTAGGTTCGCTTCTTCTCCCCTTAGTCCCTCGTAGCAGTGAGTCTGTTGCCAGCAGATCTCACTGAAAATAAAAAACCTAAAATATACTTTCTTTTCTAGGAGCTCAGGAGAGCCCCTAGTGTGCATCCAGCTCAGCCGGGCACACGATTCTAACGGAGGTCTGGAGGAGGGTCATAGTGGGAGGAGCCAGTGCACACCAGGTAGTCCTAAAGCTTTCTTTAGTTGTGCCCAGTCTCCTGCGGAGCCGCTATTCCCCATGGTCCTTATGGAGTCCCAGCATCCACTTAGGATGTCAGAGAAATTATGTTACCTAATGATTATGTGGGGTCTTCATCAACCTATCCTCCTGTCTTACTGTGCCACCATTTGTTTTTTCCCCACTGATTTATGTAAATTAATGTTTTTGACCTTTTTTTTTTTTTAATTAAGGTGGTCTATCGATTAGCGTGAACTCTTTTAACCATTAACAACGTTGTACAGTTTAACTGCAATCATTCTGATGTCTTGTTTAGTTTTTCTTAGTGGTGGCATGAAGACTACTATATAGTAGTCAATAAATAATAAATGAATATACTGCAATACTTTCTGTAACATCTTGCTCTTCTGTCTCTGTAGGAAAAGGGGATGTGTTTGGTGATGTGTTCTGGAAAGAGACCACTCTAGCTCATGCTTGTGCCAATGTCCGAGCGCTGACATACTGCGATTTACACATCATTAAACGAGAAGCTTTGCTAAAAGTCCTGGACTTCTACACAGCCTTTGCAAATTCATTCTCCAGGAACCTTACATTAACCTGTAACCTGAGGAAACGGGTAAGACTGTGTTTGATCTATAAATGTCTACAGATCTCTCTTGTACTATATTCACTATATAATGCTCATTTTTCCAGCAAAAAATAATACTTCCCTGACAGTATAATGTACTGTAATTACCAAACTATAAGCTTTTATTACTGATCTGAGCAAGCTAGACATTAATACCTTGCGCTACGGAAAACGTTTTCTTTATATGGGTGGGAGGGCACTATGTGCCCTGCCCTATCACACTCATAGTTGCCTATGTACACATGGAGATGCACACAAATTACATGCCCCTGCGTATTTATAATCACCAGAACATGACTGAAACAGTACAAAAAAATTCTATATACAGTATATATACTGTGCAAAAATAGAAGTATTACAGGTTGAATATCAAAATCACACCTTACTAAGATAATGACACACACACACATTATATATATATATATATATATATATATATATATATATATATATATTTTATATATATCTATATATACACATAGTATATAATATATATGTCATTATATCAGTAGGGGACCCAAAAATGTGGGATTTTGGATAAGTGATACTCAACCTGTAATAGTTTATTTTTTTATCAATTAACAAAATGCAAAGTGGACGAACAGAAGAGAGATCTAAATCAAATCATTTTTGGTTTGACCACGCTTTGCCTTCAAAATAGTATCAGTTCTTCTAGGTACACTTGCACACAGTTTTTAAAGGAACTTGGCAGGGAGGTTGGTTCCATACAGTCATCTTAGAGAACTAACCACAGATCTTCTGTGGCTGTAGGTTTGCTCAAATCCTTCTGTCTCTTCATGTAATCCCAGAGAGACTTGATGATGTTGGAATCAGGGCTCTGTGGGGGCCATATCAGCACTTCCACGACTCCTTGTTCTACTTTATGCTGAAGACAGTTCTTAATGACATTGGCTGTATGTTTGGGGTCGTTATATTGCTGCAGAATAAATTTGGAGCCAGTTAGACGTTACCATGATGGTATTGCATGACAGCTAAGAACCTGCCTATATTTCTCAGCATTGACCAAATCCCTAACTCAATTTGCTGAAATGCAGCCCCAAACTTGCAAGGAACCTCCACCATGCTTCACTGTTTCCTGCAGACACTCATTAATGTACCACTCTCCAGCCCTTCGGCAAAGAAATTGCCTTCTGTTACAGCCAAATTTTGTACATTTTGACTCATCAGTCCATAGCACCTGCTGTCATTTTTCTGCACCCAGTTCATAAAGTTTTAGTGCATAGTTGCGTCATTTGGCCTTGTTTTTACATCGAATGTATGGCTTTTTGGCTGCAATACTTCCATGAAGACCACTTCTGGAAAGACTTCTTCGAACAGTAGATGGGTGTACCTGTGATCCACTGGTTTCTGCCAATTCTGAGCTGATGTCACTGCTGGACATTTCCTGATTTTGAAGGGTATTAAGTAGGATGTGTCTTTCATCTCATACACTTTTCAGTTTCCTTGGCCGACTACTTCGTCTACGGTCCTCAGTGTTGCCCGTTTCTTTGTGCTTGAATGCTTAGAATTACGGGCAGGTACTTATCCATCATGCAGTAGTATCAGCGAGGCATCTGATTGGCTCCAAATTTATTCTGCAGCAGGACAACAACCTCAAACATACAGCTAATGTTGTAAGAACTATCTTCTGAGTAAAGAAGAACAAGTAGTCCAGAAAGTGATATCAACATCATCAAATCTATCTGGGATTACATGAAGAGACAGAAGGATTTGAGCAAGTCTACATCCACAGAAGATCTGTCATTCGTTTCCCAAGATGTTTGGAACAACCTTCCTTCAAAAACTGTGCAACTGCACCTATAACAATTTATGCTGTTTTGAAGGGAAAGGGTGATCGCAACAAATATTGATATGATTAATTTTCTCTTCTGTCCATTCACTTCGCATTTTGTTAATTAATAAAAATAAACTATTAATACTTCTATTTTTAAAAGCATTCTTACTTTGCAGCATCTTTTCCACAACTGCCTAAAACTTTTACACAGTGTATATATATATATATATATATATATATATATATATATATGTATATGTGTATATATATATATATATATATATATATATATATTTATTTATAGCGAGAGAGAGCAAGGGGTCTAATGCGGTTAATTATTTTACTACAACGTTTCGGGATAGAGCATCATCATCATCATCATCAGGAAACAGCATAAAGACCGCTTGCTCACTCACTAATACTGTACGAGGCCACGCAGGCACATTGACCTTTTTCAGTGCCAATCCAGCAGCTTCTCTCTCTCTATATATCCATCCATCCATCCCACAAACACACACAGGTACTGTAGGGTTGTTTTAACTCCCCACATCTCATTTCAAATGAAAAAGGGTCCCTTTCACTTAATGTGGTAGGTGTTATAGTTAAAAATGTAAAGTCCATGTTGGGCTACCATATCATTCCAACACATAGGGGGATATTCAAATGTTTGAAAAGTCGGTTGGGTGTCTGTTTTTTCCAGTCTATTAGATAATAAAAAACAGACACCCAACTGACTTTTCAAACAATTGAATCTCCCCCATAGTGTTTACATTAAGATGGGGGAAATTGGCTAAGACAAAAAAAAATGCATTATGCTTTTCAGGTGCAGATTTTCTTGTGAAACCTCAGCATAGACTATTGTGTATTTCTTTGTGGTGGCGTTCATAATTAGTGTTGGTTCACTTTCCTGAGATTTGAATAGATGTGACACTTTTTGCCCATTTTTGTTAAAGTATTTGTTGGTAAATTTGTGTGGGTACTGCATAAAATACTTATTGATTGATATAGGAATGTGACGTGTGCAAACATCTAAAATACGGGATCAGCAGAGGAGTGAGAAAACCTGCAGTGATGCAATTAAAATAAAAAAATAAATACAAAATTGGCCCTCTCATGTACTAGAGATGCCAATGACCGTAACATAAGTAAACGGTCATCTGAAAATACTGCCAGCTGTCCCTAGTGGACCTCCCTATTAAACATTTTACTTTCTGACCTGTTGCCCAGCCTGAATGGGGAGACATTCCATTTTCAGTGAAAGGTGTGTGTCGTGGATGTTAAAATAGTGAGAGGGCACTGTAATGTGGCATAATCTGACCTAAGATGGAGGACACCATAATACTATATAACATGGACTAGGGCACTATAATGTGGCCCAGTATGAACTGTGGACACTGTATCTCATAATGGGGCAGATGTATTAAGATTGGAGAAGTGATAAAGCAATGATAAGTGCAGGTGATAGTGTGATACCCCACGGGTATCTAGTATGCATAATCTGCAGTCACTGTGTATAGTACATCACACTTACTTTGCCCCGGCTTGTCATGGGTTCAGGTACAGTTACCAGAGGGTCCCCTGAAGAATCAGGTCTTTAACTACAAGTATATTGTGGGTGTGGACTTCAGGTGTCGGTGCAGCGCATAAAAAATTGGGCGCCAGGCCATCTCAGAAAAACAGCATAAAGTTTATTTCAACATCAAACGGATATTTCAGGGATAACTTGTGAACACTCCTCCAGCACAAAGCATATCAGTTACAGTGGATCCCATATCAGGGCACCTCCTTCAGCGCATTGCTTAGTCGCAGCGGCATATATATAGCGAACATCAGTACATACCAGTGCATTCTGTGACCAGTAGTGCTACACATCAGGTTACCGTCTCTCTCTCTCTTACTGAGCGAGGATTCTTTTCCTTGGGGGGCTTCTAATCACGCCACGTGGCTTTCCGACCACTTCACCCAGATACCTCTCGAGATACTTTTCCATGGGGGCACTTACTCACGCCGCGTGGCTTCCAACCACTTCACCCAGATACCTCTTGAGACTCACACCTTGAGCACACCTTTCTCCTGGCATCACCCTTTCACTGGATTCTGCATACTGCTGCTCTCACACTGCGATGTCTCCCTCTGTCAAATGCTTTGCTGTGGCTGGCATCCCTCCCCACCTAAACATGTGGGGAGCCCTCACTGGGGCTACATCTTTCTGGTTAATCCACCACACTTCAGCTAGCTAAAACATGTGCTTCTCCTCACTGTCTGTCTGCTCTCTGCTCTGCTGCTGCTGCTCTCATTCTGTTGTAGCTGAGTTGTGTCTCACTGCAGGACAACCTTTATATAACCCTGCATTCCCAGGGTCACATTCTAAATCTGGGATTTCCCGCTCTGTCTTTCCCGCTCTCAGTTTCCCGCTCTGAGTCTGCAAATGAGTGAGTCATGCCCTTTGCATTTTGCAGACTGATCTGTATTGCTATGAGCTGTGCTGTTAACTCCTTCTGTGCTGCAAGCTGTAGGCTGCTGGCACAGTGCTTATGCAACTCCAGCAAACATTTTACTTTGATTAAAGTCATGCTGGCACCTGTAGTGCCACAGTTGATTTGGGCTGCAGTTTCAGGGTATCACAATAGCGCACCGGCCAATCAGCTTCAACATGTAAATTGACAGGAGCTGATTGGCTGGTGCTTTATCACCTTGCACTCCTATCACTGCTTTATCACTTCTTCAGGCTTAATACATCTGTTCTAGTGTGAATTGGGGGTGCTGTGTGACATGTGTACTGCCAGTTGGACACTGCTATGGTGCAGGGGGTGGAAATGTCCATCACAAAAAGCATGCACAGCCACAAAAAGGCCTCAAGAGGCCTCTTCTTTACTTTTTCAGAGCAGATGGGAGGGTCTCTCCAATATTGCAGGTCTCCTTTACCCCCACGTCAAGTGGTAGCCACATCCACTGCAGCCACCACATTTCCACCACAGTTTGGAACCCCCCTGTTTTTCACTCAATAATCCAAACGCAAAGCAAACATTATTTTTAGCCACCCCCGCTATGAATCATACCCATCAATTAGGCTACTTACGAGGGTAATCCAGAAAATAAAGACTGCAAAAAAAAAAGTGTCAATTTATTGTTTTGTTTTTGGAAACAGAGTATCTTTATCCATTTCTCCACAACTACATTCTTCATGTAAGCATTTATCATATCTGTCCACAAGCTTTACAATTCCCTTATTGTACTCTGCTGCCTCCAGTCCATTGAGCCTTCCACTCATCATCACTTTTTAAAATATTTTCCACCCAGGAACTCTCTCTCATCCTGGTCTATCTTCATTATGAACGTTTATCGTCCATTATTGAACATCTCACACCACTTTCTCACATCACCATACACCTGCTTTAATTGATGATGAACTTCAGCAGGTCTCACTTTCTGCTCATTCAGGAATTCAACTCTCCTCACTTCACAGTCGGGAGGGATTTTGTAGCATAGGTTTTGTTTTAACAACGCACAACATCAACAAAAACAACCATAATAGCACTCCACTCACAGAGCACTTAGAAAACAAGTTAGGGAGACCTTCTCGATGTATAACCATGAATATGAAAAGAAAGACGTACCCTCTCACAGTGGTATAGACTGTGGAAGACACATAAAGATATCTTTACTCCTCTCTTGTGTAGACATAAATAAAACGTATTCACCTGTAATTGAATATAGCTAAGGTATATGGGCGTACCCTACTCACAGTGATGACTGTAGTGACCAACTCGTAAAGGTTTCTTTATCTAGGACTTTCCTAACTTCTTTTACCCCAAGTAACTCACAAAATAATGTGCATAGGAGTAAAAAAAAAATTTTCCTAATCAGTAAATGTAAAAAATAGACATTTTTAATAAAAAGGTATCTATGTATATGTAGCCAGTAAAGTGCTTGAAACAAATTGGAAAACAGCGCTTAACCTGGTATGTAGGCTGACGAAAAGTCCGGACTGTCGTTATCCATGGTTTAGCTCTGTCTCGAAATACACAAACTGCACCAACACGAAGGGTACACCTACACTCTTGTAACCTGCCCGACAATGAATTGGGGAGGGTAAATGACCTGAGCTCCGGGAACTCACAAACGGTCTTTATTTTCTGGATTACCTTCTTAAACCTATGTGGAAGTCACCCTCAACTCCATCATGTTCTGCCCCTTAACCCAGGGCAACTAAAAAAAAACCCATGTTTTTCTAATGCTCTTGGTGGAAATACTGGGGGTTTTTGGAATTTTTTAAATTGAACACAAGCTGCTTTATATAGGATTTTTGTACTGTGCTATTGGCTCGGAAATTAATCTTACCCTTTGCTGCATAAAGGTTGGACGGGTTAATTTGAATAGATCTATCACCTTTCTCATACTTAGAATATTTGACATTAATGCTTTAGGCTTTTGTAGGTTGGAATTGTGCCTGAACTTAGCGACGCAAGACTTCAATTTCATTTAACTGAAATCCCCTGGGACACAACAGTTTTAGTTTAAAGCTGAAAACTCCTATATGCAGTAAATCAATCTTACACTCTATCCTCATTTCACTGTGTATATGAAACTGATTAAAATCTTAAAACCAGCATTTTCGTTGGCTTGGGAATAGGATCATTATACTTGCTGCAGGGTAAGAGGCATTGGGAAGTGGGTTTAATTAATTCTCTGTATCTAGAAAGAAATTATTTTGTTAAAGTTTTAAAATAATCCGCCCTTTGTTGCTAAATGTCATTACAAGAATGTTTTACTTTAGTTCTGGAGATACATGCGATAGCTCGCTGACATTGGGTGCCGATTTATCACCATCTGCATCTGAGGATGTGCTGTGATAATATCGTCCCAATCCGCAATGCGATAATTGATTGCATCGCACGGATGTATCAATTATCGCATGCAGGGACAGAGATCTGCAGCCAAATCGGGGTATCTTTCAATTATGCGCTGCGCATGCACCATTGCCCGACACTGCTGCCGCTATCACCGCTGACGGCACCCCCTTCCTGCCCCTCAAACGGCAGCAATCAGTGAGAGTCCGCTGCCGTCCTGCTTCCTACATCGCAGGACCTGTTTGCGCGCGCGCGCAGAACGCATCCCGCCATGGCGTTATATGGCGGTAGCCCCTAGTAACCTTTGGCCTACTATTACCGCCATTTTTTATTTCAGAGCGAGATCATTCTGCTTCCACCTCTTCAGCGGGAAGGGCTCTTACCATAACCCCTGTCCAGGCGAGAGATCGTTGCTAAAGTCGAGTGAATGGTTTACACTTGTGGACTCCTTATAGCTCTAGGGGGTCGATCCAATTAGCTGCAAAGGGTTTACGACACCCTTTGTAAGGAACATCTATGGGGTGCAAATTTGGGTCGCCGTAACATGCTGCCTCTACCGCGATAACTCGCACCCACGATATAATCACGGCTAATTGGCCTGACCCCTATGAAGGAACAAATGTACGAGTGATCATAGCGCACTAGGAACAAAGTAGATTAATTAAAATTGGTAAAAATTGTAGTTGTAGTTAAAAAAAATGTTAATTTTAAGGAAATAATTAAAGGGTGATGCCTAATGAGTTGATCAGATCTGTGTTAATTACCCTAACAATATAACGACGTAGAATAATAAGTGAAAAACAGCAAATGAACATTTATTCTGAAAACAATTTAGTTTTACCGACAAAGCAGCTTTTTACTGTTTACTGCACACGAAACGTCATCATGTGACATATCAGAAAAGGCGTGGCTGGACTCTGCAGAACATTGCAGCAGATATGCGATACCTCTAGTGTAACACCACAGTACGTCTCATCCCCTCTGCAGTACACCTGTCTCCAGCACACTGGCCGTTGCATATTTTCTCCCAATATAAGCAGCTTCCTCTTACATTGTCATGTACTCACACTACAATAGCATTTATCTTCCAAAGAAAGCAGTTTGGTGATGAAGGATGGCTGTGGTCTGAGAATAGCTCACACCGCACGCTTGGATGTGCCCAATCATTTTACTGCCGGAGGCGGAAACTGAAATTACTGCCTTTTCCATCTATACTCAAAAAACATTTCTAGTAGTCTAATCTGCACTGTAAGAAACTAAGTGATGGCTAGTCTATATAAGTTGAGAGCCCTACAGATATTCATAAAAATTGTTTGCTGCAACAATGATAGAACTTACACTATATTCAATTAAAGTTTTTAATACTTGTTATGTGGGGGCCACTTACAAATAGAACTCTAGTGGTTGTTCCGCCCTCCCATCCTCTCTCCAGCATCTGCTGCCATTCAAGGCCGCTTGGCAAGCACGTGGTTACCTAGGGCATTGATGGTCTGGAGTTTCTAAAACACTGAATGAGTGACATAATATCCACACATGTTGTTTTAATGCCCCTTTATGGCGCACTGGCTGCTGGCAATGACCGAGAAACAGCCAACGGCTTTTTACATATGATGCTAGTGGCTGCTATTACTCCATGTAAGTGTTCCGCTGAGAGTGTGGTGCTTGACATGGTTGAAATAAATAGCAATAGACACCTGACTACAGTCCTCAGCATTTGAGAGGAAAAGTTTGGTAAGAAGAGCAGATGAGGGCTGTAACTAGGGTTATGTGAGGAGAGGGGCAGCCGTCTATGGTGCAAATCTGAAAGATATGTTTAATTTGTACACTTGGGGGCTTGGTTACATAGTTGTTGAGGTTGAAAAACGACAAATGTCCATCGAGTTCAACCTGTATTATAAATTTTATATTAATTTAATGATGTATCCTTAGATATTTCTTTCTGCTAGGAATTTATCTAATCCATTTTTAAACTTATTGATTGAATCTACCAGTCCTACCTTCTCTGGCAGAGAATTCCAAATCCTTACTGCTCTTACTGTGAAGAACCCTTTTCTCCGTTGTGTATGAAAATTTTTTTCTTCTAACTTCAAGGGGTGTCCTCGTGTCTATGTAGCATTTTTTTTAATAAACAAAATCATTTGATAAATCCTTGTATTGTCCCTATGTATTTCTAATTATTAATAATGTCCCCTCTCAATCGCCTATTTTCCAGTGTAAACATATAAGTCTTTCCTCATAATTCAGTTCCTTTAAATCCTTAACCAGTTTAGTGGCTCGCCTCCGAGTCTAAACCCTTTCGAGTACCAAGATATATTTTTTATAGTGAGGTGCCCAGAACTGTACACAATATTTCAGGTGTGGTCGCACCAAAGATTTATAAAGTGTCGGGATTACACTCTCATCCCTTGTCTCCATTCCCCGTTCTATGCATGCTAACACCTTATTTGCTTTAGTTGCTGCATTTTGACATTGCGTAATGCTACTAAGTTTATTATCGATGAGCACCCCAAAATATTTTTCAGCTACCGTTATCCCTACATTTTCCCCATTTAGTTTATATGCTGCCCGATTGTTCTTCGTCCCAAAGTGCATAACTTTACATTGGTCTATATTGAACCTCATTCTCCATTTTTCCGCCCAGACCTCAAGTCTAGATAAGTCATTCTGTAGAGACTCAAGATCTTTGTCTGAATTTTAGTCTCTTATGTGGGACCTTGTCAAAGGCCTTAGTGATGTCCAAAAAGACCACATCCACTGCTTTACCCTGATCAATATTATCGCTCACTTTCTCGTGGAAGATTATTAAGTTAGTTTGACATGACCTGTCCTTCACAAAATCATGCTGATTCTTAGGTAATAACCTTGGGGATATCCAAGTGCTCTAGTAAGCTATCCCTTAACATACCTTCCAATATTTTCCCCACTATAGATGTCAAATTTACCGGTCTATGGTTGCCGGAATGCGTTTTAATACCATTTTTAAATATTGGGAATACCTCTGCTATACGCCAGTCCTTCAGTATCATTCCTGATGCAATTAACTCGCTGAAGATCAAATATAGGAGTCTAGATATCTCTGTGTTAAGTTCCATAAGAAGCCTAGGGTGAAGTCCGTCCGGCTCAGGAGATTTACTTATCTTAATTTTACTTTGTCTCTCCTGGACTACTTCCTCGTTTAACCAATTACTTAACAACAAGTCGTTATTATAGTTTATGTTGTGCTCTACTCTCGTCAACCTGTCCTCTTTAGAGAATACCAATTCAATTGGTGAGTATCAAATTTCCTTCATACCTCAGGCACTTAAATTTCTAGGTACAGTTCAGGAGCAGATTACTTCCCCGTTCTAGTGGGATCATGACCCACACGTTGTTTTCCTGCACAGCTCATCCTCTTTGCCAAATTGTCCCAATATAATTAGCGAGTGCCCGTCTTAAAGATGTCAGAAATGCCCTCTAGGTTTAGCAGCAATACGGACACCATTAATCAAGACATTTACAGATGAGAAATTACTACATTGTCCTAAATGACAAAACCAATGTATGAAACAGCTGAACCAGTTTGACTTACGATTGGCACTACTGACCATTAGTTATCTAACTTCTAGGTTTCAAATCAACAGGGAACTTTGGGGGTCATTCCAAGTTGATCGCTTGCTAGCTACTTTTTGCAGCCGTGGAAACGCATACTCACCGCCTACTAGGGAGTTATTTGCTGTGCAAGGGTGCGATCGCATGTGCAGCCGAGCGGTACAAAAATAGTTTGTGCAGTTTCTGAGTAGGTCAGAACTTACTCAGCCCTTGCGATCACTTCAGCCTGTCCGTTCCCGGAATTGACGTCAGACACCCGCCCTGCAAACGCCTGGACACGCCTGTGTTTTTCCAAACACTCCCAGAAAACGGTCAGTTGACACCCACAAACGCCCTGTTCTTGTCAATCTCCTTGCGATCGGCTGTGCAAATGGATTCTTCGTTAAATCCATCGCACAGCAATGATCCGCTTTGTACCCGTACGTCGTGCCTGCGCATTGCGGTGCATACGTATGCGCAGTAGTGACCTGATCGCGGCACTGTGGAAAATGGCAGCGTGCAATCAGGTTGGAACGATCCCCTTTAACTGTTCTACACAGGTCATTGTAAATACTTAAAAGAGGGGTGTACTCCTAGCACTACCGTGGATAAACACACAATACTTGTTTTAAAAGAAGGTGTATTTATTGTACACAATCACAAAACAGCTTAAAATGACGTGGCATTGTGGAATTTCTAAGGTCTATTCTAAGGCAAGTAAATGATGTGAGCCTAGACCAGACTGTTGTTATTATTACAGGTCTTAAAAAATGAATTTCTTGGGTATAATTGCTATGTGCGGGGAGGGTTCCTAGTACCGGTAGACAAACTAATCCACAAACAAAAACAAAACACACATATATAGAAAGGTAAAGTAAATTGCAGTAAAAAAGATACTTTGGACGTCTGGATGGCTGTTATTGAAATCACAAAGTTTTCCTTACTCCAAAGCTTGACCTGTAGTGCACAGTAATTAAAGTCAATTACTGTAAGTGTGATCACTTGAGGTGGATCAGAATAAACATCAGTTCAAAGTCATGAAGGTACATATGTGAGGGTGATGCGCTGTTTGCGTCTTACCCACTCCGTCACTTTGTGTAATGGCAACGTTATTTTTAAGTTTCCTGGTTGTAGTTCGTTGCCCCAAAGCCTATTAAGTGGTCGGTGTGCTTTTTTCTGCAATGTCAGACCCTCATGCCGGAAACTAGATGTTCATTGAAAACACACGCTGCCGGCGAAGAATCTGCAATCCTGAGGAAGCCTGCACAAGGCGAAACTAGTTGATTACAGAGGATGCAGTCAATTTACCGACAATCAAAATCCAAACAGTCAAAATACTGACAGCAATTGACCAACGGTCAAAATCCCGACAAAGTCGACATACCGACATGGTCAATATACCGACATTTAAAATACAGACAAGGTCAAAACACCGACGTGTAAATTGTCGACAGGTCAAAATGCCGACATAAGATTTTTATGAGTTTATCATTGAAACCGACTTGTTCATGCTTTACCATCCCAGTGGACCTGGAGGGGGAATATAATAGTGTGCCGAGCGCAGCGAGGCACTGTGCCCCACCAGCCATGCGAGGGGACGCGGTACACTTATATGTTTACCATGTCGACATACACACCAAAAACCAATGAAAAACTCATGTCAGCATTTTAACCTGTTGACATTTTACGTCAGTATTTTGACCATGTCGGTATTTTAAATGTCGGTATTTTGTCCATGTCGGGATTTTGAGCATTGGTCAATTGCTGTCGGGATTTTGAGCATTGGTCAATTGCTGTCGGGATTTCGACCGTCGGGATTTCATACCGATCCCGATTACAGAGCTACTGATCCAGAACAGAGCCGAACCAGTGCACTCAGCGGACTGCTTGGTAAGCTCCGACAGCTGACACCCAGCAAACCTGTCCGATCTCTGCAGCCAAGAGGACCGAGAGGCCCCATAAGCCGTGACAACTTGCCACACAATACACTTTGGTATAGCAAATAGCGCTGATAACAATATTCACATACAGAATTATCTTACATCAGTAACGATTTCCTATTGTGATTATGCCGAAGGAGACACTGTGGGTAGCAGGCCACTGACGGACAATACGTTCGTATCACAGATGCATTCACCTCATGAAGAGGAAGGAAGTCACCTTTAAATATTCCAAAAACAAATGGACATGGTGCAAGTACAGCCAAATAATTGGATAAAAGGTGATTTTTAATACAAAAAACTCACAAACAGAGAAAAGAAATAAGCATGTAACCACTATTGTGGGTTAGGACATATGGACCAGGCATCAACACCGTTACCCTCCCAGATCTTTGGCAAGGAAGCAGATCAGAGTTCCGGAATCTCAAACCCACTGGTAACAGGAAGCAATACTGGTCCAAACGTAGTCCCCAAAAACGCCAGTCACCACGCCTGAAGCTTTTCGGACCTTAGTCCTTCATCAGAGGCATGGTGGCTGACTGGCAAGGTTCCTCCTAAATACCCCATCTAATCAAGTAAAAACAGCTCCAGGTGTCCTTACTGATCGTATCCCATCCTTCACCGCTGATCCTCCCGCGGAAATGACGTTCGCGGAGGTTTTACCGGAACCAGAAGTACGCAACGTGCGTTCCACGGTGCGTTCCACCTACGGAGACTCCGGAAGATAGGCTGTTGCTTTCCAGATGTCCTTTTGCAGCGTTTCTACACAACTTAGTGGTCCAAATCATTCATGAATTCCTTATAGCGTCCATAACAGTGGTAGACTTAGTATATCCACAACAGTATATGCCCAAAAATAAAACAAACGTAATTTCCGCGGGAGGATCAGCGGAAAGATCTGGGAGGGTAACGGTGTTGATGCCTGGTCCATATGTCCTAACCCACAATAGTGGTTACATGCTTATTTCTTTTCTCTGTTTGTGAGTTTTTTGTATTAAAAATCACCTTTTATCCAATTATTTGGCTGTACTTGCACCATGTCCATTTGTTTTTGGAATATTTAAAGGTGACTTCCTTCCTCTTCATGAGGTGAATGCATCTGTGATACGAACGTATTGTCCGTCAGTGGCCTGCTACCCACAGTGTCTCCTTCGGCATAATCACAATAGGAAATCGTTACTGATGTAAGATAATTCTGTATGTGAATATTGTTATCAGCGCTATTTGCTATACCAAAGTGTAGTGTGTGTTTAATTGTTTTGAGACTGGTGAGGAGTCTCTTTCAGGTGTAGCATAAGCTGCAGATAACGATTGACGCGGTGTGCATATTACCTCCATTTTTTGTACTGTGACAACTTGCCGCAAGATGTATTTACCAACACCCACCTCCACACAAGCCACTCCAACTTCATTCACTGGCAGTGTTAGTTTTCAATGAACATCTACTTTCCGGCAGGGGGGTCTGACATTGCAGAAAGAAGGGGTGGTCTTCAGTATGCCGGCTGTCGGGATCCCGGCGCACAGTATCCCGACAGCCGGCATACCGACACTTATTCTCCCTCGTGGGGGTCCATGACCCCCCCCTGGAGGGAGAATACGCGCGCCACCGTGCCCATAGCTTGGTGAGCGCAGCGAGCCCACAAGGGGCTCTTTTGTGCTCGCCACACTGTCGGTAAGCCGGCGGTCGGGCTCCCGGCGCCGGCAATCCGTAGTGAACCCGAAAGAAGCACACCGAAAACATACTAGACTTTGGGGCAATGAACTACAATCAGGAAACTTACAAATAACATTACCATTACACAAACAGCGCATCACCCTCACATATGTACCTTAATGACTTTGAACTGATGTTTATTCTCATCCACCTCAAATGATCGCACTTAATTGACTTTAATTACTGTGCACTACAGGTCAAGCTTTGGAGTAAGGAAAACTTTGTGATTTCAATAACAGCCATCCAGACCTCCAGAGTATCTTTTTTTACTGCAATTTACTTTACCTTTCTATATACTGTATGTGTGTTTTGTTTTTGTTTGTGGATTAGGTTGTTTAGCGGTACTAGGAACCCTCCCCGCACATAGCAATTATACCCAAGAAATTCATTTTTTAAGACCTGTAATAATAACAACAGTCTGGTCTAGGCTCACATCATTTACTTGCCTTAGAATAGACCTTAGAAATTCCACAATGCCACGTCATTTTAAGCTGTTTTGTGATTGTGTACAATAAATACACCCTCTTTTAAAACAAATAGTGTGTTTATCCACGGTAGCGCCAGGCTTACCTACTTTGCTGCCTCCTCCTCCGGGAGGATGCAGCGTTGTAGGTGAATGGGGGGCGTGGCCGGGAGCAGGATGGGCGGTTCGGGGGCGTGGCCGGCAGCAGGATGGGCGGTCCGGGGGCGTTGCATCAGGGTCGCATCATCGTGACTCCACCCCCCGCTGTGCCGAGAAACGAGGCGCTGCATAGCGGGGGCGGAGCTACGATGACGCGATTCAGCATGAATCGCGTCATCGGACCCCCTCGGCCCGCCTACTTGTTCACTGCTGCAGGCGGCCGAGGGGGTAAGCGGGAGGCTTGCCCACCTTTCCGGGGAGCCGGGAGGGTCACCCAATTTTCGGGAGCCTCCCGGCCATTCCGGGAGGGTATGCAAGTATGGGTAGCGCTAGGAGTACACCCCCCTTTTATGTATCCTGACTAACCGTGGAATACCTAGTGATTCCACCACTCCAAGCAGCAACCTAGGTTAAAAAGCCTTATTTTTTTCACCGAGCGCAGTACCCTAACCCCCCTTTTTTATTGTAAATACTTGACACTGAATATTATTTTCAGAGCAATTTCATACACTTTCGGGAAATGTTAGAAAATGAGATGTATAAACAATTCAGTATCTGCCGGCGAAGTGGATTTGGTACGAGCGGCGCTTTTCATGTGCAGTGAAGAAAGAAAATGTCTCCATATGAGTTATTTTATTTTTATTCGTAAAGGTTAAGTGTTATCACGCACCATTACATCACTAATTAGTGTGTGTCTGTAATGGATCTGGGGTGTACAGTGTAATGAGGCTTATGGAGAGTTGGATGTACAAGATTTTCTTTTTCTATACTGTGAATGCAAACCAAAAATGCAAATGCATGTCTGTATAGACTTTGTTCCAGACCGTTGTTTTAGTCTCCCCACACCCGACAGGAAGGGAGGAACAGCCACGCGTAGACTGAATGTAATGACAACACATATAGACCCAGATTAACAATGGGGTGGATGAGACAACAGCTCCAGCCTCCAAAATAAAAATAGGCTCATCATCGTGACGGCCATCCAGGTGCTAAGTGTTAACATTTTATTTCTGTTCCGCCAAAAATTTAATTTTTCAGTTATATATATATATATATATATATATATATATATATATATATATATAATCTCAAAATAGAAGGCAGCGGCACTCAGGGAGTTTTAAATCAAATAGCTGTATTCAAAACATACAAGGAAGCCGACGTTTTGGGGCTCACCCGCCCCTTTGTCAAGGTGTGTAACAATACATGAAAGCAAACACATACCTTATATCTAGTAGAAGCCCGCCAGTGTTCGTGCGTGGACCGGAGACGCGGCTTCCCGCTGTGCTTCCGGTCCCTCTGTGATGACCTCACTTCGGCTGCGCCTTTCGGTTGCCCAGGCAACCCGGACGCTCCTCCGTGGACAGGTCTTTCTATGACTAAAAACATCAGTGACAGATTGTGCCCTCGCAGCTACCAGAACCCACCACCTCACTGACTATTTTAAGCGCACCTCTCATAGCACCAATTGGATAGCCCGGTATAATGGTGTCGATTGAGCTCACATATGGATCCAAGTGTAAAAGCACTATGTGTAAAGCGCCCTGCCACAACAGGTCCTGTTACTGTAAGTCTGCGGGGGCCTCAGTGTAGAAACCGTATTATGCAGAGAGTTAACCTATAAGAGGAAAATAGAGGTCCCCTAAAGTCTGGCCTGCACTATCTAGGGACAAAAATAAAAAAACGTTAGCTATAACGACTGCATACTGTGCGTGATGTAAATGTGTTAGACATAAATAAACTTATTAAACATATTGAACCTATACAATATATGTGAAAGTGTAGAACGTATCAAAAAAGATGCACAAAAAACGTGAAAAAAATCCTTTGGTGAGTGAAAAAACTAAGTTTGTGTATGCGAAAAAAATTCGTAAATGTTGATCCAGCTGTGTGAATAGCCAGAAACAAAATGTTAACGTGGAGAAAAATGAAGATTGAATGTGTCAATGTAGTGAACTGACTTGAATCCCGAGAAAGGGACCCTGCTATTAATGGGCAGACTATACCGTGGTGCCATGCTAAATTGTGTGGGGCCCTACGAGCTTGATTGGTTAACGATGGAGGTTACAAGCCTACCGACTCGCTTTGGGGCTCATGAGAGGTACGCCTGAACTGAACAGATTTTAGCTGGACTGTAGTCCAAACCGACATTAATCTTATTACCAAACTAGACAACATCCACTAAAACAATTAACGGGTATTAGATATTAGCACAAAGTCCTTGGTCACCGGCTCAAACGGCCGTGATATACTATGTGTCCCTGATGGCCAGTTCCATGGTCTCCCTTCTTTCTGTTAAGGTAAGAAAACCGGTCACTGTCTTTAGGGTATTAGGGGCAGACCCCAGGTTATTTTACCAGGCGAACACACTTTACAAGAAGACATTCCACGAGAATTTCTCGTTCAATAGTGATTATCTATTACATGGAATATCACTATCCGAATACCACCGGGAGAAACTGATACCCAGGGGGTTCAGAGTGAAAAACGTCCCTACCATCGGCCGATACAATCCGGAGTTCTGTAGAAAATGGGTGGGCATCCTAGATCTCATCTTGCTGGTGGTGGAGGAGGCAGGCCGAGAACTGAAGTTAACTAGAGTGAAAGTTTCCAAACTTGAAACGGAGCATAAGACTGTGTTACATTCTGACTCTAATCAAGAATGGTTACACAAATTACAGAAACAGTGTGAGGATTATAGAAAAGACCTCATCAAATTTAAACGTAATAAACACCAAATTGTGAAAGAGGACTATGATCTGAATAATGTGTACAGGTGGCTGATGGGAGGAGAAGGGGGTCAGAGTACCACCTACAACTCTAGAAACAAGCACAGCTGGCGGAAAAGGAGAGAGATGCGGTTCCATGCCACAGGCACCTCCAATAGCGACAGTGAGATTGCCCTCCAGGATTCAGAGGACTTCACTCTTAATACATCAGTCCCTTTAGGGACACCAGCGGGGACCCCAAGAGAAAAAGGAAAAAGAGGGGGACGCCCACCCGCCGGGGCGGGCAGTGCATGCGAATTAAGAGGGCGGTCGGCCAACAAGAATCGCTAGTGTACAACCTTTCCAGTAGATCCTTCTCAGAGATTGAACTTAGTGTTCTAGAGAAGGGTCTTTCTTTGGTCCCCACTAATCCTTTTAACGAGTTTAAGTGGCAGGTGGAGCTACACCGTTTTTCACGTAAGCTGAGACTACAGGAATTTTTCCAGAGGACTAATCGTGAAGGGAACACGAGCACTACCGGTGATTCCCCGCACGAGAAATTTTATTACACACGGCACAAATCATCTTTTGATCCACCCTCCACTAATTCGTCCATACAGTCGTTCACGAGACTATTGAATGATTCAGTCCTAAAATATATGGCAGCCACGGCTACTACACATCAGAATTTATCCAGGGCTGAACGGGTGGCACTTAAACAACTCGAGGCATACCGTGACGTTGTATTCCGTCCTGCGGACAAGGAGGGTGGCCTTGTAATTTTAAATCTTTCTGATTACATCAAGGAAATCGATAACCAACTAGCAGTGGCGGAAACATATGAAGAATTGGTGCAAGACCCGTCGGCCATATACCAACAGGAGTTATTTCAGCTTCTAGACCAAGCTAAAGCTAGTGGTCAGCTATCTGCCAAGCTATGTGAAGCACTCAAGCAGGACCATCCAGTAGTCCCCATTCTCTTTTCAGTACCCAAGATACATAAAAACGCCAGTGCACCACCGGGAAGGCCGATAATAGCGGCCAGAGACTCTATTTTTCAGCCTCTCTCTATTTTCCTTTATAGCATTTTACAACCCCTCATCGTGAAACACCGCAATTTCATCAAAGACACCACCAGTTTTTTAGAACGGATCAACAAGGTGGGGTTAGTGCCGCCAGAGACCTTGCTTTGTGTCATTGACGTTAATAGCCTGTACACAAGCATCCCCCACGAGGCAGGTCTACGTGCCATGAGGAACTTCTTAATTGCGGAAAAAATGGAAGTTATCAATAAAGATCTTTTTATGGAGCTGTTAACCATGACCCTGGAAAATAACTTTTTTCTCTTTAACGGTAAATTTTATCGCCAAAAAACCGGGTGCGCGATGGGGAGCAACGTCTCCCCATCATTTGCAAATATCTTCATGTTCCAGGAAGAACAGTCAGTTTTCTTTGACAGCAGGGCAATAGCACAACACATACTAATGTTTACCAGATACATTGACGACCTGTTCCTATTATGGACTGGGGGCCGGGAGGCCTTTGAACAACTGATGGTGGACACCAACAACAGACAGTCAACAATTAAATATACTCATCAAATAAATGGTGAGACGTTAAATTATCTGGATGTCAAAGTGACCCTAACAGAAGGCAGACTGTCGACCAGTCTATATTCAAAGCCAACTGACAAAAACGTACTACTGCGGGCCAACAGCCACCACCCTAAGCCGCTTAAGGACGGCCTTCCAAGGTCTCAAATGATAAGAGCCTCCAGGATTATCAGTGACCGTTCTCTCCTGGACTGTTGGTGAAGAAGTTTGAACAGAGGGGCTATGATCCACATAAATTGCAACAACAAAAGGCAGAAGTAATGCTGATTCCGAGAGACACACTCCTGAAATCCACCCCCAAGCCTACCAAAGCAGTGATTCCATTTGTAAATACCTTCAATACCGCAAATCCAGGGCTCTGTGGTCGATCATCTCAACAGACAAGACGTTACCGTCAATGAAAGATAGAAGACCCATGTTGTGTTTCTCTAGGGGTAAAAATTTCAAAGACACTATTGGCCATACTGATATTACAGGGTTTCAAGGGGAGGTAGAGAAGAAATCTTCTCCCTTTTTAACTAAGGCACCAGGGTGCTATAAGTGCCTTGGATGCACAACATGTGCCAGTATGATAGTTGGGACTTCCTTTAAACACCCACATAGATAGAAAAGATATTACATCAGACACGTGTTAACGTGTACAACGACCCACATAGTATACCTACTAACATGCCCATGTGGGTTACTTTATGTAGGTAAATCAATAAGGACAATGCGAGAGAGAATGGCCCTGCATAGGACGGCAATCAAGCAGGCCCTGTTGGGTAAATCATCAGAACAGCCGGTGGCACGCCATTATGCGACCGCGGGCCATTCCCTAATTGACATGAAACATCAGATCATTGACCACGTTCCCAGGAATCCCAGAGGAGGTGACCGTGACCGCAAGCTTCTACAAATAGAATCCAAGTGGATCCACGAGTTAGGCACGGTCAGCCCGGGTGGACTGAACGAGAAATTCTCGTGGAATGTCTTCTTGTAAAGTGTGTTCGCCTGGTAAAATAACCTGGGGTCTGCCCCTAATACCCTAAAGACAGTGACCGGTTTTCTTACCTTAACAGAAAGAAGGGAGACCATGGAACTGGCATCAGGGACACATAGTATATCACGGCCGTTTGAGCCGGTGACCAAGGACTTTGTGCTAATATCTAATACCCGTTAATTGTTTTAGTGGATGTTGTCTAGTTTGGTAATAGGATTAATGTCGGTTTGGACTACAGTACAGCTAAAATCTGTTCAGTTCAGGCGTACCTCTCATGAGCCCCAAAGCGAGTCGGTAGGCTTGTAACCTCCATCGTTAACCAATCAAGCTCGTAGGGCCCCACACAATTTAGCATGGCACCACGGTATAGTCTGCCCATTAATAGCAGGGTCCCTTTCTCGGGATTCAAGTCCGTTCACTACATTGACACATTCAATCTTCATTTTTCTCCACGTTAACATTTTGTTTCTGGCTATTCACACAGCTGGATCAACATTTACGAATTTTTTTCGCATACACAAACTTAGTTTTTTCACTCACCAAAGGATTTTTTTCACGTTTTTTGTGCATCTTTTTTGATACGTTCTACACTTTCACATATATTGTATAGGTTCAATATGTTTAATAAGTTTATTTATGTCTTACACATTTACTTCACGCACAGTACGCAGTCGTTATATCTAACGTTTTTTTATTTTTGTCCCTAGATAGTGCAGGCCAGACTTTAGGGGACCTCTATTTTCCTCTTATAGGTTAACTCTCTGCATAATACGGTTTCTACACTGAGGCCCCCGCAGACTTACAGTAACAGGACCTGTTGTGGCAGGGCGCTTTACACATAGTGCTTTTACACTTGGATCCATATGTGAGCTCAATCGACACCATTATACCGGGCTATCCAATTGGTGCTATGAGAGGTGCGCTTAAAATAGTCAGTGAGGTGGTGGGTTCTGGTAGCGCGAGGGCACAATCTGTCACTGATGTTTTTATTCATAGAAAGACCTGTCCACGGAGGAGCGTCCGGGTTGCCTGGGCAACCGAAAGGCGCAGCCGAAGTGAGGTCATCACAGAGGGACCGGAAGCACAGCGGGAAGCCGCGTCTCCGGTCCACGCACGAACACTGGCGGGCTTCTACTAGATATAAGGTATGTGTTTGCTTTCATGTATTGTTACACACCTTGACAAAGGGGCGGGTGAGCCCCGAAACGTCGGCTTCCTTGTATGTTTTGAATACAGCTATTTGATTTAAAACTCCCTGAGTGCCGCTGCCTTCTATTTTGAGATTCTGAAAAAGCTTTTTCAGAGGGCACCAGGGCAATTTCAAGACTTTGGAATGAGTGCCGGCCCGCACCCATTATATATATATATATATATATATATATATATAGAATGACGGAGGTCGGCGGCACTCAGAGACTTTCACATCCAGGTTTAGTCAAACATAAAGTGCATTTAATCGGTCAACGTTTCGGGGGACGGACCCCCTTCCTCAGGACACTGCAAACTAGTGACAAAAACAGAAAATACAACTTAAATACCTTACCTATCCAGGATACCTCCGACTGTCCCCACGCCCACGCCGCCGAGAGAACGGGACCCGCGCTTCCGGCAACGCGTCTCCTGCACCACCCGGAAGTCGCGTCATCCAGCCGCACGGGCTCACTAGTGACGCGGGTGGCAGTCGGAGGCCCCGGTTACCATGGAGACGCGGCGCAGCGTTGCGACGCTGCGCCGGTCCAAGTGACACATCTATAAAAACAACGATATCAGAGTGACAAGACTGACAATTAAGAGCATAAATGTTAAGCAAACATGTGTGAAAAAAATGAAATACATATTTAAAAATAGGTGTTAAAGTGCATGTCAGTGCATTATATATAAAAGCACACATTGATAGTACGTGACAATTATATCTGAACCTTATACATATCAGTGCTGTGAACAATATCAGTATACAGGTATGCATCTTAACAATAAGACCATCCAAGTCCCCCTGGTGCTTTCCATCGGAGCTCGGACACTGCCCACCAGGTCTCTACCTACCCAAAAATAGTGGTAAAGGAGCTTCTTAGTAATTTAACTATGGAACTAGGGTACATTACATTAGAGCCATTTAATAAAATTAATGTCCACCCATCGGTTAGGAATATCGTGTATTCATGTCATCTAGAGAAAGCATTGTAGGTGAAGCTGTTCATTAAGACCTCTAGGGTGGATGGTATCTAATTTAAAGATCCACCGAGCTTCCAATTGGAGTAGTTGGGCTGCTCTGTCACCTCCACGGTGGGAAACCGGGATATGATCCACAATTTTATATCTGATCGCTGCCACATTGTGGCGCATCTAGGCGAAGTGGCGAGCCACCGGTTGGTCACTTTTGCCAGAGTTCAAGGCCGCCCTAATAGCCGACCTATGTTGGGCCATGCGTTCCTTGAACTGGCATTGGGTCTTGCCCACATAATATAGGCTGCAAGGACATATCAGTACATAAATTACATAAGATGAACTGCACGTTAAGGGCCACGTGATGTTAATTTTCTTGCCAGTATGAGGGTGGAAAATAAAATGTGGCAGCGATCAGATATAAAATTGTGGATCATATCCCGGTTTCCCACCGTGGAGGTGACAGAGCAGCCCAACTACTCCGATTGGAAGCTCGGTGGATCTTTAAATTAGATACCATCCACCCTAGAGGTCTTAATGAACAGCTTCACCTACAATGCTTTCTCTAGATGACATGAATACACGATATTCCTAACCGATGGGTGGACATTAATTTTATTAAATGGCTCTAATGTAATGTACCCTAGTTCCATAGTTAAATTACTAAGAAGCTCCTTTACCACTATTTTTGGGTAGGTAGAGACCTGGTGGGCAGTGTCCGAGCTCCGATGGAAAGCACCAGGGGGACTTGGATGGTCTTATTGTTAAGATGCATACCTGTATACTGATATTGTTCACAGCACTGATATGTATAAGGTTCAGGTATAATTGTCACGTACTATCAATGTGTGCTTTTATATATAATGCACTGACATGCACTTTAACACCTATTTTTAAATATGTATTTCATTTTTTTCACACATGTTTGCTTAACATTTATGCTCTTAATTGTCAGTCTTGTCACTCTGATATCGTTGTTTTTATAGATGTGTCACTTGGACCGGCGCAGCGTCGCAACGCTGCGCCGCGTCTCCATGGTAACCGGGGCCTCCGACTGCCACCCGCGTCACTAGTGAGCCCGAGCCCGTGTCGAACAGGCAGAAGCAATCGCTGGGCTGAGATGCTGATCGCATCTCTGGCATGCACAGCAGCAATCAGGTCTGAATTAGCCCCAATGAGTGGTTACTAATACTTACCTACTCTCCTGCAAGTTGCGGTAGACTCCCAATTTTTCGGCTAGTCCCCCGCAGCCACATAAGAGTGACAGCATCTCCCGCGTTCTACCTGCTTCCTAGGGCGGCGGGCAGGATGAGCCTGAGGAGATTACATAGGAAATAGCAGCGCTAAATGGAGGGGGTGAGGCTAAATTTAGATTTTGCATCATTTAGCCCCACCTCTTTCCACAGACCTGGCTCCATCCCAACATCCCGGACCCACCCCCCGAAGTGCCAAGCAGCGTCAAGAGAGCTGAAAAGTAGTTAACTATGCTGAAAAGAGGTGGGTGATCCCAGCAGCCAAGCACTAGCATTGTGATATATATATATATATATATATATATATATATATATATATATTATATACTCATGAGCAGTCTGCCCCTGGAGCTCACACTCCACCAGCTCCACACACGGTATCCCCCTGAGGACAGTGCTGTCTTGATGAAACAGTTTCCCCATTGTGAAGTCTTTTGCGTCTAGATTAATGCTGCCGTGAAAGACTTCTTAGTTGCCCTGCAGGAAGATACAGCACATGAGCAGCCGTTCTGCAGCACTGCCAGGATCCTGAGCACCGGTCACATGACCAGATCCCGTGGGAAGTTATAGGCATCTTAGAATGTCATATGACGTGGAAAACATACTGAGCTGCAGTTTTCATACAGTATATATCAATCCATCTGACTGTTTAAAACATACAGGTTATATACCGTAGACATGGTTTTCATGGCACCACTTCGATTCCTAAGGCACCGCTGCCGTTTCTATAATGGGTGCAGTGTGTGCGGTGCACACAGGTTCGGGTCCAGAGGTGGCCACCTCTGCATACGCTGCACCCATTTTCTAAATAACCACCCCTCCGGAGTCCCGTGCCGATGTCCACAGCGGTGTTAAAACTCCGTGAAAATGGGCGCATGCGCAGTACAAGAATCACTGGAAAAATGGCCGCCGTAGAGCGCTCTAGTTCTCAGACTCTCAGCGCTGCCGGCAGAGAGGAGGCAGCACTCGGGCCTCCTCCTTTCTTACAGCGCCCCTGTAAGGCATGTATAGCTACCAAATGCCATTGTAATAATACATTTCTCAGAATGAGTCGCAGATTCTGCCAAAATACTGTATAACTTTCTAACAGAGAGGAGAGAAGGGCCTATTACACAGATTTTTCAACATAACAAAAATGTTGCAGGTGCTATAGAGATCTTGTAGGTCTCAAAAAATGTAATGAGGGGACTAGTACAGTACATCTCGCAATGCTCAGCCTAAGGGGGCCATTCAGTTGTTTATGCGCCCATCTAAAGTGACGGAGATGGGGGGCACTGTTTAATTGGGTTTTTTCTGTTTACACGCTGATCACGCCCTGCATTGTCAGGTTTAGCCGCATAAATTGGCTAAACCCAACTAAAGGTCTGGACGCAACACAAAATGTGCAATTTAGGCACCCAAAAAAGTTGCAGAGTTTTTCTTTAATTGCTGAATTTTTCTCAGTGATATTAATTATCTCCAAATAATGTCAGCCAACAAAAGTAGTAGCATTCTTGCTTAAATTAATAATTTTGTTCCTATGTATTTCTATTTCATAGCGTACCAGACCTACATTTAAAAGACTGATGAGATGTACCAAATCACATTACAGTTCTGCAAAGTGGACAGCACATTTGGTTAATACATATGCAAACTGTACGGAACATTTTTCTGCTATATAAACCTGCCACTGAAAATGCTTGGATATTCCAATCCCTTTAAAGAGACATATTTCTGTGATTCTGTATAGCTTTGTCATAACATTTATTTTCAAGGGGATAAAAAGTCTAAAGTCCAATTACCTTTAGCAAAATTGCAGTGTATAAATTGAAAGAGCACAAGAACAATGGAAATCTTATAGCCGTCAAGAAATACGGGACCAAAGGCTAAATATTAAATGCAGACAAGTTACAGAGTTAAATAAAAGCAATTAATTTATCATTACGTACATAACTGTACGATTGCGTTAATTTGATGTCATATTAATTATGCTGTCGCAAGATACAGTTACAATACATTATTTATCAGCTTATCAATTATGCATTTGTGCAGTACTCATAAACTGGGACGTTAACGCTCTACTTAATTAGCCGAAACATGTTCGTCAGCAGTGCACTCCTTACCAGTAATACAAGACAATTATTTTGTTGTTTTATCTAAGAACGGGTCTCCAGTATTTACAAAAAAATACATACTGAAATAACCGATTTAGTTTCAGCAACTTCCAGCATTTTCATAACTAAGGAAATTGTGTTATTTGTCTTTGAAATCATTATTGAATTGATATATTTGAAAGTTCCTTAAGCGTTTTACTGTGCGCCACTTTCACTTCTGCTGAAAGTGGGACTGACTAATTAATTGGGTACATAAAGACTGGCAGCCATATACAGTGTCGGACTGGGGCATGTAGGGCCCACTGGGGAAATGCGGCGGTAGGAGCCCATGTTTAGGGGTGTGGTCAGTCTGCTGAGGGGGTGTGGTCATTTGGTTTGACTAACCATTAGAAAGTGCAACCTCTGGGCCCCTTCATAAATATATACAGTAAATTCAGCTGCTGCATGCATGATAATGTACCAGATTAATAACAGCATAAAATACACCATAGTCCAGTATAAGGTAACATATGTATAATGTATAATTCAAGTGCACAGTCTGGAACCTAATCCTTAGAGCAGGAGGTGGGCCCCCAGGCTATGGGGCCCACCGGTGGTTTCCCGTGTACCCCTGTGGGCCAGTCCAAGCCTGGCCATATATAAAAGACACTCCCTAGAATCCCAGATTAAAAAAAGATGGGAAGCAAGTAACTAGACACAATAAACCTTTATAAACTTCTCAATGAACCACATCACTGATTTTCTCAGGCATCCCCCAATTTGACAAGGCTGCACCACTCAAAAGGGTGTCAGGGTATTGCAGAATACAATAGAAGCCTCTCTGGCAGTAAATTGTTTAAATGTTTATAGTAAGCCATTAAGGCTTTTTTTCTTTTTTTTTCTTTTGTTATTTCTCCTACCTAAACAGGTCAGGAAATTAATTGAACCTGTATACCATGATTATTGTACAACTGTGGTAATTGGTAACAGAGACATTCATTAAATGGATACTGATCATCTGCCATAACTGCTCAGGTGACAAACACTATCTGCAAGGCAGCGCAGATCTTTAAATAGAAAGTACCTGGCTGCAAATTCAAGTGTATCTGATCACTAGACGCACTCATTCACATCATCCAGGAAATTTAATAAGGCTGTGTAAAGAGCAATCTGTATGCAAAGTCTTTATATTCAGAGTTTGGGGAATTGCAAATAGGGCTAAAAGTGTTACAATAACATAACTTCAGTATCTCTCTATAGATATACATACACATAGACGCAGAACTACCGGCGGTGCAGTTAAGTGGCCAACCACCGGTGGCATTACAATGAGTCAGTCAAAATCATTATATGCCTCCACTGTGCCGTGGGCCGCCAGTCCCCCAGTAACATTGTCTAAGGTGCGGTCTGCACAATCCGGCACGGCTAGAGGGGAGGAGGGGTTTATCTCTTCCCAGCTTTTCCTCTTTACTCCTTGTTTCTACGAGACCCCAGTTTCCTCTGTACCCGAGTCTGTCCTCTGCTCTGACTCACCGCTGATGTAGTTGTGATCATGAAGGGTTGGCTCTCTGCAGGAGGTTGTGTTGAAGATGTAGGGCCTAATTCAGTAAGGATTGAAATTTCGGCTGATTAGCAGAATATGCAATCCTGTTGTTAGCATGCGGGGGGGGGCCCATCTCAGGGCAAGGCCGCCCAGCATGTTGACTGCCGCCCTCCCCCCTTCAAAAAGCAGAAATTGCGATAACTTGTTAGCAGAAATTAAGTATACCTCCTGCCGGCGCAGCTTATATGCACCCGCAGGAGGCCACTTATATGCGCAGCCGCCGCGATCCCACTCCCGCCTCGCCCCATTCGCACCACCCCTCGTTTGCCGGCCTCTTCAATGCTCCATCTCCACCCTGGAAACGGAGCGTTGCGATCCAACCTGAATTAGCCCCGTAGCTTCATCTGACTCTCTCTCCAGCTTACTGGTTCTCTTTAGCCCACTGGTCTGATGCTGAGCACAGCAGCGTCAGACAGTCTTCCGTCATATGTGTGCCTGCATTACTTTGTAGAGTGATATGTAAGGGGCACTACTACCGTGTGGCACATTTGGTAAAAGGAGCTCGACTGTGTGGCATAATGTGTATAAGGAGCTCTACTGTGTATACGAAGCTGTACTGTGGCGCAATGTGAATAAGGGCCACTACTGCGTGCATAATATGAATAAGGGACACTACTGTGTGGTATAACGTGAGTAAGGGACGCTACTGTGTGGAGCAATGTGAATAGGGAACACTACTGTGCGGCGCATTGTGTATAAGGAGCTTGACTGTGTGGCATAATGTGTATAAGGAGCTCTACTGTGTATAAGGAGCTGTGCTGTGGCGTAATGTGAATACGGGCCACTACTGCATGCGTAATATGAATAAGGGACACTACTGTGTGGTGTAACGTGAATAAGCGACACTACTGTGTGGCGCAATGTGAATAAGGGCCACTACTGCATGCGTAATATGAATAAGGGACACTACTGTGTGGTGTAACGTGAATAAGCGACACTACTGTGTGGAGCAATGTGAATAAGGGACACTACTGTGTGGTGCAGTTTGAATAGGGAACACTACTGTGTGGCATAACGTGAATAAGGGGCTCTACTGTGGTGTAACGTGTATAAGGAGTACTACCGTGTGGTGTAACATGTATAACGAGTCATACTGTGTGGCACACTGTTTAAGGAGCTCTATAGTGGCGTAATTGTGTTTATATACCCTACAAAAAGGATACTATAGCCCTTGAAATGTGTATAAAATATACAGAATAAAGATGAATTATATTATAAGGATATTTCCAGGAATGAATCTCTACAACTTGGGTCTGTCTCTAAAACATTTGGCAGTTATCGTCAATTAAGCCCCTAGATCAAAACCAATCCAATAAAGTGCAACTGGATTAGTAGCAGAAATTCCAGGTTGCACTGAATGTACAAGTACCCTTCAGATATGAAAAGACGGTCTTACGCATTGTATGCGTGATTCAGAGCTGCGCAAAAAGCTGCTGCACTGAAAGCAACCACTATCAGTGCCCATCTTCTCCAGATTAGAATAAGATATCTGCCTACCCTCATCACTGAGTAGCCCACAAGTCTGTCTCCATGACCTTGTTGCACTTATCCTGAGTGCCGCCAAGTTAAATCTATTTCTCCTGCAAGTGGAGATCGGGCTCCCTTGCGTGATTTGCAAATATGTCACCCTTTGTACACCTTGCAAGGATGCACAGTGCAACAAAATCGCAGATACTTTGTGTTGCGTACTTGTCTAGAAAGTGAAAGTATGTGTAATCCAACATGTTATCATGTATAAGACATATAGGAACATTTAGAAATGTGGTCTGGATTTTGGACACTCAAACGGCTTTATAGTGCATTGTACGGAAATATATATACTGGTTAAAAAAGGAAAATGCAATATCTTGAGCTCATTAATGGTATGATAAACCACACACTGTAATAATATAATGATTGCATGGGCTACTGGTAATTGGGCAGATACTACCAGAGACTGTAACCCTTACTTGACATTGCATTGTCAGCGGAAGGGACCTGTGTGCAGACTCCGTTTGTGGGCCCCTCCTCTCCCGTAGCAGTCACCGCCGCTGTTAACGCTCTCAGCACTGAGGCTCTGGCACAGTGCCAGAGTCTACAGCGCATGCGCTGGACTCTGAAAAAAATGGCTGCTGCGCCATTTTTTCTGAGTCCTACGCATGCGCTGTAGACTCTGGCAGTGTGCCAGAGTCACTAGTGCTCAGTGCACTAGCAGCGGCGGTGATGGCTGCGGGAGAGGAGGGGGCCCACACACACAGTTGCCGATGGACGCCGGAAAGGTAAGTATAGAAGAAATGGGTGCAGTGTGTGCGGTGTGGGCCCCCTCTGGACCCAGGGGCCCGTGCATAGATACACCAGTGATTGTCAGGATTACAGAATGTTCATGCTAGAACTTGCTATAAAATATTGAGCAGGAAAAGGGGATTTGTGAGCTTGTTTACAATGGTTTGAGCTATAGATCCTTTAAGATTCCCTGAAATGTTCATTTTAAGATGTGTTGTCTCTAGAAACAGGCACAGTTCTTAGTCCTTGCACACAGAAAACTAAGAGCTATAATAAAATATGATTGTATTTTCACCCAACTGCTTATTACAGCATTTCTGTCCTCTGCCTCTAGGCAGTGGATTTATAAATAAAAAGAAACTGCAATGTAAAAGTTTCTCTCTTAGAGAACCTCAGACGTAACATTAGTTTATAATGATTCTATCTTTTTTTCTATTAGATCGTGTTCCGAAAAATCAGTGATGTAAAGAAAGAAGAAGAGGAGCGACAGAGACAGAAGAATGAAGTGACCCTTACTATCCCAGTAGACCACCCTGTACGGAAGCTCTTTCAAAAATTCAAACAGCAGAAAGAGTTGCGAAATCAAGGCTCGGCACACAGTGACCTGGAACGGAACCAGCTCCAAGTGGAGAAGCGTTCATTGCACAATGGGGCAGTCATTACTGGCACTAGCGTTGTAACCGTGTCCCAGATAACGCCTATTCAGACATCTCTTTCTTATGTTAGAACGAGCGAGTCTTTGAAACAGAACAACAGAGATGCGATAGAACTAAAGCCAAACGGCAGTGGTGACCCAAAATGTCTTAAAGTTACCAGTCCCATGCGGGTCAAGAATGCTAATGCAAAGGGTTGGCTGAAGCTGAAGAACAACATCCAAGTCCACGAGGAGAAGAAGGAGGACTGGAACAATGTTACAAAGGCAGAGTCCATGGGCCTGCTTACAGATGACCCCAAATGTTTAGATCCAGAAAGTGGAGTTTCTAAAAACCCCTTGAGGAAAACAGACTCTTGTGACAGTGGTATTACAAAAAGTGACCTTCGTCTAGACAAAGCAGGAGAGACACGCAGTCCACTTGAACATAGTCCAGTTCAAGCAGATGCAAAGCACCCTTTCTACCCTATTCCTGAACAAGCCTTACAGACCACGCTGCAAGAGGTGAAACATGAACTCAAGGACGACATCCAATCACTAAGCTGTCGCATGGCGGCTCTTGAGCAGCAGGTGTCAGAAATCCTAAAACTACTGTCTGAAAATAAAGCCCCACCAACTCCCCCTAAAACTCCTTCCAGCCCCCTCCAAATACCATGTCAGGATATTTTTAGTGTTTCAAGGCCAGTGACACCGGAGTCTGAAAAGGATGAGATTCATGTATAGCATATACTGTACATGTGTGTGAGTGGGTGTATGAATGCATATATATGTATATATGCAGTCATATTTAATCTTAATGTCTTCTGTGCACTGTTCCCTCTAAGCTGAGCCATTGGGAAGAAGAGTCTAAAACTTGTTAGGAAATGTCATGGTGCAGGGTTGTACTGAACAGCATATTTTCAAACCAAATTTTGGGGTCAATCTCTCATTAGACTAGAGAGACCTACACACCGGGCGATTTGAATGATGGACGATATGAACAATGAACAATTTTTCAGTAACAATTTTTAGCATACACACTGAATGATTTGTATGAACGATTTGACATTGCAAACATCAATATCGTCCAAATTGGCTTCCATGAATAAAAGGTGATAGACCATAGATGAACGACTGTGGGGACGCGCATCGTTCATCGTTGATGACTACACACTGAACGATATTAACGGTATATTGTTCGTTTTTCAACTATATCGCCTATATCGCTATAAATTATCTATAGGTGTGTAGGGCCCTTCAAATTTTAACTCTGATTTCCCAAGCTCCCTGCTTGGAGGGAACATGGCTGCAGTGTCACTTGAATATAATATTTTATCAATTTTTGATGTGTAATTATTGCATGTCCAGCTGGATTCTGGCCTGCCAAAGAAATGATCCTTAATATAGATATTGCTTGTAAAATATGCAGTTGACTGCATGCGTTCTTTACATTAATTTATAATCTTCAGTACACAAATTATTTGTATATTAAGAGGCATACTGTTATATTTAAATATCAGGGTCCAACCTGCCAATATTGCGAGGAGAAAAAAAAAGCTTCCATCTTTAATGTGTTTAAATAATTCATAGAGCAAAATAATGTTTCGTAATCCAACACATAACAACAACAACCAAAAAATATCAATGGAGTATATGGAAAATTCAGGTTAAAGATGACTCAGAGAATAGGAATAAGTGTTTTAGCACTTCTACTGTTTAAAGTGAGGTTATTTCCATAGTGCACACTTGTTTGCTGTAAATTCATAGACATGGCTCTCTTGGACAGCCTACATATGATGCGTTCATGAGGAGGTTATCTGCAGTCTAAAACTATGCATAAACGGATATTGCTCTCTATACCACCTGCAGGCTAGTATAAGTACTATATCTGACCACTAAAAGTCAAAGAATAATATTAAAAAATTTTTATAATCAAAACATAGTTTAATATATATATATAATCATATATCTTCATATATGCTGTAGCAGTCACTTACTATTGAGGTCTATGAAATGAGTCAATAAATATACAATTTAAATAAATATAATAAAAGCTATGCATTTTTTGAAAATTAAGTTAATAGCGAAATTCACTACACTTTAATTATATGCTACACCTGAAAACAATATATATATATATATTTTTATAGATCTCCTCCAGGTATGTTACCTGTTGATTTCATATGTGTATAGCTGCATGGAAATGCAACTGGATCGCTCTCAGAATTAAGAACTGTTTCAGATAAACTGAGTTACAGTTACGTACGGACCGACATATCCACAGAATGTAAAGTTCCTCCTGTTATGGCGTGTTCTAAATACATTTTGTCCAGTAGCAGGGCCATCTTAATGTAAAAGGAAAACTGGGCAGCTGCCTGGGGCTCCGTCAAGCAGGGTCAGGCTGGGCCAGGGAGCATTTGGACCAACTGTGCGCTACAATAAATTTTACTTACTTTTTGATCTGTCCTTAATCTGTAGGCCAGTATTTCCCAACCCTGGTCCTCAGGGCACATTAACAGTCTAGGTTTTCAGGATGACCATGCTTGAGCACAGATGGTTAAATCAAAATATCTGATGCACTAATTAAGTCACCTGTGCTCAAGTATGGCCATCTTTAAAACCCAGACCGTTAGCGCACCTTGAGAACAGAGGCTGTGAAACACTGCTCTAAGCCTTATAAAGACTTCTTATAGAGGAGTATAAAAAAAAGTGCATTTATTTATGGACAAATTCTATTCAAATGAGATGATGAGGATTGTAGTTGCCATGAGTCTGCAGAGACGGTATCTCATGTGACGCATCACATAAGCAGCCTAGAACGCCACGATGGATGAATATGAAATATTGGCAACGCCATACACGTCATGTACTACAGAGCTTTATGTAACAGTGACATATTGATATTATCAGTGACAAGGTGTCTGTTTTTATAAATTGAATAATGTGTTTATAACAAGGAAGAAGAAACTCTGCCACAACAATTTATAAGCACTATATATATATATATATATATATATATATATATAGATATATATAGATAGATAGATAAAACTTGTAAATTAGTATTTAAAAATGCAGACCATTTCCTAATATCTAACCTGAAGTATAATTTTGTAACCAATATTAAGTGTACAGTTTATCAAGTTCTTCCAAGTATGCAAGTGGCGAATCCTATTTACATGTGAATGGTGGTTGTAAAGAATATAAAAAGTTAATGCTTCTATTTTTCTTAATTTATAAAAAGTGTAGTAAGCTGAATAACCTCGCTAACAATATTCTGATAGAAACCCCCCACCCATCTAAGGAGCTTTTCAAATAACGCTTGAAAAGCAAAGAAAATCTCAGCATCCATGATATTCGTGGATCTGTTGAAACCCCACCCACTAGCTGCACCCACATTTCATGGCCACTTCTTGCTCAACTATGCCCCTTTCTCTGTCCAAAAAGCAGTACAACCAAAATTAGACCTAGCTATGGGTACGGGAAGTGGTTACGTGGCCGGCGCACAGGATCCCGGCGGTGAGCATAACGACGCCGGGATCCCGAACACTCACAATGCTGCCAGCCACACTACCGGCTAACAGGGGCTATTCCCACTCGTGGGTGTCCACAACACCCATAGAGTGGGAAAAGAACCTGTGGCGAGCGCAGCGAGTGTCTTCATTCCGCTCACCATTCTGGCGGCCGGGATCCTGGCATTGGTATGCTGACCACTTAACCCCAACCCATGGGTACAACCTATACCAGTTTAAGATAACTGTAATAGGCATCCAGCAAAAATCCCTATACAGATGGGTCCACGTTTATCTTGACCTTTATTAGGATTAACTGAGACTGGCCAATCGGACTTAATCCCGTGCTGTAATGACTTCATCCCCTGCTGTATTGTTCTCTGTATAGATGAATGGTTTATGCTAATAAGTCATGTTGTGCCTAGGCGCAGAAAACTAGTCAAGATAACTGTGAACCCATCTGTACCTAGCAATAATACCCTCTTTGATCATTGACCCTGAACTGGGAGTGTGAATTGCTATTCGTGTTGGCATTTTGAGACTCTCCTCTCTATGTAATGCCAGCCAGTTCATATTGCTGGTGCGAGTAAAGACACATACTCCCTGACACTAGCCATGATGTAATGATGGGCCGGCGGAGTGCTTGCATAATGATTTGATAACCTAGTATTGCTGAAAGTTTATGACAATCGGGTATTTGATATTTATGATACCAGTGGGTACTTGTAAATTGCAATGTAAAAAACAAAAACAAAAAAACTGAGTGTGTTCTATTAAAGTACTTACTCATAAGATTATGTGAACTACTATATTGAATGCAGGAAAATAATAGTTTGCTTTTAATCATTGTATCCCCTGTACATTATATTAAGTGGCTCTTTGTTATATTCCAAGGCCACATCTACAGCAGTGACATTATGCACTTCTGATTGGTTAAAATGTCACAAGACATCACTCAATGCAGCTCATTAAACTCAGAAGCATGATCACCACCATGTACTGATTAGTGAACATAGATGATCAGGTGTCCTCTTTATCCATATGTATTGGTAATCCTGAACTATCCCAAATAGTGTGTTTATATTTATCAACATTTGTTTACCTAAGCACTTTCCTCCATGTTGGCGTCCGCTATAGTGAATTCACCAAGCACAGCACATTTCAAAATTGAAAGCTAAACCAAATTTCTAGTGTTCCAAACCAAACTGATCAGGTGCATTAACCAATGATCAGCTCCAAAGCATCATACGTAATAAGCTCCAGCTCTAACCAAGCGGCCTCTATAGGTGTCTCCAGCACTGAGAGCCAAAGTCATTGGGGGTAATTCAGAGTTGATCGCAGCAGCAAATTTCTTAGCAGTTGGGCAAAACCATGGGGGAACCAAAAAAAAAAAAAAAAAAGAAATACGACCTATTTTGCGCTAGTCTACACAATGGATGGTATTCTAAATATAAACAACAATAAATGGTATTATAAGTCCATAGATAGTCCAATGAATTTGTTTGTTCACAGTCCAATGTTCATATACAAAGATGCTTTTATCATCAAATGTTTTTCTGGATCGACAGCAGAATTCCAAAGGTACGCACCGTACTCACATAAGGGGTGTGTGTGTCTATTGCTCATTAAAGGTATCATTTCCATGGGATTCTCATACGGACTGGAAGTCATCGGGTAGATCTTCCTATGTTTTCTCTCTCTCGTGGAATGTGAAAGACATGAGAAGAAAAAAAGGACCAATAGTGTAGTACTTTCCCAATAATGATGGTAAATTGTGCGAAAGGGTAGAGTGTGATCTTTATCCTCTACTCAGTAATTCTTAACGTACCAAACTTACGTGGGTACGTATATCAATTCTCTTATAAAGGTATCTTTAGGGAATAGAGCCAAAATATTATCAGATGGTAGGGCGTACCCCAACTCACGTTTGGACGAAGGACAATATGCCCGTAATGGTTTCTTTCAGACCCCTTCTTTCAGTGCCAACTTCCGTGGTCCATATTAAGGTTTCTCTTATATTGATACCAGATGGTGGAAGAAACGTAAAGGAGGACTGATCAGGAGTAGTTAGAACAAAGAAATGTATTCAATAAAACTCAATAGATTAAAAAAACCTTATAAATGGAGGGAAAACCACTCAATTGAGGAAAAAGATATATTAAGTACACAGGACCTGGAGTGTGGTGAAGTCTGGCCTGCCATGCTCCTAGGGCTGAGATCCTCAATGGTGGAAATCCCCCCCGCCCCCGAATAAAACCAACGCGTTTCAACTTGTTGTCTTTGTCAAGGTATGTCTGGTGTTCTACAGTCACTGATATGTAAACTCTCCAGTTTAAGTCCACCCTTGTGTGGGGGGTAATTAATTGGGCCGTGGTGAAAAATGGCTTAAAACTAAGCTCAGGAGACTGTTTTGAGACATCCCCTAAATCACTATAAGCCGGACATTAAATACTGTAATTAGGAATCTTTCATATGTGGCTAAAAACATTAAAAGAAGCTCTAATTGTCGTTTGCTTTACAACACCCTTGGAACGCAAATGACATCCGGTGGACATCCGGTTACACCGTCTTCCGGTGCCTGAAGTCATAGACTCTGAGGATGATGCACCTCTGTGTGTCCCGCGCATCATCCCCATTCAGCGCTGACACGCACAACAGCGCTTGTGTTCCAGGAGGCGGAAGTGGCGGTATAATGCAATCCCGAAGGGAGGATGAGAGGAGGGACTATAATATTGACAGGCCTGTTAACACTTACATTAGGGTGCCAGAACATGATCATAAAATCCAAACCCCAAAGAGGGGGGGGGGGAGAATAACTCAATATACATAAAATCACATAATATGAAATTATTTAAAGCATAAATAAACATAAGATGGTATTATACAATGGGTAACCTTTTCAAGAGGGTGGATGTTATCATAAGTTAAATACTCAAAATTCCGGAATTCCTCATAATAGGGGATACTGGGGTCTAAGAGATCTTCATATCGGGGATACTGGGATATAAGCAAACACAAGGGAAACTGAGAAGTATTTTATGTCAGAAGTTTTTTTATGTCAAAAGACAGGCTCACCCTATATTAAATGAGGGCATACACATATGTACTATATAGTGAAACATTTAAGTTATACGGGATAGAAAAATATCCTGTATTTGTTAAATGTCCCTAAAGTGTCGGAATATGATTTTAATATTAAAAAGGGAATGTTTACTACAGCCATTCCATCTAGGCTGTAACTCATGGTTGTATAAAAATGAAGACATAACTGAACACAGGAGATAAACCAATCTTCTTATAAAAACCATTTTGGTTTCAAAATCAAGGTTCAGTCCTTTTGGGTCTAGTGTTCCAAGGTTAAAGATGGTTTGCATCTCCTTACGGGCCAACCTCTCTTCTGAATCATTTTTCCTTCAATTATTGTGGATTAGATGAATGCCGCAAAAAGACACCAAACCAGACAAGTTACACTCATGTTCTTTTTGAAAATGGGCTGATACTCCATGTGTCATGAGCCCGTTTTATATTTCTCACTTGTTTGTTCATTCTTTCTTTTCATTTTCGTGTGGTCCTGCCCACATATTGTTTATTACACGCACATTGTAACAGATAGACCACATTCTTGCTGTCACAAGTTATGAAGTCCCTAATTGGGAACTCCTTTTGATTATAGGTGGATGTGTACTTGGTTATGGCGGAGTTTGATCCTTTGCAATTTCTACACATTTGGCACGAGCCACATCTGTAGAATCCTTTTGATTTAATGGCGTTCTTTCAACACCCATTTGTAACACGCTGTTTACTACCTGTCTCCGTATATATTGTCCGCTTTTCGGTATACAAATCTTGGTCTTTCTGTGATATATTCCTTCAGGATGGGGTCTTTTCATAACACATACCAATTTTTTTTACAGTTTGTTCCAGATCTTTATATTGGCTATTGTATTTGGTAATGAATGTTATTCCTGATTTTTCTTTAAACTGTCTTTCATCTTTATTCTTTGAAGAGTCTACCAATCTTACGGGTGCCAGCATATCTTGCCTGTTTCTCATTACCATATTTTTCATATGATGTTTCCACCTTATTCTCATGATAGCCCTTATTAAGGAACTGTTCTTTAAGTGTCAATCCTTGTGTTCGGTAATCATCTATCCTTGAGCAGTTTTTTCTAATTCTGTGCAATTGACTCCTGGGTACCGATGCCAACCAATTGGGGTGGTGATTGCTGGTGAAGGGAATGAAGGAATTACAATCTATAGACTTCACGTATGTTTTGGTCCCTATCTTATCGGATTCTATAAAGATGGTTAAATCCCAAAAATGTACTTTTTCTTGGCTACTGTCATTCTTGTTAAGGTATTCGCAGAACGTCTCCAGTGAAGTAGGATCTCCCCTCCAGATGAATAAAACATTGTCGATGTATCTGACCCATAGCAACAGGTTTGCCCCCAGCTCATGCCCCCTGTACACAGATTGCTCCTCCCATTGAGCCATAAACAGGTTGACATAGCTGGGGGCAAACCTGGTGTCCATGGCTGTGCCATGAAGTTGCAAATAAAAGGAGTCATCGAAACAAAAAAAAGTTGTTGGCTAGTATAAGTTCAATGCTGTCCTTGACGAAAGTCTTCAGGTCCCCTCAGAAGTCTTTTTGAGCCAAAAAGAAGGTTGTTGCTTCTAACCCATGTTGATGATCGATAGCCATGTATAGCGATGTTACATCAGCGGTGACTAAGAAGTAATCTGATTCCCATTGTATCATGTTGAGTTTGTTAATCATCTGGTCTTCTGGGCCAGCAGTTGCAATATGTGATCGACATATTGGGATAAATTGGATGTAATAGAGTCCGTACCTGCGACGATGGGCCTCCCCAGTGGATGTTCTTTAACTTTGTGGATTTTGGCCAGGGTGTACATCACTGGAATAGATGGATGGAGAATCTCCATGTATTTTCGTTGACTTTCCGTGATGATCCTTATGTGTTTGTATTTATCCAATAGGCCGTTTAGTTTCTTCTTTACTCCTTCCATGGGGTTACCCCTTAATTTTTAAAATTCTCTGGTCACTGAGTTGTCTTTCAATTTCTTTTTTGTAATCCTCTGTATTTTGTATAACGATCGACCCCCCTTTGTCAGCAGGTTTAATAATAATCGATTTATTTTCTTTTAGATATCTTAAAGCATCCTTTTCTTTCTTACTCATGTTAGGTCTATGTAATGGTTTTAAAGGTTTGTTCTCAATCTCTTCCTTCACAATTTTTTAAAAATTTCAATAAAACAGCCCTTTTATGAGCTGGAAAGAATATCGACTTTGGTCTGAACTTGGTTGGGCTTCTCTTGCTGTTCATTCGTCATGGATTGATCATGAAATAATTTTTTCAGTTAGTTTTCTGATAAATCTCTGGAGATCCACATAAGCTTCAAAGTGGTCCATCTAACTTGATTGTGCATACTTGAGTCCCTTCTTTAGCACATTGGTTTCATCCTCCGTAAGTATATGTTTACTAAGATTGTAGATTCTGGTATGTGTAGATTCTTCTTCAACAGAGTTTGTCCCATTCTCATCCTCATATGGTGTGTTCTTATTGCCTTTCTCTTTCTTTCTCTCTCTTTCTTTCTTTCTTTCTTTCTTTCTTTTCATTTGGTATTTTTTCTGATGTTCTCTATATGAATTGGATCCCTGTACCCTTCTTTTTCTTCTCTTTTCTTTTTCTCTTATCTCCTCCTTTCGCGCTGATGTCTGTCCTGGTCTAAACAAATCTCTTCATCCTCACAATGTTTCCTTGATGGATGGAATCTTCCTGATCCCTGGGTGGGAGTCCTTCAGATATAACATGTGCAGAGAGTTAGATTTGGGTGGGGTGTGTTCAAACTGAAATCTAAATTGCAGTGTAAAAATAAAGCAGCCAGTATTTACCCTGCACAGAAACAAAATAACCCACCCAAATCTAACTCTCTCTGCAAATGTTATATATGATGCAGTGCACATGGTTTTGCCCAACTGCTAACAAATTTGCTGCTGCAATCAACTCTGAATTACCCACATTGTGCAGATACAGTACAGTATAAGGGGTCACACATCAGACAGCCAAAACGTGTTTCAAGTGTCTCCACAGGGTATCCGGTCTTTAGGTCAACCTCACTTGGTTGACATGCATTAGGTCGACATGGCAAAGGTCGACACATGAAAGGGTCGACGTGAGTTTTTTTTTTTTAAATCAACATTTTCTTACTTTACTATCCACGTGGTCTTCGCTTGGGAATAGTAACCTTGCCCGAAGCATGGCGAGCGGACACGGTGCACTAATTGGGGTTCCCGGTCACTTTTCGAAGAAAAAGACCCCCCCCCCCCCATAAATACACCCACGTCAACCTTTTTTCCATGTCAACCTCATGACCGTGTCGACCTAGTCACTGTCGACCAATAGTGGTTGACCTAATGACTTTCAACCTAGTTAGGGTTGACCCGATGATCCACACCCGTCAATAATGTCATACGTATTAAAGCATTATATTTTCAGTGTTGAATTATACTGTACGTGCAGGCAGAATTCATCCGAAACGCTGGTCATAGTCTCATCTCTGTGCTGCATGTTTTAGTGAGGTCTCTGTTCTTGTTTGTCATCTTAAATTCCATAGATTATTAATAGAAGTCTGGATTTTAGGATTATGGGGCAGATGTTTTAAGCCTGGAGAAGTGATAAAGCAGTGATAAGTGCAAGGTGATAACACACCAGCCAATCAGCTCCTGTCAATTTACATATTGGAGCTGATTGGTTGGTGCGTTATCACCTTGTTTATCACTTCCTCAGGCTTAATACATCTGCCCCTATGAACCTTACTATTAGGGATGCTACAATATTCCCTCCTGTTTCAATAGCCCAAACCAAATCAACTTCCAAGCATGATACCACAGACAGACGCCGGACACTGCGTGTTTGATATAAAAGGTTATTTTTGTTTATCAGAAGACTGAATTGAAGTGATGGGCGTTCTTATTCATACTGTATGTAGCAAAATGTATTTAAAAGCTACATGATTCATTCATTTTTATCAGTGATCTTTGTAAGGTGGCACCTTCCTTTATATATTGCCTTAAGCCCCATATACGCTAGACGAGAAAGTGAAATAGATCGCTCATATGGGCCGTTCTGTGCGAGATCTTTTACAATCTCGTCCAGTGTGTACACTCAATGTCGTTAACGATGCGCGCTCCCACGCATAGTTAACGACCCCCTCCCTCATCTGAATATGTACATGAGCATGGGTGTCGTTCCCACCGCCCCCCCACTGTCGCTCACTCCCCCACCAGCATCAGTGTGTACGCACTTGCCAATGCTGGCACCACACCACTGCCAATATTGCCGTCGGCGGGGATCGTGTAGCGGGTACTGGGCTTTATTCTACTAGAAAACTAGTAAAAAAAAAAAAAGCAACAGTGCACATTTTCTAGATAATGGCCTATTGGTAAAATGCAGAAGTATAAATAGAAATGATTTAAATATATATCACACATCTTCCATTTGTATCTACCATCACAGCCAAGATTTCAGGGTTCATAAGAAAATACATCTCTCCTAACTGTAGCCTAATGTCAAATTCCTAGACATCTTACATATATTCAGTAGATAATGATAGGTTATTAATTACAGCTTTTAATCTAAAGCAATTTGTCCGACAGTGTATTTTAACTAACTAACTAACTAACTAACTAATGCATTAATTAGAATAATAAGATAAATAACGGCCCTGCAAGTTGCACAATTTGCAGTGTATACTGCAGCGGTAATGATTATTTTTACATGGTTATCCTTGATATGTACTAACAATTTCTAAAGGGGCAGTGCCTTCAATAATGTTGGGTCCCTGTGACATACTGTCCCAGCCTATTGGATGAGTCTCTCCTGTTTTTCTCATGCACAAGTCAATTTGTGAAATTCCTCATCTTTGGACAGAGACTGCAGGAGAGGGATCGTGAGATCCCTCTCCTGCAAAAAAGTCTCCATAGGCATAAAGTGACTATCACTATTTGAGGATGGTGGTAGCCTTTGGGTCCAAGCTCCGAAAAGCTCCTGTGAAACCTCCTGCAGTAGATGGCTGTTACATAGCGCGGATACATAACATTATGCAAAAACGATAGTTTCTACATCAATTTATGAAAAGTGGGCTTGATAAATAATATGCCCCTAAATCAATTAAAATTCTCCCACACAGTGTGAAGCGAGACTGGCCTTTGTTATTCCATGGTTACTGTAGAGGTTTGGTTACACTTCTTTACAATTCTTCCAAGCCCTGTGTAAGGGCAAGGCCTACAAAACACAGCTCAGGGATTAGGACATGCACACACACACACACACACACACACAATACAGACTGTATTGCTGTACGGGGGCAATAAAAGATTTGAATCCCACCCATGGAATTATAATTCTGGCTTACAAAGATATACTGTACCAACCCAGCTAGAAAAAATATTATCCCAAAAGTTACAATCTGAAATCTGATTACAATAAAATGTACACTTTTACTGTACTCTGGGGTGTTGGGGGCCACAGTCACATACTCATAGGAGGCACTCATTGGGGAACCTCTATGCAGCCCCCCCTCCCCTCCAAGGGCAGTGTTCCCAAACATTTAAGTGACCCCAAATAGTCCAGGTTTTAAGGCTATCCATTCTTAGGCACAGATAACTTATCAGCTCTTCAGTCAGTTTGATTATACCATCCGTGCACAATGGATATCCCTAAACCCTGGACTGTTGGTATGTCTTGAGGACTGCATTTAGGAAACCACTGGCTATGCAGACATCACTGGCTGAGGATGAGTGTACAGAAGATTGTCTTTCGCAGTGTGAACGGTATGGTATTGTGCTGTGCAGACTGTTAGAACAGAAAAGTGTATAATGGAGGAAATTGACTTATTTAAAATGATATGTACAGTAGATGAGGCAATAAAAAACGTTCTATAACTTACATTGCTGCCAGAACAGTTTACTTATTGATTAACGTAAGTAACTACAGATGAGGTGGCACAGTCACAGGAATAAGGCAGTGTGCAGTAAACAACTAGTATTCAAGGAAAGGTAAGAACATACAATTCACCCGCCTCTACAATATATTGTTTGAGTTCAGCTGCATCATCATAATGACTTTCATACCAGCCAGATATAGGGGGGTATGCAAGTAGCTCCGATCATTTCGGAGCTAATGAAATTCGCCCCACTGTGTATTCAATTAGGACCGTTTTCATCCATTTTGAAGGCATTTTCGCCAAGGCCTTTTAACCTCATTTTTTTAAGTGAAAAGGCATTGGCGAAAAATGCCTCAAAATCGACGAAAATGGCCCGCATTTTAGATGGAAAACACGTGGATTTGCCAATCCACGTGTTTTCCGCCCCTGCCGCATTTTTTGCCTAGGTGAAAATCCAGCCCTTCTATTGCATTGGGCAAATCCAGATACACCCTAAAAATAGCGAAAAAGCTCAGTTTTTTTGCCTAGGCGAAACAATCTAGCTAATTGCATACCCCTCAATCTTATTTAGTGTGATAAACGAACTATGCAAATAATTTTTAGCAGAGTTTACATTATAAACATTATTAAAAATGAATTCTGGATAATCCTGGACCAAAAAAATAACAAATATTTTAAGTTGAAATTTATATAGTATAAAACACAAAGGGAGTATTTGCCATGCAATAAAATCCAGCTCTCCATAGACAACACATTTGGTAAGAGTGCAGATTCATGAATTTCAGTCCGTAGGTGTATACGTACTATTCCAAAACAACAACAATTGAACATAGGCTGCCCCAGATAGTACGACCCTACAGAAATCTAGTTACAATCCTACAGTATGTGTGCAAGTTATGCAAGTTAACCAGAACATAATTTGGGATAAAAGTGGCATTTTCCCGATTACTCGCTGGATCTTAATTGTCACTGGTGTGGGGTGATGCACAGTACACAGGTATTATACTTTAGAACCTTTGTCGGTCAAGCAATAGGCACTGCAATCATTTTTGTTATATTTATATTATATATCTTCCATTGACAAAAGTCCTTTTTGTTTCTTCATACAGTAGTCTGTCTACTGAATACATGATGTGAATATAGCCGTGGGCATAACTAAGTGGGTGTGGGGGGTGCCATTGCTATGGGGGCCAGAAGTTTAGAGGGGGCCTGGACTTGGGTTATAAAGTTGCATACCAATTTCCCAGATTTGCCTGCCAAGCAAATGGGTCTGATCGATTGCCCAGCCTGAATTGCCTTATATTACATTTTCAGTGAGAGGAATGTGTAGTGGATGATATAATGGTAAAGGGGGGGGGCGGGGGGCACTGTAATGTGGCATAATTTGGACTGAAGGGTGTAATGTGGCATGATATAAACTGGTGGGCACTTTAAGGTGTCATCATTTGATATGCGCATTATAATATGGAGGGCAGTATAATGTAACATTAAAAGAACAGGGGCACTGTAATGTGGCACAATATGAAATAGAGGCACTATAGTGTGGCATAATATGAACTGAGGGCACTATGTGGTACATTATGAACGGGGCACTGTAATGTGGCATAATATGAACTGGGGACACTGTATGTCATAATGTGAATTGAGGAGCCTGTGGTGGCATAATGTGTACTGACACCCCTACAATGGAACATCATGTAAACAAGGGAACCAGTACCACTAAAGTTAATATAATAAGCTGGGCACTATTATAGGGTATAACACACTACTATGGTCCAGAACATGTACTACGGCACTATTATGGGCCTTAAAATAACTTCTGCGCAGAGGTGTTTCTCAACAACAGGGCCGGCTTAAGAGCATTGTGGGCCCTGGGTAAAGCAATGTACTGGGGCACCCACCCTTTCAAAGTAAAAAAATGGAAATAAGAAAATCCTAAATTACATTTCCTGCAGCCCTGTGCTGTTTCTCCACGTTTCCATACAGTGAATGGCTGTCAGCACTTTGATTGGTAGAAATCTCCAGACATCCACCAATCAGCATGCTGACTTGCCATTCACTGTCTGGCTGCAGGCTGGCAGGTAGGTAGAAAACGCTGCCAGGCTACTCCATACCTCCCAACTTTTGGGAAGTAGAAAGAAGGACTCCCTGCACAGCGTAGCCGTGCCCGTCGAGAGAAAGGGGTGTGGCCTCAAAAGTGTGCATGGCCTCATAGTAAAGCCGCAATCGCGAGCCACGCCCCCATTTCACTACACTATGGGGGCATGGCTAGCTGCTGGCATGCTCCCTGTCCTTCCTGTTTCCGTGAATAGACTCTGCGCACAGCGTCAATTCACCGCTGCTCTGCTAAGCAGAGCAGTGAGTGGCAGAGCCTCACAACTGCCCACCCCCTCCCACTGTGGGACACAGCTGCCCTTGGGTGGGACAGCGGGACAGTCCCCCAAAAAACGGGACTGTCCCGTGAAAATCGGGACAGTTGGGAAGTATGCTACTCTGATAGAGTGCAATTCACAGTCACATAATTCTCCACCTGCTTTCCAAGAAGCTCCGGAGGCACCAGCCGATGCCTCCCCCTCTCTTCCACCCATCCTTTCTTGAGGGCCCCTGGTATCACGGAGCCATGCCTATTTGTTAAAATAGCCCTGCCCAAGAAGCATTGGGACAGAGGCCCTTTCAATATGTTGCTATGGGACTCACAAAGTTCTGATCACGCCCGAGTGTAGCTGCGTCTTTGGGTGCAATTAATTGTGGGGAGCAGGGGAACTGCTAAGGATTCCTAGACTAGACCTCACTGTTCAGTCATTAGGATTTGGAGTGGAATAATGACAGGATAAAGATTAATAGGCGAGATGTAGAGAGGTGACCTACAGAGACAGATTCAGCGCCGGGCTTTGTGAATAGACAATGGCAGTAAGGCTTGGAGCGGTCCTCACCATCAGCAGCCAACAACATCTTTAGTGATATTGGCCAGTTTGTTCTTTAGAGTAATAATTAAAATCTCTGCATGAGGGAGAACCTTAATATCAGATACATTTATATATTACATCCTTTATAGTAATTCAATTCTGTTGCTCTTTTTCACCATTTGCATTTTGTCACACATTACAGTTATGAGTAGCCTGTTTTTTATTTTTATTTTTTTGTGGGGGTGGATGGGGTATTTTCTTAAGTAAACTTTAAAATTGTATCATATGGTAAATGATGTAAGATATTGTACCTAACTAGAGTTGTACAGCTTTATCAGTAAAGTACTTTGACTATATAAGCAAATAGAAAATTGTTATAAATATATACACACATTTATGATACGTAAGTTGCTTTTCTAAACTAGAAAACCAATCATTTTCATTTAGGTATTTTATACTTTTCTTTGAAATGTCATGTTTTATGGTTTGGATTGCAATTTATTAAGTTTAAGTGTACTTGTTTCCAACACAAAGCAAGGCATTTTGTGGGCTAAACCAATATTTGAGAATGCATATCAATTTTTTTAGGAGGTCAAGAGGTATGAGGCACCGACCTATGCCTCATTAATGTCACAGCTAACTATGGAATTACCAGTCTATTTTATTATAACTATCAGTTCAGCCACAAAAGACTGCCGCCACTTACTGTTGGCAATAGGTATACTTTAAATATATATATATATATATATATATATATATATATTTTATTTTTTTTATTTTTAAAAGTCCCCTGAAAATGCAAACAAGATGACTTGTTTTATGGGGCAAATGTGAAGCCATTTACAAAATAAGAATAAATTCTCCACCCAAAGGATTCTGGGTATCAGCACAATTAAATGAAAGTCATCAGGTAATGTGTCTTGTTTTGCCACAGAGCTCCTTACCGAAGTGTGGATATTTTTTTCATTGATACAAAATAAAAGTTGCATTTTCTTGAAAATGGTTTTAAGTATTTTCCTTTGATTGAACGGTATATAGAACGCCCTATGTACCCAGCTTTAGGTGAAGTTGTACAATATATATACCCATCAGCCCAAGGCCGGCTCAAGGCCTACTAGCACCCTGAGCGAGAAAATTTTGAAGCACCCCCCCCCCCTTTCCCCAGGAAGAGCGGCCTTGGCCTCGCAACTTCAGATTATCGAACTATATATAAATATATTTTCACACCCTCTCTACGCACACAATTAGCAGCCTTATACATAACAGCCACAGTAGTGTTCCTTACACATAATGTCTCCAGTATAGTGCCAGATACACATAATGTCTCCAGTATAGTGCCAGATACACATAATGTCTCCAGTATAGTGCCAGATACACATAATGTCTCCAGTATAGTGCCAGATACACAATGTCTCCAGTATAGTGCCAGATACACATAATGTCTCCAGTATAGTGCCAGATACACATAATGTCTCCAGTATAGTGCCAGATACACATAATGTCTCCAGTATAGTGCCAGATACACATAATGTCTCCAGTATAGTGCCAGATACACATAATGTCTACAGTAGTGCAGTGCCAGATAGACATGATATGCCCCCCAGCAGTGCCAGATAGACATAACATGCTCGCCAGCAGTGCCAGATAGATATGATATGCCCCCCAGCAGTGCCAGATACACATTATATGCCTCCCAGTAGTGCCAGATAGACATGATATGCCCCCCAGCAGTGCCAGATAGACATGATATGCCCCCAAGCAGTGCCTGATACACATTATATGCCCCCCAGCATTGCCAGATAGACATGATATGCCCCCCAGCAGTGCCTGATACACATTATATGCCTCCCAGCAGTGCCAGATAGACATGATATGCCTCCCAGCAGTGCCAGATACACATGATATGCCCCCCAGCAGTGCCAGATACACATGATATGCCCCCCAGCAGTGCCTGATACACATTATATGCCTCCCAGCAGTGCCAGATACACATGATATGCCCCCCAGCAGTGCCAGATACACATGATATGCCCCCCAGCAGTGCCAGATAGACATGATATGTCCTCCAGCAGTGCCAGATAGACATGATATGCCCTCCAGCAGTGTCAGGTAGACATGATATGCCCCCCAGCAGTGCCAGATACACATGATATGCCGCCCAGCAGTGTCAGATACACATGATATGCCCTCCAGCAGTGCCAGATACACATGATATGCCCCACAGCAGTGCCAAATACACATGATATGCCCCCCAGCAGTGCCTGATACACATGATATGCCCCCCAGCAGTGCCTGATACACATGACATGCCCCCCAGCAGTGCCAGATGGACATGATATGCCCTCCAGCAGTGTCAGGTAGACATGATATGCCCCTCAGCAGTGCCAGATACACATGATATGCCCCCCAGCAGTGCCAAATACACATGATATGCCCCCCAGCAGTGCTAGATACACATGATATGCCCCCCAGCAGTGCCAGATACACATGATATGCCCCCCAGCAGTGCCAGATACACATATTGTATAGAGAAGTAGGACTGCACTCATACAGTAGAGGAGATAGAGATGCGGTGCTGCATTCTTGATTGTTAAACCAGATACATATATGCCCCCAGTGCCAGATACACATGCCCCCACAGTGGCAGTTACATATATGCCCCACAGTGCTAGATATGCCCCCAGTGCCAGATACACATGTCCCCACAGTGCCAGATATACCCCCAATGCCAGATACACATAATATGCCCCCCCCCCCAAGTGCTGCTCACCGCATTGCTGCCTGTTCTTGAGTGCAGGGAGGAGAGTGCATCGTGCGCCTCTCCTGCCCCTCAGTCCCCAGCGGCCACGGCGGTGTCTAGCTGCAACTAGGCGCCGGTTCACGAGCCAATCAAAGCTCCCGGTCCTGCAGCCAATCAGGAGTCTCAGCTGTCAGGCCGCGAGCTCTGATCGGCGCCAGTCTGTGAGCCAGTTAGCGGGGAGGGGGATTACACATGGAGGGCTGTGATTGTGTGATGCAGTGGCTGCTAGGAGGCAGACACTGCTGCTGCTGTAGGGATGGCTCCATGCTCCAATATGGCGGTGAGAGCTAGCGGCACCCATTAACCCATTATGTGTGATGCCCTGTTCGGCCGCTCTATTGGAACATGCCTGAAGCTGGTCCTGCATCAGCCATAACATTAAAACCACTGACAGGTAATGTGAATAACATTGATTATCTTGTTACACTGGCACCTGTCAAAGGGTGGGATACTGTATATTAGGCAGCAAGTGAACACTCAGTTCTTGAATTTGATGCGTTGAATGCAGGAAAAATGGTCAAGCATAAGGATCTGCGCAAATTTGCCAAAGGACAAATTGTGAGGGCTAGACAAATGGGTCAGAGCAGCTCCAAAATGGCAGGTCTTTAGTACAAAAAAACATAACTTGCTGGGCCATCAGTCGGGCCGATGGAGAGTGATCCTGGGGGAGCTGATGAAGGGGATTCAAACATTAAATACACTAAAAGCTGGCCATCCATTAAGTCGAACCAGCAAAAACAGCAGCCTTGTAAATAACATAGTAGACCAGCAGTATACTGAGCCATCCTTTGCAGGACATTAGCCTAGTGAGCAGGTTTATACTACTGTATTGGTCGAATGGAATGTTTTCTCATCATCATCGGTCAAATCTGGCTGGTTTATGAATAGAAAAGTCTCCTCATCACTGTAGGAGTCTAGGTGTAAGATGGCACAGTGGTCTAGGTTAATGATTACAATGTTGGAGTCTGTGGTTGGAATCCCAAGGTGTTCTCATGTTGCAGTTTATTGGCCATTGCACTGGATAATTGATAACATTCAGAGAAATGTTACCAGTACATTGAAAGCTGAGATGGCTCAGCATGTAAGTGGCCACTCTAGAGTTATGGGGTAACTGGTTCAAATCCCAATACTTCATGCTGCTCCTGGTGTGTATCATTTTAATTAATTTTGAAGGTACTTGGTAAAAAAAACTGCTCAGTGCAGACACCCTGTAGCGGACTACCCTACTGGCAATGATGGGGATGTCCTGGCTCAGATCTCCAGCTTGGGGATGCTCCTTGCATGTTGTCATTGTGTTTTACACACAATCAGGGCCTCTGGGGAGCAGCCACCACATGCGGCACCTAGTTACATGGATTCACTAACACTGTCAGAGCGGGGCTTGCAGTCAGACTTTCATCATCCTGTAAGCAGGGAGATTTTCATCATCCAGCGGGGTGCAACATCCAAGGTGCTAAAGCAGGCATGGCCAATCTGCGTCTCTCCAGGTACTGTGAAACTACAAGTCTTGGCATTCCCTGCCACCAGTCAGCTGGTAACGCATGCTAGGACTTGTAGTATCACAGCAGCTAGGGAACCACTGGTTGGCCAGGCCTTGGCTAAAGGAAAGCCTCTAATGGTATTCGATCCAGGGAATCCACCACCATTGCCAGTACAGACAGCAGCTACTAGTCCACTAAGCTACGCAGCCTAGACTAAACTAGGCAATCTGTTTCTTAGTGTTATTGTTACGAACTAAGGGGGTCATTCCGAGTTGTTCGCTCGCAAGCGGATTTTAGCAGATTTGCTCATGCTAAGCCGCCGCCTACTGGGAGTGAATCTTAGCATCTTAAAATTGCGAACGATGTATTCGCAATATTGCGATTACACACCTCGTAGCAGTTTCTGAGTAGCTTCAGACTTACTCGGCATCTGCGATCAGTTCACTGCTTGTCGTTCCTGGTTTGACGTCACAAACACACCCAGCGTTCGCCCACACACTCCCCCGTTTCTCCAGCCACTCCTGCGTTTTTTCCGGAAACTGTAGCGTTTTTTCCCACACGCCCATAAAACGGCCTGTTTCCGCCCAGTAACACCCATTTCCTGTCAATCACATTACGATCGCCAGAACGATGAAAAAGCCGTGAGTAAAATACCTAACTGCATAGCAAATTTACTTGGCGCAGTCGCAGTGCGGACATTGCGCATGCGCATTAAGCAGAAAATCGCTGCGATGCGAAGAGGGCCTAAGTACCTGGAACTCTGGGGAGTGGGTGGCAACTGGGGAGTTCCAGTACTCTTAAGTGAAGCTGCGGCCAGTTATAAATGACTGCAGCAACACCTACTCTAACCCCTGACTCCATTACTCCCCCCAATGGTCGGTTGGTGCCTGCAGAGCTATTCTTCTCCTACAGCAGCCGCGTTTGAATGGGCGAATTAGGTCCGCCCAGACTCCGATGCCCTCAGGTCTTACGAGGTAACAAGGCACCAACTGAGACCGCGAGTGAATAAGGGGGAAGCTAACTAAGACTAGCGTGACTACCAATGGGAGAGAATACAGAAAAGACAATGAACAGATTATTTGCGGCGCGGCCGCCGAAATCCCAAAATAGGAACCAAGGCACAGAGTATTGAAAGCTAAGACACTGAATATATGAGCGATTGTGAATGCAACAATGCTATAAGATGTTATAATACAGAAATACAGGCAAGCAGTGTCTGAGTGGAAACTCCACAAAAACCTGAGTACAAGGCTAGCTGGTTCTGGTCAGGTAATCAATCTGATAAGGTCTCTGGGTCACAGGTTCAACACAGGCAGGCATGATCTAATACAAGCTGACAGGTTCTCACTGAATGCTCTAAGATGTTATAATACAGAAATGTAAGCAGAAACTCCACACACTGCTTAGCAAAAACCTGAATACAAGGCTGGCTGGATCTGGTCAAGTTATCAATCGAGCAAGGTCTCCAGGTCATGGGTACAACACAGATAGACAGGATCTCTCTCGAGCTGACAGGTTCAAGATTCCACTATAGGACAGGGCCTGGACACAGGTACAAACAGGAACATGTATCTATCACCGGCGTCAGTTGAAGGGCAGGCTGGGTAATGAAGGAAGCACGCCCCAATCAGGATGACTGGAAGCCAGACACAAGGTAATGGCCTAATTAACTGACAGGTGAGACAGCACAGGCCACACATAGAGGAGACAGGCGCAAGCTACACAGACTCACCACATAATGGCCTTATTATCTGACAGGTGAGGCTGCACAGGCCACACATACAGGAGACAGGCTGCAGTTATACAGACTCACCAAAGGCGGCCCGCAACAGTACTCTAAACAAGTATGTGAGAAAACCTGGTGTGCAAACAGAACTATAACATAAAATACACAACAGAATACAAATAGGAATGAACAGGTTTTGGCCCCATTTCCGACCATCTCAATCCGATTTTAAAAAAAGTCGGATTGAGATGAGGGAGCTGAGAGGAGGAGACGGGGGAGAGCAGGAACCAAGCGGCTACAGCACAGCGTAGCAGGAGGATGGGGCACAGCCGCTGTTCACGGCAGCGTCCCGCCCAGCTCCAGCAAGCGAGGTCTCGCTTGCTGGAGACAGGTGGGCGCTGCCGTGAGGTCTGGCGGTGGTGCCCCATTCTCCTGCTACGCTGTGCTGTAGCCGCTTGGTTCCTGCTTTCCCCCAGTCTCCCCCTCTCAGCTCCCTCATCTCAATCCGACTTTTTTTAAAGTCGGATTCAGATGTTCGGGAACGGACAAATCCTGTTGGATTTGGCCATTCAGTGAATAGGTCCTGTCGGATCCATTCCGACAAATTCATGTTGGAATGGATCCGACATTAACTGAATATACCCCAAGCGGTATACTGAGCCTATTAGGCCACTAAGCTACTACTGCATGCACAGAGGAAAGGCAAATAGAGAAAAGTTGGATGATATATTTTTCTCTATTAATAGACGTAGAGGTCCAGTCCATGTCAGATAGATAAAGTATCCTGGGCAACAATAAAGTGACCATAGACAATGATAAACATCTGCATTCAGAGAACTTCATTTAAAACAATTAGAACTGTCAGATTGCCCTATAATGAACTTCAGTCCTGGGGTGCAACTAGGCCCTGTGTAGGATTTTATAGGTCATTTCTGCATATGAGGAAGAAATCGAGATTTCTCATTCATTCATTAGTGGCATTTACCATATAAGGGGTCTATTCAATTCCTGTTGGATCCTCTCCGACAGAGTCCTGTGGTTCTTGTTATCTAATGAGGATCTAGGGACACACACGGAGTCCTCCTGAGTCCTGTCCCAGTGTGTAAGTAGTACAGAAGCTGCTGCTATTTTTGCATGTGACAGGATAAATTATAGATTTAATTTGCTGAAGTAAACATTCAAATTATATAATAATGGTAAATGATGTAAGATATTGTACCTAGCAAGAGTTGTACAGCTTCAACAGTAAAGTACTTTGACTATAACAAATATAAAATGGTTCATTAGGTCGACCACACTTAGGTCAACAATCATTAGGTCGACATGGTCACTAGGTCGACATGAACAAGGTCGACATGGAAGAAGGTTGACATTAGGTCTTTTTTACTTTTTTTGGTGTCGTTTTCTTCGTAAAGTGACGGGGAACCCCAATTAGTGCACCGTGTCCCCTCGCATGGCTCTCTTCACCCGCCATGCTACAGACAGGTTACTATTCCCAATTGTATTCCACATGGATCGTAAGGTATGAAAAAGCTCAAACAATGAAAAAGAAAATGTGAAAGACCTTTTTCCATGTCGACTTAGTTCATGTCGACTGAGTGACCAGGTCGACCTAGTGACCATGTTGACCTAATGACCGTATCCCATTTGGATTGGGATTCTTTGAGTTTAAGGAGCAAATTCATTTGTGTGCATATTTTTTAAAAGCCCTGCAGTGTTTTTCCCTCTGCTGTGGGGTTTTCCTATTCAATTGAAGGAGAGAAATTGAGCCGCGGTGGTTTCTATAGATATCTCCGCATCTTTTTAATCGCAGCTACAGAGCAAGTCTGATTTCACCTAAATTTGTTATTTTTAGAAAAAAAATATTGCTCTGGAACACCTGCGGACCCCCCCCCCCCCCCCTTTCCTCCCCTACCTGCGGAAACTCCCTTACTGACTAGTTAATCAATTAGTAGTTACCAATTAGCTTAATTAGTCCTTAAATACTCACCTTTTGAAGCACTGTGATCCCCATGTGCTGGTCTTCGGCAGTAGCACTATGTAAGTATTTTTTTAACTGTATATGTACAAAGGAGCAGCGCGTGTATGAACAATGAGATATTGATGGATAGGAATTTTTTTTTTTTTAATTTAAACAATTAATAAAACACGTTAACATTGAAGGATATCACCAACATGTGCCGTTAGGTAGATGAGTGTCCGTTCCTTTAGAAATTACTGGACTAAGAATAGAAATAATTTCTATAGTGGGACGAATGGCATATCCACGGATGTAAGGTTCACATACTCACCGCTAGAGGCAAAGTCCCTTTAGGAATTTCCATATGAAGGAAGTGAACCGGAGTCCTGGGTCCTCAATAGATTGCGGAGCCTTGTAAGTGGGTTATACGTGGAAGAAGGTGCCAAGTTTGTAAGTCCGTTCACCAAGCATGGTGTTATTAGCAGCTTTTGTAGTCCAGTTGGTTCGGGCACAAAACAGGGAACAGTCCGTGGTAGTACAGCAACACCTGATGCAGCTTTTTCAAGGACAAACACAATTTACTTAATTTAATATTTTTTTCTACGTTTCTCAATAAGAAACATTTAGCCTACGGGTACCATTACAAAAATTCTGATACTCTAGGGCAGTGATGGGGAACCTTTAGCACGCCAGCTGTTGTTGAACTACACATCCCAGCATGCCCTGCTACAGTTTTGCTATTTGGCCATGTTAAAACTGTAGCAGGGCATGCTGGGCTGTTTAGTTCAGCAACAGTTGGAGGGACGAAGGTTCACCATCACCGCTCTAGGGCATTGTTATTCAAAAAAGTTTGGGAACCACTGAGTTAGAGCCCTAAATGGTGAACAGTATGACCAGTACAATTATATGCAGGGTCAGTTTAAGTGGGTAGAAGGCCCGTTTGCAGGCCCCATGTGGGATCACTCCTCGCAGCAGACTCTGACTTTTTACAGGTCTCTGGGAACATGGCACCTGTGCCTCATTCCCGGGGACATCTTTACTGCACATGCGCACATAACCAGGAGCTGCTGGGTTAGGTTGGGTTCACGCTACAACGAGCCGGGATTGTGGCAGTCAGCACGACCAACGGGATGAGAAGTCGCAATGCAGTATATATCGACAGTGCTTATGTAAGAGCAGCTTAGTTAGAAATGATTCTAATGGTACTATAGGTTATGTAGTAAGCTGTGTTAATAGAAAGTGGCAGCTATATACATTGAGAGAAAAAGAAAACAAACAATAAAATCATAATGTATTCAAATCATGTTTAAAGCTCTTTTATTGATTGGTTAAAAGGAAAGTACTGTCCTGCAGAGGCACAGTACCGGGGATGTGTTGGTGGCACAGTGTGAGCTGTGTAGTGCTGTCCCTGTCTTACCCTAACTGGTCTTCCCTTCCTCTCCTGGCTGGGTCCATGCGCTGTATGTAGCGGCGTTTGCAAGCCGCAGCAATTGTCTGTGACATCACCAGCTGCACGGAGGAAAATGGGAGAGCTCCAATCGCTGGGGAAACAGTCTCTTTCCAATGCCTTCAACAGTCCTACGCGTTTCACGCCACTGAGGGCGCTTTGTCAAGCATGGGGGTTTCTTTCCTTAGTGGCCACACACTATACATATATATATATATATATATATATATATATATATTTTGTGCTGAGAGAGACACCAGACGGTCTGAAGTGGAGTGCCAGACCAGCCGTAAGGTACCTCGCGAAAAGGAAATGGGATCCGTTCCGTATTTTGCAACGACCTGGAAAATGCCTACAGCAGACTTTAGAAAAACCCCAGGGAGACAGAAGGAACTATTTTAGCTCCTGCAGTTTGGTTTTGATAGAAAACCAGTAAGGGTACCTGGGGGTGGATGGGAGAAGTGGGTGGGCCCCATCCACAAAGGTCAGTCCAGGTCTTGTGGGTTCTGCAGCCAGGATGGCTGAGTAATTGTGCACCTGTAGGATACCTAGAAAGGGCTGAAGGTTTCACAGGTGCAGGACTTCTGATGCTGACTAGCGGCCGGAAGCTAGGGCCTGTAAGGGGGGCTAGTGTCAGGGGTCTGGAAGACTGTGTATGCTTGAAGGAACTGAGATGTTAGTGTATTAGAATGTTTAATATTTGTAGACACTCCCTTACTAATATGTGTAAGCCTGAATCTTCAGTGATGGTCCGTAGGACCAGGGGGATGCTGGGAAGTGGGTGGTCCAGTGTACAGTGTGTCTGGAGTTGGTGATGGAATAAAACAGTACAGCAGTGAACTCACATGTCTCTGTGTCCTTATGACTGGATTTACAAACATATGAACAAAACATGGTGTCAGAAGAAGTTTAACTTGGACTGCTAGTGCTCTCAGAGTGTGAAAGAATCCTGCAGCAGTCTGTAAGGCTGTGATACTCAGTGTCTGCAGTCTGCAAAGCCTGCCGTGTGCTCCTCTCTTCAAACAGTGAGTAACCATGGATAAACTGGCTCCTCCAACCGGCATGCTGATGTCTGGTAACTTGTCTGAAAACTGGAAAAGATTTAAGCAATGGTTTAATATATATCTTGCTGCATGTGGAGCTGATACAGAGGCTGACAAAACTAAGGCATCCATTTTCCTCCATGTGATAGGAGAGGATGCGCTGCACATTTATAATAGTTTTCAGTTTGATGAGGGGCAGAATATGGTGCTATCTTCTATAATGCAAAAGTTTAAAGATTACTTTGTGCCAAGGAAAAATGTGACATATGAAAGATATAAGTTTTTCACATGTGATCAGAAGTCTGGAGATGGATTTGATCAGTATGTTACAGAGTTGCAATCACTCAGTAAAACCTATGAGTTTGGTGATTTAAAGGATTCACTGATTAGAGATCGTATTGTCTGTGGAATACCTGATAATGGACTCAGAGAGAGATTGCTGAGAGAGCAAGACCTAACACTAGAAAAGGCAGTGACTATGTGCAGATCTGCAGAAATAACTAGATTTCAAGACAAAAAGTTACACAAGGAAGTTGATGGTGCTGTACATGTAGTGCAGAAAACAGAGCCAAGCAAACCTCCATTCTCAAGAATGAAGCAGTCTAAGCCACAGTCTAATAAGGAAATTTGTAGTAGATGTGGAAATGCTCACAATCCTAAAATGTGCCCTGCTTATGGTAAAACCTGCATGAAATGTGGTAGACTAAATCACTTTGCCAAATGCTGTAAAATGAAAAGTGAAACAACCAAAGTGCATGCTGTTAAACAAACAGAGGAATTCATTGTGGATTGCATTGAACATTGCAGTGCAGATAAGAAAGAATGGATTGTCCCTTTAACTGTGAACGAGATTGTCATTCCCTTTAAGCTTGATACTGGCGCGCAGGTGAATTTAATATCGTTTTAAGACTATAAGACTTTTAGAGTAAAACCTAAAATTCATCCAGCCAAAGTGAAAGTTACAGGGTACACTGGGGAGGAAATTCCTGTGAAAGGTACATGCTTAGTTACACTGAAATATAAGGGACAACAGTTTAAAACATCTCTACTGATTGTGGATAAAAATGTGCAACCGATTCTAGGATTAAGTTCCTGTGAGAAACTAAGCTTGCTAAAGAAAGTTTTTATGGTGACATCACAAGTAGAAGATGACTGCAAATCGATGTTTACAGAATACAGAGACTTGTTTGAAGGTCTAGGTTGTTTGCCTGGAGAGCATAAAATAAATATAGACGCGCAAGTTTCTTCAGTGATACACCCCTGTAGAAAAGTACTGTTTGTGCTGAGAGAAAAACTGAAACAAGAGTTAAAATCGCATGGAAGCCTTGGGTGTGATACAGAATGTTGATGAGCCTACTGAATGGGTGAGCTCCTTAGTAATTGTTGAAAAGAAAAATGGACAACTCAGAATATGTCTAGACCCCAGAGATTTAAACAAAGCTACTAAACGAGAACATTTCAAACTACCAACCAGAGATGATATCATGTCGCAATTTGCGGGAGCAAAATGGTTCAGTAAATTGGACGCATCTTCAGGATTTTGGCAAATGAAGCTAGATGAGGCCAGCTCAAAGCTTTGTACATTTAATACCCCAGAAGGTAGATACAGATTTCTTCGACTACCATATGGAATATTGTCTGCTCCAGAAGTATATCACAAAAAGATACACATGATTTTTGAACATATTCCAGGTGTTGAAACAATGATGGATGACATTATTGTCTGGGGATCTACAAAGGAAGAACATGATTCTAGGTTGAGACAAGTAATGGAACTTGTCAAGAAAGTGAATCTAAAGCTAAACAAGGACAAATGTGAATTTGACGTGAATACACTTAGTTTAATGGGCGACGTGGTCTCGGATCAAGGTGTAAAACCAGACCCAAGGAAAATATCAGCCATAGTGAACATGGAACGTCCTAACAACAAAGACGACATCAGAAGATTCCTAGGAATGATTACTTACTTAGGAAAGTTTATTTCTCAACTCTCTGAACGAACAGCCTCTCTTAGATGGTTGTTGGACAAAGATAACGAGTGGATGTGGTCACATGAACAAAATGAAAGTTGGCAAAGCTTGAAACAGATCATTACAGAGCAACCAGTGCTAAAATTCTTTGATCCTGCGAAAAGAATAAGAATTTCAGCAGATGCTTCGCAATTTGGCTTGGGCTCAGTGTTGTTACAAGAACATGAGGATACATGGCAACCAGTAATCTATGCATCAAGAGCACTGACAAGTGCTGAAACAAGGTATGCTCAGATAGAAAAAGAACTTCTAGCGATCACATATGCATGTGAGCGATTTCATCAGTTTGTGTATGGTCAAACATTTACAGTGGAAAATGACCACAAGCCAATGGTAGCTATCATGACTAAATCATTACATGACTGTCCCATGAGAATTCAACGAATGCTTATCAGACTACAGAAATATGATGTACACTTGCTGTACTGTCCCGGTAAATACATGTACATTGCTGATACACTTTCTCGTGCTGTGGACAAAAGTGAAGGTTCCAAAAGTCTGATGGATGAAGAGATAGAAGCCTATGTTAATTTGATCATAGCTTCTCTACCAGTGTCTCTTGCAAGACCAGAACAGATTAGGAATGAAACTGAGACAGATGACACAATGAAAGTGTTGAAAGTTATCATTCTGAAAGGTTGGCCAGCAGAAAAAAATGCGTGCCCGCTGTCTCTTCATGATTATTGGATGTACTGCAGTGACCTTACAGTTGTCGATGGTATTATTTACAAAGGCAATAGGTTTGTCATAAATGCACGACTAAGAAAAACTATGCTGTGCAAGGTACATGAAGGCCACTTAGGAGAAGAAAAATGTAAGCGGAGAGCGCGTGAAGTTATGTATTGGCCAAAAATGAACCAAGACATAGCACAGACTACAGCTACATGTGAATTATGTCTTACATATAGACCGAAACAACAAGTCGAGCCACTGAGTCCTCATGCAGTGCCAGAGAGACCGTACCAGAAAGATGGCGCAGATTTATTTGATTGTAATGGGAAAACGTACATTGTCGTGACTGATTATTACTCTAACTACCCTGAGGTGAAGACACTACATACAACTACTAAAGCCGTAATCAATTGCATGAAGTCAATCTTTGCAAGGCATGGTGTTCCTATGGAAGTGTTCACTGACAATGGTCCTCAGATTTCCAGTGCTGAATTTAGACAATTTGCTGATGAGTGGGAATTTGTCCATACTACTTCAAGTCCCCACTATCCACGCTCAAATGGGTTGGTGGAAAGTTCAGTAAAAACTGTAAAGAGTCTCATGAAAAAAGCTCAAGACGGTCAAGAAGATTTCTACAAAAGTCTTTTAATCTACCGCAGTACACCTTTACAGAATGGACTTTCTCCTGCACAAATGCTGATGGGAAGGAGGATTAGAGCAAATCTCCCAATACATGATGAACTGCTTAATACACATAACTCAGCATTGGTCAGACTGAGTAAGGAACGTCAACAGGCGAAACAAACTGTTCCATGACAGGCGAACAAAAAGCCTATCTGATCTAAAATCGGGTGACCAAGTCCGTCTCAGAGATCACGAGAAAGGTATTTGGGTGCAGAAAGGTATTGTGCAAGCACAAGTTGCACCAAGATCTTATACTATGCGTACAGAGCATGGAACGGAAGTAAGAAGAAATCGGGTGGATTTAAGATCTCCACCTAACCATAATGAAGACAACATGACTGAAGAATACCCTTCATCTGACATCTATGATGATCCTGATAATGGTGAACAAACCACGATTCTAGAAAGGTTCAACATGGTCAATGAAACACAGACTGTATATGAAAGACCCAAAAGGGAAATACGCAGACCTGAGAGACTCATTGAAATGTGTTAGATGATGTTCTTAATATGACGTTGTTAATTGTTCGTTGAAGCGTACAGGGCTTATCTTTAAAGAAAAGAGGATGTGATGTTAGTGTATTAGAATGTTTAATATTTGTAGACACTCCCTTACTAATACGTGTAAGCCTGAATCTTCAGTGATGGTCCCTAGGACCAGGGGGATGCTGGGAAGTTGGTGGTCCAGTGTACAGTGTGCCTGGAGTTGGTGATGGAATAAAACAGCACAGCAGTGTACTCACATGTCTCTGTGTCCTTATGACTGGATTTACAAACATATGAACTAAACAGGGACTTCGGTACCAGTGGTTCCTATCAGGACGCATTTCCACTGAAGCAGGACGCTGCACACATTGGTGACTATAACCCAGGACACTGTGTAATGAATGCTTATTTGTAGTGCTGTTTGCAAAAAGCTTTATACTGCTGATTTCATTGTTGTATAGACTGTATGCTGTGTCTATAATCACCTGGCGGCTGTGTGATGTTAAACAGCCAGGGAGATTGTTGTTACCCCAAGTTGTGGTGTAAACAACTTAGTGGTATACCTTGGTGTCAGTATTGTTATTTTATTATGACCCCCAACAATACTGTTACAATAGAGAGAGAGAGAGAGAGAGAGTGTGTGTGTTTAAAAACTTTCTTAGTGACTGGAAATGAGGTCCCGGAAATTAATAAAGAGGTGGTGCGCGCATGGTTTTTTTTTTTATCATGTGGTCTAAAAATAATAATATGAATTTTTATTATTAAAATTGAGTTTCATTCAATTTAAAGTGGTTTATTTGATTTATTTGCATTGTTCTCTCAACATAGCACATGTGCTTATTGTGTGTCGTCAGATTATGAATTTTACAATGTGTGTATGATTTTACAGGAACACTGCATGGTCAATGTGTATATTCAGACCACATGGCTCTAATGTGTGCATATGGTATATGCATTTCATTTCATTTCTTGTTTTTTTTTTTTTTTTTCAAACTTGTTACGATATTGTTGTTTCTCCAATTCGCATGTACTATTTGGAGTCCAATGAATTTGAATCCTTCAGGGTTCTTGTGGTATTTCAAGAAATGCGCTGACACGCTATGAGTCTCTAAACCTCTTCTGAGGTTATGCAGGTGTCCTGAGATCCTCATTTTGATTTTCCTTTTTGTTTGTCCAACAATATATTGTTTGCCACAAGGGCATTCCAATAGATGAGAAGTCAGTCGGGCTTACACACTGAACGATATAGCGGTATAGCATTCATTGCCACGTTCAGCTGTGTGTTGTCGGGCGCCGGTTCATCCCCTTGTCCATTAGACATCTACCAGCATGTGCGAAGGGGCACCGAGCAGAACTTTACGGCATTTAAACTCTGAATAAAAAAAACAAGTTCTTGCTAGGATACGTAGCTGACACCCCTCCATCTGCTGTATTAACATTAATAGTAAGCAGGGCCGGTTCTACACCTTGTGGCGCCCAGTGCGAAAGTTTCCACTGGCGCCCCCCCCCCCCCTCTCCCCGACAAAACAGTTCGTGCGTGCAAAAAAAATCAGGGGCGTGGCTTCATAGGGGAGGGGCGTGGCCACAGTTATGCTCCCAGTAGCTGTGCCCCCAGATTTGCCCCAAGTAGTTGTGCCCCCCTGTAGTTGTGCCCCCTGTAGCTGTACCCCCTGTAGCTGTGCCCCCTGTAGCTGTGCCCCCTGTAGCTATGCCCCCAGTAGATTTGCCCCCAGTAGATGTGCCCCCGTTGCTTTGCCCCCAGTAGTTGTGCCCCCTGTTGCTTTTCCCCAGTACTTGTGCCCTGTTTCTTTGCCCCAGTAGTTGTGTCCCCTCTTTCTTTGCCCCCTGTAGTTGTGCCCCCTGTTGCTTTGCCCCCTGTCGCTGCTTATAAACACACACACACAAAAATAACAAATTAAAACAATACTTACCACTGCCCCGCTGCTGCTGCTGCTCCGTCTGGCCGCCCGCTCCTCTCTATGGGAGAGACGTCATGACGTCTCTCCCATAGCAGCAGCGCACAGACACTAGAGGCCAATACTGACATCTAGTGTCTGTCCCTGGAGCCGGCTGCAGCGGTCGCCCACACAGCCCACGGTGTCTGCTGCAGCCGTGGAGCGGGTATCGGGTAGGCGGCGGTGCCTGCGGGGTGACTGCGGCCGCGCCCCCAGGCCACAGCGCCTCGGGCGAAGGCACTGCTTGCCCGCACCAAGAACCGCTCCTGATAGTAAGATGCTGAGGTTTTCGGTTAAAATAAAATAAAAAATGTCTGCCCGTAAACCCTTGGATTCGGTGACTAATAATAAATATGAGATCATCTGAAACACACACAAAAACTGCTGCACAGAAGAAGGGGAAGCAGACATTTGCTTAGCCATTGTTTAACCTGCAGTGGAAAAATGAGAGAACCTATGCCCCAGTTCCAGAGTGTCCCTCTATCTTTGGGGCCTATTCCCACTTAAATTATTCTGTAAATGTTTAAAATAAAACCCTGTAATAATTCTTCTGTGATCCTTATCCAGAGAGCGGAGCTGTCTTGGCTAGACCGGTGTGTTGGCAGGAGAATCCGTGCATGTCAGACACTGCATCTTCATTTCTTACCAGGACGTGGGTGATTTATTGCAAACGGCTAAGAGTTTTGTTGTTTTAATCCATAGACAAAAGTTTTTGTCTAAATGTATGTAAAGATTGAAGTGTCATATTTCTTCTTGTCAGACATCCCTGCCACAATGTGATTTGTCTGCTAGCCAGCCTCGTCCTATCCGACTCCTATGTGCTCATTTCTTACAGAAATTCAGTTAAGGGTGCCACTTTCATATTTCTTGGGACAAGGAGAAGAGCTGTCTTGGAGGGAAGAGGACAAGGGGAATGGAGGGGGTAGATTTACTGTACTAACTGTTGGTTTATCAAATCCAACAATGATCGGTGGCAATGACCAATGGATTTAATGTGGCAACTGTAATCGATGCATTAATTACTTTAAGAACCGGCTGTTAGTAAATCTACCCCTGGGAATCTCTTACCTGTGGAGATCATTAGAGTTTAGCATCAGATGTTACACTAGTGCATCTGGGAGGGCCACCTAGTGCATGGTGCCAGTCAGAGTCAGACTGGGGCATGTAGGGCCCACCGGGGGGATACAGCGGTAGAGTTCCATATTTAGGGGTGTGGCCAGTCTCTTGAGGGGGTGTGCCCAGCCGCCACATTGGTTTGCCTAACCATTTTGCATGGGTTGGTCCCCTAGATAAATATATACAGTAAATACTGTAGTGCATGCAAGATAATGTACTAGATTAGTAACAGCACAGTCTGCAACCTGATCCCTAGAGGAGGGGGTGGGCCCCCAGGCAGTAGGGCCCACCGGTGGTTTCCCCTGTACCCCTGTGGGCCAGTCCAACCCTGGTGCCAGTCTACTCAGTGCTTGGAAGACTTCTCTGCAAGTTATAAGTGGGCTTCACAGAGTGTGGAAATGTGGTAAAATCTCCAGAGCTGCACTGTATAAATCAAGGTCCCTCTCCACTTAGTATCACACTTTTTCCACAAAATAATATTTAAAGTTTTTCTCCTGAAATACTCCCCCCAACACCTCTTCTTAGCCTGTACCATCATCTGCTCCAGCTTGTCCCATACACCCTGGTGTAAGTATAGACACACTTGCGTAAACCGTGGTGTCCAGAGATCTATTTTCACAATGCAGGGACTTTTTACACTTCAAAACTTATCTCCAATCACTGTAAAGTGCAGAACTGCCATACAGTAACTCCTAGCAACCAATTGTCTTTGGTATAGTGCAAGCCAAACTCTTTACAGCAAATGTCTGATTGCATTTGCTATTGAACTGCCACAGCTCTCCAACCAATGTAAATTAACAAACAACTATCATTCTAATTTACCATCCTGTACATGCACATCCCACACACATAAAATACGGGATCAGTATGATATCCCAACAGTCGGGATCCCATCGGTCAGACGACCGACACCGGGATCCTGACGGCGAGCGCAGTGTGTCCCCTTGCAGGCTCGCTGCACTCGCCACACTTCGGGCCCGGTGGCGACCTTTAGTCGCTGCAGGGTTCTATTTCCCCTCGGGTGGTGGTGTGGACTACCACCTAATTCAGGAAACCAGCCAGAAGTCGAGACTCCGACCACCGGTATTGCAGATGGTGTCGGGATCCTGGCGGTCAGTTGACTGCCTCCCTACAATACAGCCTGTCAGTACATGCACATATACCCATAGACATATATACAGAATAGAGTCAGGATCCCACGGGTCAAAAATCCAAGCGGTTTGAATCCCCACACTATTTGGAATGTTGACACTGGCATAAAGAATAGGGTCCCCAGCCCGGAGCCGGAATCCTGAAGAAGCATCCACCGGACCGCCGGAGGGGTAAACTGCGGGGGGAGGTTAAGTTAAGTCTGTGAGGGGAGGGTTAGGGGTTACACGGCCAGTGAGGGTAGGCAAGTATACTGATTTCCCCATATGCATATATACACATACATCTTAATTTACATATATATATATATATATATATATATATATAACATTGTACAGTATATATACACATACGCCTCCATAATCTGAAAATATACACCCCTTCTGTACATGCACATATCCCAATATTCATATATATAGTACTTTAAGTTATAATAAAATAATAATTTAAAGTAAAAAAATCATGCTCCTGCTTTTCCAAGTCTCATTTCCCAGGGACCTTCCCACAGGTACAGTAGACTAGTATTAGTCACAGTCTAAGCATAAAGATTAGGGGCACAGTCGCTCGTTTGGGACATTTCACCCACAGAAGACACATGAAACGCCAGCGCAAGTAGTCGGTGCACTTCTGTGAGAAAGTCACTGGTGGGTCGCTTTGTGTTGCAAAGTCTCTTGCGCACCTACGGGGCTGTTTAGCACGATTTGAACAAAGGTGTATGTTGACACTTCTGTACATATATACTGTATATACACAAAGATATTCACACCTATACACATACCTTAGGCATACATGCCTAAATTCTGAACAATGTGAAACGACATACTGTGCTATAACACACACATAATATTATATATAGAGAGAGATATACTTTATAGCTTATACATGTTGAAATAACACTTCAGTACCCTGTATGGATATGTTCCTTTGAGACGTTTTCTGAAGATGGAAGCTTTGAGAGATTTCTTCTTTATACTGTATTTCTATAATGAGACCCTCACACAAGAGTTCACCCTGAAGACTGACCGATTTCTGTATATATCTTTTAAAACAATTGTATTCATAAAAGTTTTAAAAGGATCTTGCATAGTAAATGCAGAGTGATTAAGCTGGGCCAGATGTTGTTAAACTTGATGTGCGAGCTCATACACACCAAGTGTGCCTACTTTTCACTATATTGCATTAATCACCCAACGCGTTTTGTGGAATTATCGACTTCCTCAGGGTTGTTCAGTGTTTAGACTAGAACTTCAAAAAGTGTTATCAGTCCTTCTACTCAGGGATGTATCATATGCTGAAATATTAGTAGAAAATTCCTCTCTTCATAGAGAAGTTCCTTCTTAAAATCACTCTATCCAAATACTTCAGCAGTCTCCTGTGTAGGTTCTGCTTCTCAGCCAAATGATGACCCCCCCCCCCCCCACCCCCCCCCCCCACATTACTTACCAGTAATCTGCTAATATTTACATTAGTGGCAAGTAATGAACTTTAAGTTACAATCGAGCAACTGGCAGTAATCAGGACACTAAACTATAACTTTCAGCACTTTGCCACATCTGTGCATCAATTGAGCCTTAATTGGGATTAAAAGGACTACGGTGTCCCAAGTGCTGAAATCCAAAGGTCTCAGCCTTTGGTATTGTTTTTTTACAGGACCGGTTTCCCATGCTGATACTGTACTTGTATTAGAGATGTGCACCGGAATTTTTTTCGGGTTTTGTGTTTTGGTTCTGGATTCGGTTCCACGGCCATGTTTTGGATTTGGACGCGTTTTGGCAAAACCTCCCTGAAATTTTTTTGTCAGATTCGGGTGTTTTTTTTCAAAAAACCCTCAAAAACAGCTTAAATCATAGAATTTAGGGGTAATTTTGATCCTATAGTATTATTAACCTCAATAACCATAATTTCCACTAATTTCCAGTCTATTCTGAACACCTCACACTACTATTTTTAGTCCTAAAATTTGCACCAAGGTCACTGGATGACTAAGCTGAGCGACCCAAGAGGGCGGCACAAACACCTGGCCGATCTAGGAGTGGCACTGCAGTGTCAGACAGGATGGCACTTAAAAAAATTGGCCCCAAACAGCACATGATGCATAGAAAAGAGAAAAAGAGGTGCACTGTGGTCGCTGGGCAGCTAAGCTAAGTGACACAGACACCTCAATATCACAGGAATTGTTCGTTCTAATCAATGGTATTATTGGTCAAAATCACTGGAAGAAAATGACAAAATCACAAGTATTATTCGTTATAATCAATGGTATTATTGGTCCAAATCACTGGAAGAAAATGACAAAATCACTGGAATCATTTGGCAAGATCACTGTAATTAATAATTAATTATAAATCACATATATTAATTGGTAAAATCTCGCTATCGCCTGCCTAGTGAAGTGGAATCTAGATGGGATTTTGTACAGGGGACACAATAACTTCATCAATTGTCTAAATCCCAATGCACTAATGGCGGAAAACGGGCGCACGTCTAACAGCGCACTGATTATACCGAGAACTGATTATACTGATCAATCACTGATTATACTGAGCACTGATGATACTACGGAGAACTGACACTGAGCAGCGAGAACAGCACTGGACTATTGTACTGTAGTATACTGGTCACCACAATGCTGCACTGTACTACTATATACTGCTCACAACAATGCAGCAAAGATATGGAATGGATACTTGCAGTGACACGGAGCTGCAAGATACAGCAATGGCCTACTGTACTGTACAACTATATACTGTTGGTCACCCAAATGCTACACTGTAATACTATATATACTGCCCACAAAAATGCAGCACAGATATGGAATGGATACTTGTAGTGACACAGAGCTGCAAGATACAGCAATGGCTTACTGTACTGTACAACTATATACTGTTGGTCAAAATCCAGCACACTGAGCACAGATATTTGCAGCACACTGAGCACAAATATGGAGCTTTTCAGGCAGAGAACGTAGATATTTGCAGCACACTGAGCACAGATATTTGCAGCACACTGAGCACAGATATTTGCAGCACACTGAGCACAGATTATGGAGCTTTTCAGGGAGAGAACGTAGCCACGTCCTCTCCGTTCAATCTCCAATGCACGAGTGAAAATGGCGGCAACGCGCGGCTCTTTATATAGAATACGAATCTCGCGAGAATCCGACAGCGGGATGATGACGTTCGGGTTAACCGAGCAAGGCGGGAAGATCCGAGGCTGCCTCGGAACTGTGTAAAATAGTTCGGGGGGGTTCGGATCTCGACGAACTGAACCCGCTCATCTCTAACTTGTATCTGTCCTCCAGGCTGAAAGTTGCCAGCCAGTCTCTGGAGGCAACAGATTCTGCTGCTGGTGGTGGCGAAGGCTGGAAATAAGCAGAATCGGTCACCACACTGCTCAAGATGAGGATCCGGAGTCTGTACCACCCCCTCCCCCACCTACTCCACTGCAGGAGTACAGGTAAGATCCGTGCTGCTGCTGCCTCATGGATGTGCAGGGAGAGGAGGTACACACACAGTGGAAACAGCCTGAGGGACATTGCCGGCAAGAGAGGATTGGGGCACCCAAGAGCCGGCCCTAGCCAATATGATGCCCTAGGCAATTGCCTAGTTTGCCTATGCCTATGGCCGGCTCTGGGGCACCCTGTCTTAAGTGACCCAAAGGCTTATTCCAGCCCTGGCTTCACACATTCACTTGAGCTTTTATTAGCCAGCAACAGTAGCACAAAGTTAATATGGCAGAATGGGAGCTTAGAAACAGATTTCTCCTCTCTTGAGTGTATTGTTGCATCACCCAGATCATAGAGTGAGGAAGAGGTAACACCCAGGCAGTGTAACAGTGAGTACCGCTGCTGTACAAGATACGGTCATTAGGTCGACAGCACTTAGGTCGACATGCATTAGGTCAATGTGGACACTATGTCGACATGGTCAATAGGTCAGCAGGTAAAAGGGTCGACATGAGTTTTTCACTACCCCCCCCCCCCATTTTTTGGAACTTTTTCATACTTTACGATCCACATGGACTACAATTGGGACCGGTAACCTGACTGCTAGGGGACACTAATTGGGTTCCCCGTCACTTTACGAAGAAAACGACACCGAAAAAAGTAAAAAAACTCATGTCGATCTTTTCCTATGTCAACCTAGTCCATGTTGACCTACTGCATGTCAACCAATAGTGATCGACCTAATGACTGTCGACCTATGTGCGGTCGACCTAATGACCCATACCCTGCTGTACAATCACTTGAGCCAATAAACCACAAAGCCTGTTTATGTTACTGGATTGGTCATTGCCTACATATAACCACTGGTGTGTACAGTGCTCTGTTTATTCACAAAACTGGGGTGTAGTAGGGTATGCCGGTGGTCGGGGTCCCGGCGACCAGCATACCGGCGCCGGAATCCCGACCATCGGCATACCGACAGCTGGGCGAGCGCAAATGAGCCCCTTGCGGGCTCGCTGCGCTCGCCATGCTCCGGGTACGGTGGCACGCTACACACGCCACGCTATCTATTCTCCCTCCATGGGGGTCGTGGACCCCCAAGAGGGATAAAAGATGTCGGTATGCCGGCAGTCGGGGATTCCGGCGCTGGTATGGTGGTCGCCGGGAGCCCGGCCGCCGGCAACCAGAAGACCACCCACAAAACTGCACACACATTCCCAACAGATTATACAGAAACTGCTTTGGATATAGCACATCATATTGATAATTACTGAAATAAGCGTATAAGAATACACAACATAAAGCTAAAAACTTTACAGTATGTGGAGGAAGTGATTAAACCAACAAACAGTTTCCCCGTCTGGGTGATGGCTTTACATTTTTAACAACAGTTGCATTGGAATGTATGTATAAGTAAGCCACTGACTTTATAGAAGTATCAATCTGTTTTTGTTGCGCTATTTAGCTTTGTGAATATAAAAACCAGGACAAGAGCGGACATACAGATGCGTACTTTTACACTATGGCTTCTGTTGCCCCAAATAGCCCCTCTCGGTGCGCCAGGTCCTGTGCCCACTGAGCACATTTGTACGCGTGTAAAACCAATTCCTGTGCTGGTGATGTCGCAGTCCAGCGTCGGTAGTACACTCCGAGCGGATTCTCGCTGATTCTGCAATGTTTGTAGGACACAAATTTCAAGAAAAATATGGTTCATTACTCTTCTCAGAGCGTCAGGTGTCTTGCACCATATGGTGTGTAGCCACGTGTGTATGTATGTCTGGAAAATGTTTCATTCTTATCTAGAAGGCCTACAATGTTCCAGTTTGGCAAATTATTACATTACAAATAGAACTTCATTCTGAAGCAAACTGCATTTAAAGCACTCAGGTCTACGCACTGTATGGTGTCCCCATATGATGTCATAACTGTAAGGTTTCCAGCCTGTGGCTCTCCAGCTGTTGTGAAACTTCAAACTACAAGTCTCAGCATACCTTCCCACTAATCAGCTGGTAAAGCTGGGATTTGTAGTTTTACAACAGCTGGAGAGCCAAAGGTTGGTCAGGCCTGGCCTGGGGCCTTACAGGATTCAGGAAACAAACAAGAAGCTGTCCAGACTGAACCAGCAGGTCCAAGCTTGGGTTTGCAACAAGGACCAAGCTCTACATCCTGACCCTATTGGAAGAACATGTGACGTCATGTAGAAGGAAGCATTGCCATCACATGTCCAAATACATTACATCATTACATATACATCTTTACTTATAAATAGGCTTGGCTTGCCATAATACTAATTTAATCCAGGGCACCTCTAATTTATACAGGTTCTGTGGCTGGCTAAATTCAAGCCTGCATATCACCTGGTTTTAACCATCTACAGAACCTGTGCAATTCATAGGTATCTCAAATTAAAGGGGTTTTAGAACGTGCCTACTCATAAGATCATAAGTAGAATTTTACATATACTGAAATAAAGCTACCTGAGACAATGTTGTGGAATGTAGAAGAAGTATTTACCATAATCTTGGCGACTGGCTAGGGGAGATCAATTCTCTGGGTATTTCTAAAGGTGCGAAGGACAGTCTAAAATGTGGAAAGAAAAATGTGTAACTAAGAGGACACTGACCAATGAAGAATAAATGATACCTAAAAAATAAGCAGTGAAAATACACAAAAATGTCATAAGTAAACTATAGAGGATCACAACAAAAGTAATAAACTAAGACTCGTGAACAAAAAGAACAACTCCTCATAACACAAAAATAGGTTGCAGAAATGCAATGGTTTCAAAAATTAGCAGGAAAAAGGGAGAATATGACAATATGCAACTATAAGCAGAGAAGGGTGGTTAGGGTTAGGCACTAAAAATTTGTATACTTAATATTAAACATGGATGCATAAAAGGTAAAGATTAGCCTATACCCCCTGTAGAACATAAATATGAGATAGAGCTAAAATTATACCAGTACGCAAGTAAAATTTGAGACACTTTTTTAATCATAAAGCAAAAAAAACAAACTAGCTTCCTATCGCCTAATAAAACATTAAGGGGCTGATTCTTAGTTGCTCGCACCGTGGCTGTAGTTGTACCAGATTTACCACCTTACTGCAGTCCGCTTCTGTTTTGTGTTCTAAATTATGAGTTTAATGAGTGGATTAAACTGCTCACTATTGGTTATTACTCGGTGTGGACCTTTAATGGTTTTTCAAAAACTGTGTTAATAAATTTGTATGCACTCGGTAAATCCCTATGTTCAGATAGGAGGACGTTGCTCTATTCAATATCTTCTGCAATTAGCAATTAGCTACTTTTGAATCTTTGTATTTAAATAAGTAATTTCATTAAGCAAGACTCATCCGACTTACAATGATGTTATCCCTAATACTGTAGTTCTGACCGAGACTCATAATCGAGAATATAGCTATAACACGTGTGTATATATATATATATATATATATATATATATATATATATATATATATATATATATATATATATATATATAAATCTACTGGAACATTCTAGAAGGTGAGACACATGAATGTTCTAGGTGTTCACTCGAGATCATTCTAGAATATTCCATGTCCGTATGTAAGTGATCAGCCACTATCAGTTGGCTTTTGAGCGGTTCACATTGTCTATTGTGTATTCTTGCTTCTCAGCTGTGTATCTTAAATAATCTGCTGATCGGACCAATAATTGAAAAGCGGACTGCTGCAGACGTGTGGACTGCACTGAATCAGTTTAATTCCCCCCCACCCACCCCTTGGGTGTGCATGCCGCATGTGCACACCAATTAGTACTCGGTTTAGCCGCACAAAGCAGCTAAACCAGTCTAAAGTTCTGGTTAGGGTGCTCAAGCTGCTGATTGTGGCCACACTGGGATCTATTTGCACACTTGGTGCAGTTCTCTAAGTACTGGCATTGTCTACTCTTTGCCACACAAGGTGACTAAACCCCAAAATAAATGTTGTGGCCACATCTACAACCCGGCTAAAGTTCTGATTGCCGTGAATTGGAAGCAAACCAATGCCCCCCTATGCAAGATTTAATAGATAAGATTTGGTAGGTAGTGTCTATGGAGTATATCACTGCCCTACTTCATGCACTTAAATGTCACGTGACCTGGGACTCATGATACTCTACACTTCACAGACAACTCCCTGGTGTGTCAAGATACAGTACAACTATTCTCCGGTTTGGTCCTGAGTCAATGGTTGCCTATTTACCATCCCTTTCTATGGAGTCAATTAAATTTGCCGACAGTTGAATAGCGCTGGACAATAGCTCCCGGCGCTATTCAATACAGCATCCTGTGACATTTAATTGTCAGGAATTCCTCTTGCACCATCCCATGCTGATGCGTGGCCGGCGCGAGGATGATTCTGTCGGGAATCAGCATCGCGCTGGGCAGTTAAGTCGGAGGATGCATTCGCCGTGTTAACATGAGCAGAATTGAATAACGACGGGAGCTAATTCCTGGCGCTCTTCAACTGTCACCAAATTTAATTGACCCCTAAATGATTTCTTTTCCCTTTTTGTATTTTATTGTATTTGCAGAATTATGTTGTTGCTGTATTTCAAGTCTCAATAACTACAGAAAAAAACAATAGTTTGACGTCATTTTTATTGTGAATACCAACAAAATATTTGTCATTATACATGTTATTTTATGTACAAGTCACACGAGTCCTGCATTTGTACAATTTGCTTGTCAACTATTTTAATAAATAAAAATATTTTTTTTAAAAACCTGGACTCTCCAATCTCAAATATTTTTGGATCGGAATCAGCAAATCGAGGATTTCCAACAAGCTGAATTTCCCTAATTCCCTGACACAGGCATTGGCAGAATGGGGAACTGCCCAGATACCTGCTTGATGTACAGTATGGGCTCTTTAAGCCAGGTGCAAAGTTTGTGGTGGAAACCTGACACAGGGCTGCAGACACAAGACATACAGTAAGGGGCGTGAAATCAGTCAGCTTTATTATTTCAATAAAATTATATGGCGTCGGAAGACAGGACAGTGAGCTAATTAGTGCTATTGACAATGCAAGTTCACTTTGAACAACATCTGCATGGCAGCGGCATATTTCCCACTAGGCACATGGGGCACCACTTGTTGAGGGCGGCACATCAGGCTGGTCCCCCCATCTCCATCTCCCCACTGCATCTGAGCAGCAGCTCACCCCTTCCCCCCACCCCGTTTTTATTTTACCAGGAGAGAAGAGGGAGGGAAATGAGCAGGGAGGCGGAGCTACATGAGACCCAGAGGGCTGCTGTCAAAGAGAGAGGTGGAGCTGCTGCAGATCCCCAACTGCTTGTGAGGTAAGTGTGTGTGTGTGTGTGTGTGTGTGTGTACAGCAGTATATGCATGTGGGCATTATGCACAGGTGCAGCAGTATATGCATGTGGGCATTATGCACAGGTGCAGCAGTATATACATATGGGCATTATACACAGGTGCAGCATTATATACATGTGGGCATTATACACAGGTGCAGCAGTATATACATGTGAGCATTATACACAGGTGCAGCAGTATATACATATGGGCATTATACACAGGTGCAGCATTATATACATGTGGGCATTATACACAGGTGCAGCAGTATATACATGTGGGCATTATACACAGGTGCAGCAGTATATACATGTAGGCATTATACACAAGGTGCAGCAGTATATACATGTAGGCATTATACACAAGGTGCAGCAGTATATACATGTGGGCATTATACACAGGTGCAGCAGTATATACATGTGGGCATTATACACAGGTGCAGCAGTATATACATGTAGGCATTATACACAGGTGCAGCAGTATATACATGTGGGCATTATACACAGGTGCAGCAGTACATACATGTGGGCATTATACACAGGTGCAGCAGTACATACATGTGGGCATTATACACAGGTGCAGCAGTACATACATGTGGGCATTATACACAGGTGCAGCAGTACATACATGTGGGCATTATACACAGGTGCAGCAGTACATACATGTGGGCATTATACACAGGTGCAGCAGTACATACATGTAGGCATTATACACAGGTGCAGCATTAAATACATGTGGGCATTATACACAGGTGCAGCAGTATATACATGTGGGCATTATACACAGGTGCAGCAGTATATACATGTGGGCATTATACACAGGTGCAGCAGTACATACATGTGGGCATTATACACAGGTGCAGCATTACATACATGTGGGCAGTATATACATGTGGGCATTATACACAGGTGCAGCAGTATATACAGTACATGTAGGCATAATACACAGGTGCAGCAGTATATACATGTAGGCATTGTACACAAGGTGCAGCAGTATATACATGCAGGCATTATACACAAGGTGCAGCAGTATATACGTGCAGGCATTATGCACAGGTGCAGCAGTACATACATGTGGGCATTATACACAGGTGCAGCATTATATACATGTGAGCATTATACACAGGTGCAGCAGTATATACGTGTGGGCATTATACACGGGTGCAGCAGTATCGACATGTAGGAATTATACACAGGTGCAGCAGTATATACATGTGAGCATTATACACAGGTGCAGCAGTATGTACTGCTGGATATTTGATGAGCTTTGATCATATACTGTATGTGCAGAAAAGATAGGCAGGGGGGGGGGGGGCACTGCCTCACACGCCATAGACTTTTTATTCCAGAGTTTTGACCGTAAAATGATTAGAATAATGCAAAGAAGATATTTCTAATATAGTTTTTGTATTTTTCATATACTTTAATTGGCCAAAACTCTGGCATTTACGTCAGTATGACAGGAAAGGCTCTGCCTCACCTCACTGCATGCCACTGCTGTTTAGTGTGTGTATGTGTGGAGTGTATGTATGCATGTATGTATGTATGAGTGTGAGCAGTAGGGGGACAATGTGTGGGAGTGATGGTGTGAGAGGTGCGGTGCGTGTGGTGGTGCCTGCTGCCGTGCATGTGTAGACTCTGTACTCACCAGGCGCCGCTCTCTCTCACCTTCAGGTACCGGAACCCTCAACGGACCTGGAATTCTTCAGTCGGATCCGGACACGGCGATTCCCTCTTGGAGCTGACCGTCGACCGAGCTGAGGAGAGAATGGTTTACATTAAAGGGGGTATCGACCCTTCTTCCACTGGAACAGGGGATACCCCAGGGGTGGCTGCGACCTTCACCGGCTGGGTGAATGGTCATCACCGGCACAAAGCCTCAGCTACCCAGCTTTCACACACTCGCGCTTTCGCACGTAGTGTGATGAAAGGGATTCTCACGTCCGTGAGCAATCCTAACTCCGGCGCTCGGGGACAAACAAGGGACAGACGTACACGGATGCTACTCATCGTCACGAGTCTTGCACTCCGATCTTCTCCACTTACAGGTCCCTGTAAGGAGGCAAAGAGAAACAGCCGTGCAGGGCCTAACTCTGACCTAGTGTCACACCCTATACTATCTACAACAGCGGAGCCCTCAAACTAGCTCTGTGGGTGTGGTGCAACACAACTATGCACAACTTACACAACACATACACTTTGCCCTGCACGGTAACAACATATAACACACTATCGGAGTTACAACATAAAACGGTGCTGTCCCTTTATCTACCCGACCCAGAACACCCAGTAGTGGGGACCGCACAGCTCACCCACCTACCGTACTCTCAGGGTGGCCTGAGCCTAGCGCCCAGTACCACCTTTACTCACCTCAGGGAAACACTGCTTCGCTGGGCCTAGCGCCCCCTAACTGCCCACAGGCCGGAGGCCTGACTTTGCCCACGGGCCTAGCGCCCGCCTACTTGCCGCCCGTTGGGTGACCTGGGCCTTGTGCCCAGGGTCACCTTATCGTATCCCTGATTTGGCCACAAATACCCTAGGGCCTAACGCCCTCTATTAGCCACAGGCCTAGTGCCTAGTTTGTTCCCCGGGCCTAGTGCCCGCCTAACTGGTGCCGCATGAGTGGGGTGGCTTGGGCCTAATGCCCAAACCACCTCATCAAATAGTGGGGGCCCAAACTCCTAACTGCGCCCAGGCCTAGCGCCTGAATTGTGTCCTCGGGCCTAATGCCCGTCCCTGGTGGTCGAGGGAGGAAAAGGGGAGGGGGAGGATAGCCTCACTGAGGCCTTACCTAACCTGGGGGCCTCCACCGTCTTCTGCCGCTGACCCGTCCTGGCCAGCGGCGCCTCCGTCTCTTCCCTGCGTCCAGCCGCCGCTGGACATCTTCTTTCTGCAGGCCGACGTCTTCTGGCCTCTTCCGCGGCCTCAGGACCTCCTCTCCCCGCGGTCGTCGTCTTCTCCTCGGCGCCGGATCCTCTTCTGCGCTCCGGCGCGCCGACGACCTCCTCCGCTGCTCCCGGCCGTGTCTTCTCTTCTTCGCGCTCTTCGGCGCGGCCTCTCCTTCTTGGTCCCGCCCGGCGTCTGACGTCAGACGCCGGAGGCGGGGCCTATGACGCGGCGAGCGCCGATTGGCTCGCCGCGTCTCTTCCCGATTGGCCGCCGCTCCGGGAGCCGCGATTGGCTCCCGGAGGGCGCCAACATTCGAATCCTCCTGCAGCCTCCTGTCCGGTGCAGGGAAAAGGGTAATCCCTGCACCGGACACCCGCCGCCACGCACCAAGCGCTGGGGACAGACAAGCTGCCCCAGCGCTGTCCCCAGCTAGGGAACACAACATGGATGTGCCCACAGGGCACATCCTTACAATGGGGCAGTGAGCTGTGATGTAAGCAATGTAAGCAGTAGGGGGGGCAGTGTGGGGAGGGAGGGGGTGATGGGGCAGTGTGAGAGCAATGTGAGCAGTAGTGGAGGCAGTGTGAGGAGATGGGGCAGTTAGTTGTGATGGGAGCAATGTGAGCAGTAGGGGCAGTGTGTGGAGGGAGGGGGTGATGGGGCAGTGTGAGAGCAATGTGAGCAGTAGGGGGAGCAGTGTGGGGTAATGGGAGCAATGTGAGCAGTAGGGGGGAGGGCGGTGATTGGGCAGTGTGATAGCAATGTGAGCAGTAGGGGGGCAGTGTGTGGAGGGAGGGGGTGATGGGGCAGTGTGAGAGCAATGTGAGCAGTAGGGGGGCGGTGTGGGGAGATGGGGCAGTTAGTTGTGATGGGAGCAGTGTGAGCAGTAGGGGCAGTGAGGGGTGGGGGAGCAGCTATGTGGGCAGTTAGGTATGATGGTGATGGGGTAGTGAGCTGTGGAGCAGGAAGGTGTGAGGAGGAAAGTGTTAGCTGGGGGGCAGTGAAGTGTGAGGAGAGCAGTGTGATCTGGAGGGGGCGCGGAGGCAATGAGATCTGAGGGACCTGGAGAGAGCTATGAAAGGCGTAATGAGATGGCTATTGGGAGATATGGATTGAGGTAACAGTAAGAGGCACATCTTTTTTCTTGCCTAAACAACAACGGTGTAGGAGTGTGAGATCTCTGACTCCCCTGCCAATGACACATGGAAAGCTCTCTTTCTGCTGACCTCATGAGAATGAAATCAGCCTGCAGTGCTCAGTGTGTGAAAAGGAAGTGCACCCCACCAGTGCAGCTACTGGATGATGGCTAGTGGACTGCCGTTCTTTCCTGCAAACCACTCAAAAAGGGGAAGAAGGGAGAGAAATCCAGAAAAAACAGAGGCAGGTTAAAAGCCAACTCCCCGCTATAAGCCAGAAGACACACCGTAGGCTCCACCTCCACACAGCTACAGGGTAACCTCCCTGTCACAACAACCAACTCAAAATTGGACCGAAATGAAAATGACATTTAACACACAACCTGTGCAGATGTGGAGTTTAGTCCAACGTGTTCTCCATTATTTTTCCCTCTACACCTTTTTGTTGCTTTCCCCTTTTCTCATTCTCCCTCTCCAAATCCCCTATTTACTCACAGCAGAACTTATTGTGACTGATCTTTTTATAGTGTGTTCTGCGTTTGGCCAAAGGCAATGTAATGTGTCATGATGCAGAACAGACGCTTGGATCAGAAAATACATAGTTTGACGGGGTTTTTTTGTTTTTTTTAAGTGTGGCTCAGCCTAAAATGTAAGTTGATCCAATATAGAAAGGGAACATTCAGAAGTATTTATTATCCGTTATTAATATAGCACATACATATTCCGCAGAGCGTTATAGAAAATATTTCAGTCATTCACATCAGTCCCTGCCCTGTGGAGCTTACAATCTATAGACCTCCTATCTGCTGAAGGGTGTCTTCTGCGCCAGTCCCACACAATAATACCGAACAATGACCAACATTAATAACTTAAATGTAAAATAAAGACACACTGTCGCAGGCAAATTGACTGCAGTTCTGGGCAACCGCGGGAGCCAAATTAGCTACCTTATGCATTCAACTATTATGGGGGTCCATGCATGTGCAAGCGGAAAGATGTGCAGCCCATTGATCTGCACTTGCACTATCCCCGTGCTAGGTGCAAGATAGGGGTGGTCTTCAGGTTGCCGACTGTCGGGATCCCAGCGCACAGTATACCGTCGCCGGAATCCCGACAGCCGGCATACCGACAGTTTTTTTCTCTCGTGGGGGCCCACGACCCCCCTGGAGGGAGAATAAATAGCGTAGCGCGCCACCGTGCCCACAGTGTGGCGAGTGCAGCGAGCCTGCAAGGGGCTCATTTGCGCTCGCCACGCTGTCGGTATGCCGGCGGTAGGGCTTCCGGCGCCGGTATGCTGGTCGCCGGGAGCCCGGCCGCCGGCATACCATACCACACCCGCAAGATATATGTCAGACACAGGCTCCACCTTCCAGTATACACAACTCATAACACGCACAAGACAGTCCCACAAGTCAGGGTGGTTATGTATGATTGCACGGTCACCTATTTCATGGAAAGTTCTGTCCAACTCAGAATACAGTAGGATGGACATAGACAAAAAAAAAAAAGAGATAAGATCACATCTCTGCATACGTTGTAAGCAAAAACTCACCATTTGTGTCCGTGAGCAGTGGTTTGCGCAATTCAGAATCAGCCCCACAGGGAAGTACTGAGTGTTTAACCACTTGCCTGGCATGGTTGTATCATTTGCGACCACACCAGGCAATGAATTATCTGATCTGGTGGCAAACAATGCGACCATTCAGATACATAGAGTGGAAGGCTGCCAGAAGATAATCTTCTAGCAGCCGCCAATCACAGAGGGACTACCCAGACCCTCTGTCTCCTTGCACCCTCCCCCAGTGTCTGCCGAGTGGGATGATACAATGTTTGGAAAAATATGATATTTTACAAATACAGGTTGAGTCTCCCTTATCCAAAATGCTTGGGACCAGAAGTATTTTGGATATCGGATTTTTCCGTATTTTGGAATAATTAGATACCATAATGAGATATCATGGTGATGGGACCTAAGTCTAAGCACAGAATGTATTTATGTTACATATACACCTTATACACACAGCCTGAAGGTCATTTAATACAATATTTTTAATAACTTTGTGTATTAAACGAAGTTTGTGTACATTGAGCCATCAGAAAACAAAGATTTCACTATCTCAGTCTCACTCCAAAAATTCCGTATTTCGGAATATTCCGTATTTCGGAATATTTGGATATGGGATACTCAACCTGTACTAAAAAAATAAACTTTTTTTCTTTTTCTTTTTTAAATTATAATTTTGGAGAAGTTTGAATACATGTTCTTCACCTAATTCACTCAGTTTTTAGAAATCAAAATTCTCCAGTTATGTGGTTAAAGAAGAAACATAGCTTTTTATAAGCACTTTTTTTATTATTAAGCGCAGATGCAATTATACCCTTAATGTGCAGTGCTGCGTAATAAATCAGCTCTTAATAAAACAAAAAGGATAACTGTATATTAAATTGTGTATTTACAGTGTTCACAGTACTGCGACTGGTGATGTGGTAGAACCAATAGGAGTTACTGCAACATCATTCGTCCTGTATTGCAAAGACAGCTGCATTGGCTTAGAAGACAAGCAAAGAAATAGTTTACACTAAGGGCTTAATTCTGAGTTGATCGTAGCAGCAAATTTGTTAGCAGTTGGGCAAAACCATGTGCACTGCAGGGGGGGGGGGGGGGGGCAGATATAACGTGCAAAGAGAGTTAGATTTGGGTGGGATGTGTTCAAACTGAAATCTAAATTGCAGTGTAAAAATAAAGCAGCCAGTATTTACCCTGCACGGAAACAAAATAACCCACCCAAATCTAACTCTCTCTGCACATGTTATATCTGCCCCCCCTGCAGTGCACTTGGGGGGTAATTCCAAGTTGATCGCTGCAGGAATTTTTTTAGTAGTTGGGCAAAACCATGTGCACTGCAGGGGAGGCAGATATAACATGTGCAGAGAGAGTTAGATTTGGGTGTGGCGTGTTCAATCTGCAATCTAATTTGCAGTGTAAATATAAAGCAGCCAGTATTTACCCTGCACAGAAACAAAATAACCCACCCAAATCTAACTCTTTCTGCACATGTTATATCTGCTTCCCCTGCAGTGCACATGGTTTTGCCCAATTGCTAAAAAAAAATCCTGCTGCGATCAACTTGGAATTACCCCCATGGTTTTGCCCAACTGCTAACAAATTTGCTGCTGCAATCAACTCTGAATTACCCCCTAAGTTTCTATATTCTCTATAGTAAATTTTTAATTGAGGCAAAAATCCTAATAAATGTGCAATATTGCGAGAAATATTAAATAACAGGTCTTTATATACATTTAGGGGTATATTCAATTGAATTTGAACGCTTCCGTCTGTCGAAAAGACGGTAGTTTTCTACTTTTTTAGGTCAAAAAGAGTTCTGACCTATTCAATCTAACCCCAAATTATTCTACAAGTCTAGTAACTTGACTTGTCGAAAAAGCACGTGGATCGGAGGAATAGCTGCCGATCCGCGTGCTTGTGTCGAAAACGTTTTTGACCATCTCAATTCAACTTTAAAAAAAGTAAAATTGAGATGCAGGAGCACAGACAGGGGAGAGGTGGAGACAGGGGGGAAACGAGGAGGAGATGGGGGGGGGTGGAGACGGGAGAGCCGCAGGTAGACGGGGGAGAGCAGCGCTACAGCAGTGGCTATGTAGCCGGTGGATGTGTCACAGCCGCCACTCACAGCAGCGTCCACCCAGCCACTCACAGCAGCGTCCAGCAAGCAAGACCTCACTTGCTGGAGCCGGGCGGACGCTGCTGTGAGCGGCGGTGGTGACACATCCTCCGGCTACACTTGCTGGAGCCGCTGCTGTAGCGCTGCTCTCCGCCGTCTGCCCGCGGCTCCCCCCCTTCTCTCCCCCATCTCCTCCTCTCCCCCCTCTCCGGTACCTCATCTCAATTCAACTTTTTTAAAGACGAATTGAGATGGGCATTGAATAGCCCTTGTCGGATCCATTCCAACAAATGCATGTTGGAATGGATCCATCCGAGCTCAATTGAATATACCCCTTAATGTGATTCTTATCAATATTCCTCCTACTCTATTTCCACAATTACCCAATAACAATAAAAAATGAAGATGCATTGGGTAACGGGTAACACACAGAAGAGTACGACATACGTATCAAGCTATTTTTTTTTTTTTTTACAGTATTATGAGTTAGGAGACTTACAACTAGATATAGTTTGTGGTGAGTATATATTTTCCCAATGAGATTTTATCTGAAACGTTCCCTGGAGCTAATACTGTACCACGCCACCATATTCTACAAGAATTTGCAACTATGACAACCATTTAAACAGACCATATTTCCAAGAACTGTATATAAAAAGATCTGCGTTATTAGGTGACTTAATTACGGGAGCCAAGAATATATATATATATCAATAAGAAAGTCACTACCTGCAAGAAATCACCATGGCAGAATAGACAGATTAGAGATAACGTATGACTGCTGCATTTGAGTCCATTCTTACCTCTTTTTTTTTCAAATGACCAAAGTATTCATGGCTTCTTAGACAAACCTGTGATTTATAGATTTAAAATATACATATTTTTGTGTGTTTGAAGATGCCTGTGATATTTTCTAAAATTTGACACTAATGAATTTGAATTGAAATAATACATTTACATATAATTAAAAAAAAAGGTTAACAACCCCCCCCCCCCCCCCCCCACAACCACAGATATATCATTGTAATGGGCCCTACAGACTGGGCGACCCGCCGCCGAGCTGCCCGACCGCCTATACGGCAGACGGGCGACCCAGCGGCTGGGGAAAGGTGACGGGGAGAGTGAAGTTTCTTCACTCCCCCCGTCACCTGGCTCCATAGCAATGTATGCTAATATGGACAATCTCATCCATATTGGCCTGCATGCATAAGCGACGGGGCACCAACGATGAACGAGCGCGGGGCCACGCATCGTTCATTGTTGGTGCCTACACACTGCACGGTATGAACGAGAATGTTCATATCGTGCAGTGTTATCTGCCAGTGTGTAGGGCCCTTAAGAATTAGGGCAGTGGTTCCCAAACTTAGTCCTCAAGGCACCCTAACAGTGCAGGTTTAAGGATATCCATGTTTGAGCACAGGGAGCTAAATCAAATTGAATGAGCTACTGATTAAGGGGGTAATTCAGAGTTGATCGCAGCAGCAAATTTGTTAGCAGTTGGGCAAAACCATGTGCACTGCAGGGGGGGGGGAGATGTAACATGTGCAGAGAGAGTTAGATTTGGGTGGGTTATATTGTTTCTGTGCAGGGTAAATACTGTCTGCTTTATTTTTACACTGTAATTTACATTTCAGTTTGAACACACCCCACCCAAATCTAACTCTCTCTGCACATGTTATATCTGCCCCACCTGCAGTGCACATGGTTTTGCCCAACTGCTAACAAATTTTCTGCTGCGATCAACTCTGAAATAGACCCTAAGTCACCTGTGCTTAAGCATAGATATCCTTACAGTGTGAACTGTTAAGGTGCCTGGAGGACCACATCTGGATATCACTGTATTAGGGGGTTCTGACAAGGGTAGAAAGACCAGTTTCATAGGTCTATTTATTTAACCACTTACCTGGCTAATATTTTTTCCAAAATCCATTTAGAACATTTTTTATGACTGAATTAGGTGAAGAACATTTATTCAAAACTAAAGTTGTGCGGGGTCAGAGTTAATAATAATAATAATAATAATAATAATTTTATTTATGTAGCGCTCTTTCTCCAGTAGGACTCAAGGCGCTTAACAGATACATAGCATAATATAGTATAGAAAATAATGAAGTACAAAAAAGCTTTTCATAAAATACAGAAGCATGTAGATACTAAAAGGGACATTATGGAAATGCTTGAGAAAACAGGAAAGTCTTGAGTCTACTTTTGAAGGATTCTATAGTTGGGGCCTCTCGCACTGTGTGGGGAAGGGAGTTACTTGGTTCCTAATGCCAAATCAGCGCAAGTTTGGATTTATCCGGATTTTTCTTACAAGCTGTCCAAAACACGACAGCCAGATAGCCAATAAGATGCTGTTTTGAGATCCCAGTAAATCTGAACCTGCATATCTCTATTAAAAATGTGTACAACATGGTTTTAGTAAAAAAAAAAAAAAAAAAACAACAACAACCAAACAAAAAACGTTAATAAACATCAAACCATCGATGATGCGATCATCGTGGCTCAGGTCCACAGGGAAGGTGAGTGCTGCTTTTTCATGTTTCCCCAGCAGCTGCTAATCTCTGCAGCCGTGGTGTTAGGGAATGCCGCTGGCCTGCCCAATCAGCATTGATCAGTGATTGGCTGCACGGCAACACTGGGGTATGGAACCAAGAAGCAGAGGGACCAGGAGGTCCCTCTGTGACCAGCAGCTGCTGTAAGAGTCTCTTCCAGCAGCCGCCCAGTGTTTTGGACTGGTCCCATCAGATGCAACCATATCAGGAGAAGCCCAGCCTGGTGTGGTCGCATCTTATGCGACCACGCTTGTCAAGTGGCTAAGTCTGTAATTTGCTGTTTTTTTCTTTTACTTTACATTAAGTTAACGTGGACAAGCATGTTCCTTACAGTAGTATTTTAGAGATGGCCCTCTAAATTCAGCCTTAATTCAATCTTGCTTGGAGGAGGAAGCAACCATCCCATCGGGAAATGACTTGGAAATATCCTGTATAGTAGACTACAACGTGAACACATACGCATACTACTGGCTCAGCAGTAAGCTACCAGAAACATTGAAAACTGCAATATAATTGTGTCCTTTATAAAGCATTATAGGTTCAGTATATTATGTTTGCATTCATAATATCAACATGAGAACATTGACATACTCCTAATGTAGATAACTTGTTGACTTGTTCACCATGTCGACATTAATAAGTTGACAAGTTCTTTTGAGGTTAGCCTAGCCCTAATTGTAAAACCCTAACAGTAATGTCAATATTTTCACTATGTTAAAATTTTCATACCCAACTTGAAGCTTGGAGGCAACTGGGAAACTTTCAAGATGGGCCTCCTATTTGATTTCAATAAACACTAAGGCCTACATGTGCAGCTGTGTAGGTACTACTGGAGCCAAAAAGGGAACCAGCAGACGAGGAGAGAGATGTACAGAATGCTGGTCAGAGGCACGCCAACGGGCAACCGTGGGGTTAGAAGTAGGGAACCAACCTCCACAGCCCAAATGGCAGGGAGTCAGGTGGGCTCAGCAGGCAGCAGCATCTTCCTCGAGCCTAACCAGATGCTGAAGCTTGGACTCTGAAGGTTGGTGGACCACCTTCACCTTGTGGGAACCCCTTGAACATTTGCGAGTCTAGCCACCCTCTAGTTACACCACTGCATGACCCCTTCCAGCTGGTACAAAATGCTCTGTTACTGGCCTTCCCTCTTAATTTATGATTGCCATCACCTGTGTTGAACTAGTTAATTGATAAGAAAGGTGCCAACGCAGGTGATGACATTCATAACTTAAGAAGGAAGCCCAGGAGCAGAGAATTTTATCCCTCCTGGAATTGGTCATGTTGGGAAAAGTGCATTTTGCCCACGACAACATTTTCCAGGTGCCATCATTTATTCATTTCGAATTCCTGTCAACACCATGCGTGTCGACATTCTGATGTTGACATAGTCAACGTTGACATTCTGATTGCAAATAAGATTAAACTAATCAATTCCAAATATCTGTTTAAAGAAATCCTGCGTCTGTATATGGGATACAGAAAAGGTTGCATTTCATTTATCTGCCGAGCGACTGTGAGAGGTATTCCTTGTGCACGACGATCAGCTCCGTAACTCCCTGGCTGACTGTGCTTGTCAGATGTGTTCTACTTGCCTGCTGGTCAGGATGTACAGAGTGTCAAAATAAGACAACCCTGGGCTGTTTCCTCAGTATCGTTCCAGACTGCATGACCCCAGGCTGTCCTTTGCACTTCAGCTACTGTATTGCTCTACTTTCCTTCATTTTTTATTAGCCTTACTTATAAACTTAAAGTATAATTAACATTAAGGAGGCTATATCTCCATGGCTGATCTGAGCTCCCAGACAAGCTTCAGTAAATGGTAATTACACCCCCTCACCACCTCTTCCTTGGGCGTAAGAGTAGAGCAAGACGAGGATTTTGTGTTTCCAAAACTTGCATTCTCTTTTCCTGACACCTCTATTTCCGCATTTTTTTACTAGGACCTCCTTGATACTGCAAAATAAGTCCCATATCTTGTATTGTAGTTGCCTTCTACAGTGGTTAAACATAAAACATAGGAATCTATTCATCAACCAATGCATTACTGCCAGGCTAGTTGGGTATGAACTATGTATATGCTAGTGATGTGCACCGGACATTTTTCGGGTTTTGTGTTTTGGTTTTGGGTTCGGTTCCGCGGCCGTGTTTTGGATTCAGACGCGTTTTGGAAAAACCTCACCGAAAATTTTTTGTCGGATTCGGGTGTGTTTCGGATTCGGGTGTTTTTTTCAAAAAACCCTAAAAAACAGCTTAAATCATAGAATTTGGGGGTCATTTTGATCCCAAAGTATTATTAACCTCAATAACCATAATTTCCACTCATTTTCAGTCTATTCTGAACACCTCACAATATTATTTTTAGTCCTAAAATTTGCACCGAGGTAGCTGTGTGACTAAGCTAAGCGACCCAAGTGGCCGACACAAACACCTGGCCCATCTAGGAGTGGCACTGCAGTGTCACGCAGGATGGCCCTTCAAAAAAATACTCCCCAAACAGCACATGACGCAAAGAAAAAAAGAGGCGCAATGAGGTAGCTGTGTGACTAAGCTAAGCGACCCAAGTGGCCGACACAAACACCTGGCCCATCTAGGAGTGGCACTGCAGTGTCACGCAGGATGGCCCTTCAAAAAAATACTCCCCAAACAGCACATGACGCAAAGAAAAAAAGAGGCGCAATGAGGTAGCTGTGTGACTAAGCTAAGCGACCCAAGTGGCCGACACAAACACCTGGCCCATCTAGGAGTGGCACTGCAGTGTCAGACAGGATGGCACTTGAAAAAAATACTCCCCAAACAGCACATGACGCAAAGAAAAAAAGAGGCGCAATGAGGTAGCTGTGTGACTAAGCTAAGCGACCCAAGTGGCCGACACAAACACCTGGCCCATCTAGGAGTGGCACTGCAGTGTCAGACAGGATGGCACTTGAAAAAAAATACTCCCCAAACAGCACATGACGCAAAGAAAAAAAAGAGGCGCAATGAGGTAGCTGTGTGACTAAGATAAGCGACCCAAGTGGCCGACACAAACACCTGGCCCATCTAGGAGTGGCACTGCAGTGTCACGCAGGATGGCCCTTCAAAAAAATACTCCCCAAACAGCACATGACGCAAAGAAAAATGAAAGAAAAAAGAGGTGCAAGATGGAATTGTCCTTGGGCCCTCCCACCCACCCTTATGTTGTATAAACAGGACATGCACACTTTAACCAACCCATCATTTCAGCGACAGGGTCTGCCACACGACTGTGACTGAAATGACTGGTTGGTTTGGGCCCCCACCAAAAAAGAAGCAATCAATCTCTCCTTGCACAAACTGGCTCTACAGAGGCAAGATGTCCACCTCATCATCATCGTCCGATTCATCACCCCTTTCACTGTGTACATCCCCCTCCTCACAGATTATTAATTTGTCCCCACTGGAATCCACCATCTCAGGTCCCCGTGTACTTTCTGGAGGCAATTGCTGCTGGTGAATGTCTCCACGGAGGAATTGATTATAATTCATTTTAATGAACATCATCTTCTCCACATTTTCTGGAAGTAACCTCGTACGCCGATTGCTGACAAGGTGAGCGGCGGCACTAAACACTCTTTCGGAGTACACACTGGAGGGAGGGCAACTTAGGTAGAATAAAGCCAGTTTCTGCAAGGGCCTCCAAATTGCCTTTTTTTCCTGCCAGTATACGTATGGACTGTCTGACGTGCCTACTTGGATGCGGTCACTCATATAATCCTCCACCATTCTTTCAATGGTGAGAGAATCATATGCAGTGACAGTAGACGACATGTCAGTAATCGTTGGCAGGTCCTTCAGTCCGGATCAGATGTCAGCACTCACTCCAGACTGCCCTGCATCACCGCCAGCGGGTGGGCTCGGAATTCGTAGCCTTTTCCTCGCACCCCCAGTTGCGGGAGAATGTGAAGGAGGAGATGTTGATGGGTCACGTTCCGCTTGACTTGACAATTTTCTCACCAGCAGGTCTTTGAACCCCTGCAGACTTGTGTCTGCCGGAAAGAGAGATACAACGTAGGTTTTAAATCTAGGATCGAGCACGGTGGCCAAAATGTAGTGCTCTGATTTCAACAGATTGACCACCCGTGAATCCTGGTTAAGCGAATGAAGGGCTCCATCCACAAGTCCCACATGCCTAGCGGAATCGCTCTGTTTTAGCTCCTCCTTCAATGTCTCCAGCTTCTTCTGCAAAAGCCTGATGAGGGGAATGACCTGACTCAGGCTGGCAGTGTCTGAACTGACTTCACGTGTGGCAAGTTCAAAAGGTTGCAGAACCTTGCACAACGTTGAAATCATTCTCCACTGCGCTTAAGTCGGGTGCATTCCACCTCCTTTGCCTATATCGTAGCCAGATGTATAGGCTTGAATGGCCTTTTGCTGCTCCTCCATCCTCTGTAGCATATAGAGGGTTGAATTCCACCTCGTTACCACCTCTTGCTTCAGATGATGGCAGGGCAGGGTCAGGTGTTTTTGGTGGTGCTCCAGTCTTCTGTACGCGGTGCCTGTATGCCGAAAGTGGCCCGCAATTCTTCTGGCCACCGACAGCATCTCTTGCACGCCCCTGTCGTTTTTTTAAATAATTCTGCACCACCAAATTCAAGGTATGTGCAAAACATGGGACGTGCTGGAATTTGCCCAGATGTAATGCACGCACAATATTGCTGGCGTTGTCCGATGCCACAAATCCCCAGGAGAATCCAATTGGGGTAAGCCATTCTGCGATGATCTTCCTCAGTTGCCGTAAGAGGTTTTCAGCTGTGTGCGTATTCTGGAAAGCGGTGATACAAAGCGTAGCCTGCCTAGGAACGAGTTGGCGTTTGCGAGATGCTGCTACTGGTGCCGCCGCTGCTGTTCTTGCAGCGGGAGGCAATACATCTACCCAGTGGGCTGTCACAGTCATGTAGTCCTGAGTCTGCCCTGCTCCACTTGTCCACATGTCCGTGGTTAAGTGGACATTGGGTACAACTGCATTTTTTAGGACACTGGTGACTCTTTTTCTGAGGTCTGTGTACATTTTCGGTATCGCCTGCCTAGAGAAATGGAACCTAGATGGTATTTGGTACCGGGGACACAGTACCTCAATCAAGTCTATAGTTGGCTCTGAAGTAACGATGGATACCGGAACCACGTTTCTCACCGCCCAGGCTGCCAAGGCCTCAGTTATCCGCTTTGCAGCAGGATGACTGCTGTGATATTTCATCTTCCTCGCAAAGGACTGTTGGACAGTCAATTGCTTACTGGAAGTAGTACAAGTGGTCTTCCAACTTCCCCTCTGGGATGACGATCGACTGCCAGCAGCAACAACAGCAGCGCCAGCAGCAGTAGGCGTTACACTCAAGGATGCATCGGAGGAATCCCAGGCAGGAGAGGACTCGTCAGACTTGCCAGTGACATGGCCTGCAGGACTATTGGCATTCCTGGGTAAGGAGGAAATTGACACTGAGGGAGTTGGTGGTGTGGTTTGCGGGAGCTTGGTTAAAAGAGGAAGGGATTTACTGGTCAGTGGACTGCTTCCGCTGTCGCCCAAAGTTTTTGAACTTGTCACTGACTTATGATGAATGCGCTGCAGGTGACGTATAAGGGAGGATGTTCCGAGGTGGTTAACGTCCTTACCCCTACTTATTACAGCTTGACAAAGGCAACACACGGCTTGACACCTGTTGTCCGCATTTGTGTTGAAATATTGACCAGGCATGTCAATGGCCATATTCCTCCCACGGACAACAGGTATCTCCCCGGGTGCCTGACTTAAACAATCCACCTCACCATCAGAATCCTCCTTGTCAATTTCCTCCCCCAGAGCCAGCAACACCCATATCCTCATCCTGGTGTACTTCAACACTGACATCTTCAATTTGACTATCAGGAACTGGACTGCGGGTGCTCCTTCCAGCACTTGCAGGGGGCGTGCAAATGGTGGAAGGCGCAAGCTCTTCCCGTCCAGTGTTGGGAAGGTCAGGCATCGCAACCGACACAATTGGACTCTCCTTGGGGATTTGTGATTTCGAAGAACGCACAGTTCTTTGCTGTGCTTTTGCCGCAAGTCTTTTCTTTTTTCTAGCGAGAGGATGAGTGCTTCCATCCTCATGTGAAGCTGAACCACTAGCCATGAACATAGGCCAGGGCCTCAGCCGTTCCTTGCCACTCCGTGTCGTAAATGGCATATTGGCAAGTTTACGCTTCTCCTCAGACGCTTTTAATTTTGATTTTTGGGTCATTTTACTGATCTTTTGTGTTTTGGATTTTACATGCTCTGTACTATGACATTGGGCATCGGCCTTGGCAGACGACGTTGATGGCATTTCATCATCTCGGCCATGACTAGTGGCAGCAGCTTCAGCACGAGGTGGAAGTGGATCTTGATCTTTCCCTATTTTTTTAACCTCCACATTTTTGTTCTCCATATTTTAATGCGCACAACTAAAAGGCACCACAGGTATACAATGTAGATGGATACTATAGTATACTTATGGACGACGAGTGACGACACAGAGGTAGGTACAGCAGTGGCCTACCGTACTGCTATATACAGTATAATGGACCTGGTGGACACTGTCAGCAGACTGCATTTATATATAAAAAAAAAAAGACACCACAGGTATACAATGTAGATGGATGGATACTATAGTATACTTATGGACGATGAGTGACGACACAGAGGTAGGTACAGCAGTGGCCTACCGTACTGCTATATACAGTATAATGGACCTGGTGGACACTGTCAGCAGACTGCGTTTATAGTATAAAAAAAAGACACCACAGGTATACAATGTAGATGGATGGATACTATAGTATACTTATGGACGACGAGTGACGACACAGAGGTAGGTACAGCAGTGGCCTACCGTACTGCTATATACAGTATAATGGACCTGGTGGACATTGTCAGCAGACTGCGTTTATAGTATAAAAAAAAAAAAAGACACCACAGGTATACAATGTAGATGGATGGATACTATAGTATACTTATGGACGATGAGTGACGACACAGAGGTAGGTACAGCAGTGGCCTACCGTACTGCTATATACAGTATAATGGACCTGGTGGACACTGTCAGCAGACTGCGAAACTAGTATAAAAAAAAGCCACCACAGGAGTGTTTTTCAGGCAGACAAACGTATACTGGTGGTCACTGTCAGCAAAACTGTGCACTGTACTCCTGCTATAACTGCTCCCCAGTCCCCACAATTAGGCAGTGTGAGCACTCAGCACAGATATATATCATGCAGCACACTGAGCACAGATATGGTATGGAGCGTTTTTTTCAGGCAGAGAACGGATAAAAAACTAGCAAAACTCTGCACTGTACTCCTCCTAACAGCTGCTCCCCAGTCCCCAATCCTCCCCACAATAAGCTAAGCAATCAGATCAACTGTGTAGTATACTATTAATAATTAACTATATAAACGGAGAGGACGCCAGCCACGTCCTCTCCCTATCAATCTCAATGCACGTGTGAAAATGGCGGCGACGCGCGGCTGCTTATATAGAATCCAAATATCGCGAGAATCCGACAGCGGGATGATGACGTTCGGGCGCGCTCGGGTTAGCCGAGCAAGGCGGGAGGATCCGAGTCTGCTCGGACCCGTGTAAAAAATGTAAAGCTCGGGTGGGTTCGGTTTCTCGGAAACCGAACCCGCTCATCACTAGTATATGCACTGGCCCAAGCAGGGGCGGATAGGGATGAAAAACCAGCCCAGGAAATTTATGGAAACAGACCTAATAGGGGTGTGGTCTGTTAAGGGGGTGGGATTCCTCCTTACAGGGCCCCGAACTTCACCCATTTTACACGGGTCCGAGGCATACTCGAATTCTCCCGTATGGCTCGGTTAATCCGAGCGCGCCCGAACGTCATCACACCGCTGTCGGATTCTCACGAGATTCGGATTCTATATAAGGAGCAGCGCGTCGCCGCCATTTTCACTCGTGCATTGGAAATGTTAGGGAGAGGACATGGCTGGCGTCCTCTCCGTTTGTGCTTATTGCTTAATTGTGGGGACTGGGGAGCAGCTGTATTATATAGGAGGAGTACAGTGCAGAGTTTTGCTGATCAGTGACCACCAGTTTTATCCGTTCTCTGCCTGAAAAACGCTCCATATCTGTGCTCAGTGTGCTGCATATATCTGTGCTCACACTGCTTAATTGTGGGGACTGGGGAGCAGCTGTATTATATAGGAGGAGTACAGTGCAGAGTTTTGCTGACCAGTGACCACCAGTATACGTTGTCTGCCTGAAAAACACTCCATATCTGTGCTCAGTGTGCTGCATATATCTGTGCTCGCACTGTGGGTACTGGGGACCACCAGTATATTATATATGAGGAGTACAGTGCAGAGTTTTGCTGACCAGTGACCACCAGTATACGTTGTCTGCCTGAGAAACGCTCCATATCTGTGCTCAGTGTGCTGCATATATCTGTGCTCACACTGCTTTATTATGGGTACTGGGGACCACCAGTATATTATATAGGAGGAGTACAGTGCAGAGTTTTGCTGACCAGTGACCATCAGTATACGTTGTCTGCCTGAAAAACGCTCCATATCTGTGCTCAGTGTGCTGCATATATCTGTGCTCACACTGTGGGTACTGGGGACCACCAGTTTATTATATAGGAGGAGTACAGTGCAGAGTTTGCTGACCAGTGACCACCAGTATACGTTGTCTGCCTGAAAAACGCTCCATATCTGTGCTCAGTGTGCTGCATATATCTGTGCTCACACTGCTTTATTGTGGGTACTGGGGACCACCAATATATTATATAGGAGGAGTACAGTGCAGAGTTTTGCTGACCAGTGACCACCAGTATATATAGCAGTACGGTACGGAAGGCCACTGCTCTACCTACCTCTGTGTCGTCAAGTATACTATCCATTTAGATTCTATACCTGTGGTGCATTTTAGTTTTGCAGTTTGCTGACAGTGACCACCAGTATATATAGCAGTACGGTACGGAAGGCCACTGCTCTACCTACCTCTGTGTCGTCAAGTATACTATCCATCTAGATTCTATACCTGTGGTGCATTTTAGTTTTGCAGTTTGCTGACAGTGACCACCAGTATATATAGCAGTACGGTACGCCACTGCTCTACCTACCTCTGTGTCGTCAAGTATACTATCCATCCATACCGGTGGTGCATTTCAGTTGTGCGCAGTATATATAGTAGTGGGCCATTGCTATTGATACTGGCATATAATTCCACACATTAAAAAATGGAGAACAAAAATGTGGAGGTTAAAATAGGGAAAGATCAAGATCCACTTCCACCTCGTGCTGAAGCTGCTGCCACTAGTCATGGCCGAGACGATGAAATGCCATCAACATCGTCTGCCAAGGCCGATGCCCAATGTCATAGTAGAGAGCATGTAAAATCCAAAAAACAAAAGTTCAGTAAAATGACCCAAAAATCAAAATTGAAAGCGTCTGATGAGAAGCGTAAACTTGCCAATATGCCATTTACGACACGGAGTGGCAAGGAACGGCTGAGGCCCTGGCCTATGTTCATGGCTAGTGGTTCAGCTTCACATGAGGATGGAAGCACTCATCCTCTCGCTAGAAAACTGCAGTGCCACTCCTAGATGGGCCAGGTGTTTGTGTCGGCCACTTGGGTCGCTTAGCTTAGTCACACAGCTACCTCATTGCGCCTCTTTTTTTCTCTGCATCATGTGCTGTTTCGGGACTATATTTGTGAAGTGCCATCCTGCCTGACACTGCAGTGCCACTCCTAGATGGGCCAGGTGTTTGTGTCGGCCACTTGTGTCGCTTAGCTTAGTCACACAGCGACCTTGGTGCACCTCTTTTTTTCTTTGCATCGTGCTGTTTGGGGACTATTTTTTTGAAGTGCCATCCTGCCTGACACTGCAGTGCCACTCCTAGATGGGCCAGGTGTTTGTGTCGGCCACTTGTGTCGCTTAGCTTAGCCATCCAGCGACCTCGGTGCAAATTTTAGGACTAAAAATAATATTGTGAGGTGTGAGGTGTTCAGAATAGACTGAAAATGAGTGTAAATTATGGTTATTGAGGTTAATAATACTATGGGATCAAAATGACCCCCAAATTCTATGATTTAAGCTGTTTTTGAGGGTTTTTTTGTAAAAAAAACACCCGAATCCAAAACACACCCGAATCCGCCAAAAAATTTTCAGGGAGGTTTTGGCAAAACACGTCAGAATCCAAAACACGGCCGCGGAACCGAATCCAAAACCAAAACACAAAACCCGAAAAATTTCCGGTGCACATCTCTAGATATAATAGGGGGACATGGGTACAGTGACAGAACAGGAACACGTACAGGAGGGGGACAGGACAGGGGAAGACAGCCTGGCCCTGGGACAGTAATAGGATGGGGGCGGGGGGCAGTGGCTCTTTTTAGGACAAGATGACAGAGGGAATGCGACATATATATAGAAACAGGAGACGTGTGTTAAGTATGCTATGAAAACGTGAAACAGATAAAAGCATCCGATAAAAGAGAACAATGGGACACAGGGACAGTGACACTTACAGAAAAATGGGGAAAGAGGGACAGTGACCCTTACAGAACAAAGAGGACACAGGGACAATGACACAGAACAATGGGGACACAGGGACAGGTTCACTTACAGAAAAATCAGGACGAAGGGATGGTGACACTTACAGAAAAATGGGGACGAAGGGACAGTTACACAGAAGAATGGGGAAACAGGGACACTGACCCTTATAGCAGTGGCGGAACTAGCAAGCGGTGGGCCCAGGTGCGACAAAATGCTTTGCCCCCCCCCCCCCCCATCCCATCCAAGTCCACCCCCTCACCCCTTGAGAGGATCTGGTGAGGGGGACCTGCTCAGGGCCAGAGAAATGGATACCTAGCAACAGTGCCGTAACAAGACATTTTAGCACTGTGTGCAAGAAACGGCATCGGAGCCCCACCCCTGCATGCAAAACAGGGGCAGTGCGCATCGTAGGCGCTCGCAAAAATACATAGTGGCGTGGCTTCACGGGGAAGGGGTGTGGCCACAAAATAATACCAATTCCTAAAACGGTGCACAGTAGTCTCCATTCTTCAAATTACGCCGCACAGTAGCACCACTACACCAGGTAGAGACCCTTTTACACCTTACAGCGAACAGATTCCTCTTTTTACACATTACGGCAGACAGCGTCCCCTTTTTACACATTACGCCAGACAGCGACCCCCTTTTTATACATTACGGCAGACAGCGTCCCCTTTTTACACATAACGGCAGACAGCGTGCCCTTGTTACACATAGCGGCAGACAGTGTGCACTTTTTACACATTACGGCAGACAGCGTACACTTTTTACACATAACGGCAGACAGCGTGCCCCTTTTTACACATTACGGCAGACAGCGTCCCCTTTTTAAAACATTACGGCAGACAGCGTACACTTTTTACACATAGCGGCAGACAGCGTGCCCTTGTTACACATTACGGCAGACAGCGTGCCCTTGTTACACATTACGGCAGACAGCGTGCCCTTGTTACACATTACGGCAGACAGCGTGCCCTTGTTACACATTACGGCAGACAGCGTGCCCTTGTTACACATTACGGCAGGCAGATTCCCCCTTTTTACACGTTGCGGCAGGCAGTCCCCCGTTTTTACACATTGCGGCAGGCAGATTCCCCATTTTTACACATTACGGCAGGCAGATTCTCCCTTTTTACACATAGCGGCAGGCAGATTCCCCATTTTTACACATTGCGGCAGGCAGATTCCCCATTTTTACACATTGCGGCAGGCAGATTCCCCATTTTTACACATTGCGGCAGGCAGTCCCCCCTTTTTACACATTGCGGCAGGCAGTCCCCCATTTTTACACATAGCGGCAGGCAGTCCACCCTTTTTACACATAGCGGCAGGCAGTCCACCCTTTTTACACATTGCGGTAGGCAGTCCACCATTTTTACACATAGCGGCAGGCAGTCCCAACAAATAAAGAAAGAAAGAGACAGAAAGAAATAAAGAAAGAAAGAGACAGAAAGAAAGAAAGAAAGAAAGAAAGAAAGAGACAGAAAGAAAGAAAGAAATAAATAAAGAAAGAGACAGAAAGAAAGAAAGAGACAGAAAGAAAGAAAGAAAGAAAGAAAGAAAGAAAGAAAGAAAGAAATAAAGAGAAAGAAAGAAAGAAATAAATAAAGAGAAAGAAAGAAAGTAGAATCATACTTACCCTCTCCGCTGGCTCAGGCTCCTCGTGCAGCTTGACGATTCCCGGGCAGTAGACGAGGTGGAGGAGGGAGCCGCAGCAGCACTGTGTTATTGGTGGAGGCGCTGCTGCCCCCTGCTTCACTATAGGCTGTTCTCGGAAGACAGCCTATAGTGAAGCAGAGGGGCAGCAGCAGCAGCGCCTCCACCAATAACAAAGCGCTGCTGCTGCTCCCTCCTTCACCTCCGTCCTCCTCCTTCCCCCGTCCGTGCCGCTGCTCTTCTCCTCTGTGGGCGGCTGTGCGCTGTGGGCAGCGGTTGCCCGCAGCGCACAGCGGCATGTAATGAGTCAGTTTGACTCATTACATGCTTGGGCCCCTGGACAGAGGCGGGCCCCAGTGCAACGCACTGCTTGCCCTGCCGGTAGTTCCGCCTCTGCCTTATAGAATAAAGGCGACGAAGGAACAGTGACATTTACAGAAAAATGAGGACACAGGGACAGTGACACAGAACAATGGGGACAAAGGGACAGTGACCTCTACAGAATAATGGGGACAAAGGGACAGTGACACAGAATAATGAAAGGATTCATTGCACAGGTCCTGGCCATGTGAATGCATAGAAGAGGAGTGCAGCGCGTTACGTGACTTGCGCTGGAGAAGGGGAGGTCACTGTGGGCTGTACATTTATGTCAGCCAGGTGCACGCAAGGGGCCTTAAGGACGGAGTGGGTGTGTCGGGAAAGACCATGTCCCGTTCCTCCGGCTCACAGCAGCACACTCCCCCCTCCCCCCCTTCCTCCTTCAGCAGCTTTAAGTAATGGCAGGACCCGATCCATAAAGACATGGAGGGAAGTGATACTGAACACAGATGCAATGAGCCAGGTGCTTCCGCTTCGCAGAAGCCAGTGTCGACCGACTCAGCAGAGGGGGGCATGGGACTGGCCAAGTGAAAAGAATTACCACTGCTAGTGTGCCCTGGGTCACTTTACTAAGCTTGTAAGTGTGCAAAAATTTACTTCATACCCGTTAAAATAGTAACATAGTTATTGAGGTTGAAAAGAGGCAAAACGCCCATCAGGTTCAACCTGTATTCTGTATTAAGCCGAGTTCATTATAATTTACCCTGTTGAAATAATGTTTTCGGTCTAGTTAACCACTGTAAATCATGTACCTTCCAGATTATCAACGCGCAATATTTTTAAATGCTATAACCTTGGATATCTTTTTCAGTCAGAAATCTATCCAATCCGTTTTTAAATGCATATACAGAGTCCGCCATTACCACCTTCTCTGGCAGGGAATTCCAAATCTTTTTTGCCCTAACAGGGAAGAACCCTTTCCTACGTTGTGTATGGAATTTTCTCTCCTCTAATCTCAGCGAGTGACCTCATGACCTATATAGAGTTCTTTTAATAAACAATTCCTCTGATAACTCTTTGTAATGTCCCTTTACATATTTGAAGATATTAATAATGTCTCCTCTTAGGCGCCTCTTTTCCAGTGTATACATATTCAACCTAGTAAGCCTTTCCTCGTACTCCAGTCCCTCTAGCCCTTTAATCAATTTATTAGCTCGCCTTTGAACCCTTTCGAGTTCACAGATATCTTTTTTGTAATGTGGTGCCCAATACTGAACACAATATTCCAGGTGCGGACGTACCAATGATTTGTACAGCGGCAGGATTACATCCTCGTCACTTGTCTCAATTCCCTGTGTTATGCACGCTAGCACCTTACTTGTCTTCTTTACTGCACTTTGACATTGTATACAGTTGTTTAGCCTATTATCAATGAGTACCCCCAAATGTTTTTCCAATACTGTTACCCCTAGATTTTCCCCATTTAATATATAGGTTGCAAGTTTGTTTTTCAGTCCCGAAATGCATAACTTTGCATTTTTCTATATTGAACCTCATTCTCCATTTAGATGCCCAGATTTCAAGTTTAGATAAGTCATTCTGTAGAGACTCCACATCTATTTCCGAATTAATTACCCTACACAGTTTAGTATCATCTGCAAAGATTGACACTGTGCTTTCCAGGCCATTGATAAATATGTTGAACAGTAGTGGCCCAAGTACAGACCCTTGTGGTATTCCGCTGACTACTGGTGCCCAGCTGGAGGACATTCCGTTGACCACTACTCACTGTACCCTGTTGTCCAGCCAGTTACTTATCCATGTACAAATAGTTTTTCCCAGGCCATGCTCCTTTAATTTGATGATTAGTCTCCTGTGAGGCACTGTGTCGAAGGCTTTTGCAAAATCTAAGTAGACCACATCCACTGCTTTTACCTGGTCAAGATTGTCGCTCACTTCCTCATAGAAGCTAACTAAGTTAGTTTGACATGATCTATCTCTCACAAACCCACGCTGGTTCTTGCTAATAATCTTAGTGGTATGCAGATACTCCTGTATGCTATCCCTTAAAATTCCTTCCAATATTTTCCCCACTATAGATGTCAAACTAACTGGTCTGTAGTTACCCAGATGATTTTATATCCCTTTTTTTTTTTTAAATGCTTTTGGAAAATCCCAGCGAATACATACACAAACACACATACAGAAACTCACATGCAAGTCACTCAAACACAAACATACACACACAAGCTCACACGCAAAGGCACTCTTACACACACACACACATACATACATACAAGCCCACATGCAAGGCACTCTTACACACACACACACACACACACACACACACACACACAAGCTCACATGCAAGGCACGCTAAAAAAAAACCACACACAAACTTACATGCAAGGCACGCTAAAGCACACACACACACACACACACAAACAAGCTCACATGCAGGGCACTCTAACACATACACACATACATACAAGCCCACATGCAAGGCACATTAAAACACACACACACAAGCTCACATGCAAAGCACGCTAAAACACACAAACATAAGCTCACATGCAAGACACTCTATAACACACACACAAGCTCACATCAAACGCACTCTAACACACACACACACACACACACAAGCTCACATACAAGGCACATTAAAGCACACACAAACAAACAAGCTCACATGCAAGGCACACTACAACACACACACAAACGCTGACATGCAAGGCACGCTAAAGCACACACACAAGCTCACATGCAAGGCACTAACACACATATAAGCTCACATGCAAGGCACGCTAAAACACACAAACATAAGCTCACATGCAAGGCACTCTAACACACACACACAAGCTCACATCAAACGCACTCTAACACGCACACACACACACGCACGCACACACACACACACACACACACGTTTACATGAAGGTTAGATACAGAAACAGCATATAGACACACGTTTCCACACATTCTGTCTTACAGTACATAACAAACACGGAGCAGTATCACTGGCTGTTCCTGCCCCCGGCTCTGCAGCCACTTCAGGCACTTCTCCCCTCCCTCTGACAGCAGCAGTAATGCAGAGCCAGGGCCTGTGTAGCCACGCCCCCTGCTGAGCCCGTGTAGCCCCGCCCGCTGCTGAGTCCACGACTGCATCCCAGTAACCACAGGAGCTACACTGCTGCCTCTACAGCTTCCGGCGAGCAGCACCCAGAAGTGTCTAATGTACATAAAGAGCAATATGGTGTGGTGTAATGTGAATAAGGAGCATTTCGGTGTAATGTAAAGTGTATATAAGGGGCACTACTGTGAGGAGTAATGTATATACTGTAAAGTGGTACTACTGTGTAATGTAACGTGAATAAGGGACACTATCGCACGATAAAATGTGAATAAAGTTGCCCTACTGTGTGGCATAATTTGAATTGGGGGTACTATTGTGTGGTCAGTAAGAACACACCCCTTTTTAGGTTGTGCGCTGAATGTGCGCACTGTTCCTATTTAAAATATAGGGGGCAGGAGCACCAAAATGAGGACTGCTATGGGCGAGGGGTGATGGTGCTGGGAAAGTTGTGCATTGTCATAGGTGGAACTTGCGGCAGTGCTAGAAGCACCAGGCAAAAACTTGCCTAAGGCATCATATTGGTTGGGACCGACTCTGGGTGTTGGCATAGTGGGGGTTCCTGACAGTATCAGCAGAGTGGGGGTGCCAGCGGTGTTGGTGTATGGGTGCCGATGATGATCTCAGTTTGGGGGTGCTGTTGGTGTCCTTGGTGCGGGAGTGTATTGGTGATGGCAGTGTAGGGATGCCAGCGGTGTCGGCAGTGCGGGGTTGCTGACAGTGTCCTCAGTGCAGGGGGGCAGCAGTACAGTGGTGCCATCAGTGTCCCTCATTCGGGGTTGCCGGTGGTGTCAGCAGTCGGGGGTGCCAGCGGTGTCCTCGGTGTGGGGGTGCCGGCAGTGCAGGGGTGCTGGCTGTGTCGGCAGAGCAGGGGTGCTGGCAGAATCCTCAGTGTGGAGGATGGGCGGCAGCAGCAACTCTCTCCTTTTTCAAAGTCCCATTGAATTCAATGGGTTACCGCTGACTGGCTGAGAGCTGTGAGAGACAGTCTGCTCAGCCACTCAGCGGTAAGCCCATTGTATTCAAATTGGCGCCCAAGGCAAAACAGCAAGGTCTGACAGCAGGATATCGTTGTTTTGCCTTGGGTAGGGATCCGGGGAAGGCAGAGAGGTCTGAGCTGTGCTTCGGATGTATCCCGGAAGTTCGGGTGGGCTTGGTTCTCTGAGAATCGAACCCACTCATCTACAGTATGAACTTGCCATGCCTAGGATTACAGTGTACAGTATTTACTAATACCTGCATGCTTCCGGACGCCCCAGCACACCCACTTTTACCACTAAAAAGGACCCTAACGGATCCCTCTTCACAAACTATCACCTTCCTATATGAAGAAGCGGGGCTCTGGGAACTAATGCCACCTGGAGTTGGATCCCACAATTAAGCTTCAAAAACAACATTTTTTGGAGCTTGATGAATAATGCTCCCCATACGTGGATGTGAAGGTCATTGTGACTTCAATGCGCTCAGGAGAGATCAGAGATAATCTCCGCAATTGCAGCTGTAACACATGGGTTTGTAATGGGAATGTGTGGAAAACATTCAGGAACTAATGTCTTTGTATATTTCAGGGTCCCATTCATGTGAATTAATAAAGCCCCTTAATGTTGTTTACATCCTTATTATGCTAAAAAAAATACCACCAATTCAAATAATCATAAATCCGCTGTTAACGAAGACAAAACAAAAGCCCAATGAACAAGCTGCAAATTTACCATCAAAGACTAGAGAAAAAGCCCAGCCCCTGTTCCATAAAGACTAGAGAAATGCCCCCTGTTCCATAAAGACTAGAGAAAAAGCACCCCTATTCCATAAAGACTAGAGAAACCCCCGTTCCATAAAGACTAGAGAAAAAGCCCCCCATTCCATAAAGACTAGAGAAAAAGCCCCCCTCCCATAAAGACTAGAGAAACCCCCCCCCCATTCCATAAAGACTAGAGAAAAAGCCCCCCCACCCCCACCCCACTCCATAATGGCAGAATTCCTGCTTCCACTACCGAAATGGTGTGATCTATCTATATATATATATATATATATATATACACACATACACATACATACATACATACATACATACACACACACACAAAGACTGTAGTGCCATGAAATATTGTGATGTATATTTTATATTGTACACATTGATCACAAAATTTCTTTGTGAACAATATTTCCAGTTTTTCCTACAGGGATTAGCACTAAAAGATGCCTGGGGCTACTAACTTGTGAGCAAGTCACGTAAAGCTGCCCGTGGGAGAAGCAGCTGGTCCTGAGGCGTTTGAATTGAAAATGAAAATTGTTGGGAATAAGGGGTATACGTGGTATAAACATAGTTTCACCTGCGCCACATCCCATTAGGGTCTCTGCCTCAATTAAGTTCCTCTGCAGAGCAGTCACTTTATGTCGGATTCTGTTGCATAATTTGGGCGGAGTCAAGTTCCGCAGATGCATGAACGGAACACCAACTTTCAGTGTTCTGGTTTTTTCCCTTTATTGCTCCTCTCCCTTATGTCACATTGCGCTCATACATACCTCAGTTTCTTTCTAGGTCACTATGCTATGCAATAGTGAAAACGCCATCCAAATTCATCCAGTAGTTTTTGCGTGATGCCGGAATGAACAGACAGACAAAAATGTCAAAACATTTTTTTTTTTTGTCTCCATAGTTCATAAACAGTCCCTGGAAGTATAGATAAATTGCTACGACCAGACACAACCGTTACAGTTTTATTATATGTATAGATGAAAAAAAAAAAAAACCCCTCCAAACTATTTCTTTCTAAATATAGATAATCTTTCTGGGTAAGGATTCCCACAGCCTGATTTCTCTTACAGCACATTGACGTTGACAACCTGGAATATGAGACGTTAGATTCCCGGCATATATATAACCGTATGATCAGATGTGTTCTGTGCCTGTGTTGCAAGAGTTAAGTCTGACAGGGTAAGCATTATTCTTGAAAAGTGCGTGGAAAGCTGTGTGTTAACCCATGCTGGTGTGCAAAATACTTCATTCACATCACTTTTCTTCCAAAGTATCAGATTGGTGACAGTTGTGCTGCCTCTGCTACACAGCGCTGACAGGTAATTAGTCTCCAGGGAATATAAAAATGGGAACTGCTAGTTTCTATAGTAATGCATGAAATATATTGCAGGCAAGTGATCCTTCCCTTGGACAACCCCAAGCCTGACACCATGGCTGACTTGCTGTACCAGGAAGCCTCTTCCAGATGATTACAGGATTCATTTAAAATGTGGTTCAGCTGAACACAGACACCTAGTAGAGGAATATAGGACTGCAGCCCTGCTAATTCTAGGTACAAATTTCTATCATGTCTTTTCAAGAAGATTCGGTGCATACACACTTGCCGAGAAAATGAATGACATCGCTCATTTTCACCCTTCCTGAGCGACGTCGTTCACTTTCTCGGCAAGTGTGTATGCCGGCGACAACGGGCTATTGTGGTCATTCCGAGTTGTTCGCTCGCTAGCAGTTTTTAGCAGCCGTGCAACCGCTATGCCGCCGCCCACTGGGCGTGTATTTTAGCTTAGCAGAAGTGCGAACGCACACCGGCTACAAAATAATTTTGTGCAGTTTCAGAGTAACTTCAGACCTACTCAATGCTTGCGATCACTTCAGACTGTTCAGTTCCTGTTTTGACGTCACGAACACGCCCTGCGTTCACACAGCCACGCCTGCGTTTTCCCTGGCACGCCTGCGTTTTTCCGAACACTCCCTGAAAACGGTCAGTTGACACCCAGAAACGCCCACTTCATGTCAATCACTCTGCGGCCAGCAGTGCGACTGAAAAGCTTCGCTAGACCTTGTGTGAAACTACATCGTTTGTTGTAATAGTACATTGCACGTGCGCATTGCATCGCATGCGCAGCAGTGCCGTTTTTTTGCCTCATCGCTGCACAGCGAACAAATGCAGCTAGCGATCAACTCGGAATGACCACCTATGTGCGGGCCTGCGGGTCGTTAACGATCCACGCTGTCGTCTAAGATCTGCCTGCACGTCCCGGGCGCGGAGTGATGTCACTGAGCGATATAGTCGTCATATCGCTCAGTGTGTATGCCCTGCCAGCGACCGCCCGGCCTGGGAGGGGGAAACACTAGGCAATGTCGCTCATAGAGCACGTCACCTAGTGTGTACCCACCTTTATATTGTAAAGTCCATGAGCTGCCTCCACTGATCCTGTGCATCACTGATTCACTACTAAACCACAAATGAGGAACTGTTGAGACTTTACTTTATACAAGAGTGTAGCTTAATCTAATAAACTTATTATACAAATACACACACCAGTATATATTCATATACAATGCACAAACACAGAGTATTATCTAATACCCCTTTTCAGATCTCCAATGCAGGATCCTACCCAGGAATTGGAAACAGGTCCTTCCCAGTTGGGATCCAGATTTGGAGCCACTGCGCTGGTTTTCCGACCCGGCAATATGCAGTGTCGGGTTGCCATAGCGGCGGGAGGCGGAGCCGGCAGCGGGGGCGGCGCTGGGAGATTAGCTCATCTCCACGCCGCCTCTCCCTGCGCAGTAAACGGGTCCCAGGTTGCATCGACCCAGGAATCCGTTCACGCTGCCACTGACTCGATATTCAACCCAGGAATAACCCTTTTTATTACCCGGGTTGAATTACCGGGTCAGGCGACCCGGGAATTCTCATGGGGCCCTTTCACATTGCACACCGGCCAGTGCCGACCTGGAAATATGACGGGTCGATACCGTGTTATTTTTGCGATGTGAAAGGGGTTTAATAGTGTCTTGCAAAGGTACAAATCTGCACCGAGACCAATGCAACCTGCCACTAATTATCTCTTACCGCTCGAGTGCAGCGTATGCTATGAGAGAAAGAAAAGTCTTATTACTTGCTGCGGCTTGATGGCAGACTGACGATTCTGGAAGAACCCTCACTGTCTATACAGAGAATCAATATTTGCATAATACAGTTTCTGAAATTTATATTGTGTATACAAACTATAAGATTCTATTTCCTAAGCTCTATCTATAGATATACACAACTTTTTACCCCCTTTATGCCGACCAGGAACATATCATCACGTGTGAGAATGACACAAGTACATAGGAGAATTTATTTGATGACTTGGTTTTCACATTTGTAGATTCTCTTTCATGACCTGTTTAGAGACAAAGGGGGCAGCCAGATGTATGCTGGAATTGCTTAGCTTGAGGGGACAGATGTTTTATGACAGGTGCTGTAAATACCTGGCTTACAGTTTATAACTGACTACTGTTATGCAAATTCTCATATGGCACGCTTAATGCCAGCCACCAATTTCCTTGAGGATGTGTGAAATATGGGGGAGGGAGGGGGGCTTGGACTGCGGTATCCAGGTGGTAGAAAAATAGTAAAGTGGTACAAGATGCTGTGGAATAGGTCTGTTACAGCATTCCACAAATACACATGTTGTGCATTTACTTCACACATGCGCCTACTGAAGTCATAAGGACATATACAAGTTGTACACTTTACCAGTAGTGTCTGGACTGAGCATGTTTAGGGAGACTTAAAGCCCTACTTCTGCCTGTTTAGTGGCACATGGCCTTAACCAGTGCCGTAACTAGACATTTTAGCACTGTGTGCAAGAAACAGCATTGGCGCCCCCACATATTTAAAATAGGGCCAGTGCGCACCGAAGGTACGCAACCAAAACATAGGGGCGTGGCTTCATGGGGAAGAGGCGTAGCCACAAAATAATACCAATTCATATTACGCTGCACAGTAGTCTCCATTATTTAAATTACACCACACAGTAGCACCACTTACACACATTACACCAGGTAGAGCCCCTTTTACACATTACTCCAGGTAGAGCACCTATCACACATTACGCCAGGTAGAGTCCCCTTTTATACATTATGCCAGGTAGAGCACCTATCACACATTATGCCAGGTAGAGTCCCCGTTTATACATTATGGCAGGTAGAACTCCCTTTTACACATTACTGCAGGTGGAGCTCCCTTTTACACATTATGGCAGGCAGTCTCTCCTTTTACACATTACGGCAGGTGGAGCTCCCTTTAACACAATACGGCAGGCAGAGCTCCCTTTTACACATTACTGCAGGTGGAGCTCCCTTTTACACATTATGGCAGGCGGAGCTCCCTTTTACACAATACGGCAGGCGGAGCTCCCTTTTACACATTACGGCAGACAGAGTCTCCTTTTACACATTACAGCAGGTGGAGCTCCCTTTTACACAATACGGCAGGCGGAGCTCCCTTTTACACATTACGGCAGGCAGAGTCTCCTTTTACACATTACGGCAGGTGGAATCCCCTTTTACACATCACGGCAGGTGGAATCCCCTTTTACACATTACGGCAGGTAGAGCACCTTACATCCCCCCTAACCTTAGGATGCACTGTAGTGTACTGTAGTATAGTGTACTGTAGTGTAATGTAGTGTACTGTAGTGTAGCGTAATGTAGTATACTGTAGTGTAGTGTAATGTAATATTAACAACAATAATAATTTTATTTATATAGCGCCCTTTTTTTCCCCACAGGACTCATGGCACTTAACAGACATCAAAAACAATGAACATAATACAGAGGATCTAAGATTACAGCAATAGATAAGCAGCACAGACATAATAAAAGAAAACCTTAAGCACACAGTAAGCATAATGCATGATTGGTTTTGGCATTTTGGGTAATAACTTCCAAGGGTTGTGTATTCCACCCTCACAAGGTACCAGGTGCGGCAGCCATCTTGGGCGCACAGCGTAGGATTACCCAGAGTCTGAAATAGTCTACCCCTAGAAAAGATGACACAAAATGGAGGTTATTTCAGAGTCCTAAAGTTCAGAGACGGGTTCCAACAAAGCCACCAGATCCATGTATTTTTCATCCCATCCACAAGTGTACAATATGGGGCAGCCATGTTGGGCACACTTCGAAGGTTACACGGTGGAAGGTGAGCCATACAAGGGCCCAGTGCATATATGAGAAAACTAACACTTATGTAGTAGTATGATGTACCCTGTATGTAGGGTGCAATGGCAGGGTGGGCAATCAGTGGAGGTTAACATTACAGGAAAAACACATGGTGGGGTGGAAGAGAGAAAAAAAAAACCCACAACAACAGGGGGGAAAAAAACAATTGCAGGTAACCAGTGGCAGAAGGAAAATTGGGATAACATTATTTAATAAGATCATTGGCCCTCATTCCGAGTTGTTCGCTCGGTAAAAATCTTTGCATCGCAGCGGTTTTCCGCTTAATGCGCATGCGCAATGTCCGCACTGCGACTGCGCCAAGTAAATTTGCTATGCACTTAGTAATTTTACTCACGGCTTTTTCATCGTTCAGGCGATCGTAATGTGATTGACAGGAAGTGGGTGTTTCTGGGCGGAAACTGGCCGTTTTATGGGCGTGTGGGAAAAAACGCTACCGTTTCCGGAAAAAACGCAGGAGTGGCCGGAGAAACGGGGGAGTGTCTGGGCGAACGCTGGGTGTGTTTGTGACGTCAAACCAGGAACGACAAGCAGTGAAATGATCGCAGATGCCGAGTAAGTCTGGAGCTACTCAGAAACTGCTACGAGGTGTGTAATCGCAATATTGCGAATACTTCGGTCGCAATTTTAAGATGCTAAGATTCACTCCCAGTAGGCGGCGGCTTAGCATGAGCAAATCTGCTAAAATCCGCTTGCGAGCGAACAACTCGGAATGAGGGCCATAGTATGGGTAGGTATGAGAATGTGGGGGGGCATACTCAGGAGCAATGGGGATGTCCCTGCTGAGCCTGGTCCTGGTGCTGTGCCCCCACAGTTCCCTGCTCATCTTGATGGTTAGGCCCAGGGGCAGACTTGATGTTCTCAGCCAGAGAGGTGGTAAGCCTGGTCCTGGAGTTCTCATGGTAGAGGTGAGGAGAGGCCACATGTTCAACCTGATTCAATGATCTTGAGTTTTAGGTTTGTAACGCAGTCCTTCTATTATCGTGTTGTTTTTCTTTCCTTCTGTTTTCCTTTGGTGTAACACAGGTATAACACTGCTATTGATTTTAGCTGCCACTTTATAACTAGCCACTTCATATACTAGCCACTGCAGCATCCTAAAGGACTGGTGTCCTGACCTATACTGAATAAATAAAGGGGGGTGCACACGGAGAGATCCGTGTTTATAATCTAAGCAATCTGACTAGATACTATAGCTTAGATTTTAAGCACGGATCTGCCGCGTGTATGCCCCCAAGTGATAGCGATGCGCGGCCCCGCGCATTGCTCTCGCCGGTGCTAGATTGAGCCTGCATGCAGGCTCAATCTAACGTGTCGCTCACTTCAGCGATGTGTGAAGTGAGCGTCCCCCCCCGTCATCCCTCCACCTTGGTGAGCAGGGGAAGAGATGTGTGCTGAGCGGTCTGTGTTAAGATCACTCAGCACACATCTCTCCCGTCACTACTGGCCTTTAGTCTACAAACGCATGTTCAACCTGATTACAACCCCCTCCCCCACACAGCAACCCTCCACCTTCAGCAAAAAGTGTTAATCAAATCTAACAAATGTATGGTCAGTAAACCACACTCTATCACTATAAGTTCGTTAATAGTACAGTTATAAATCCACTTAGAACAGCTTTCTAAAGTTTTAACCAGGCAATGTAAGTTGGAATAGTCTGCAATATTGTTTACCTAGTAATACTTCAGTAAAAACAGTTGTAATGTAGTGTCCTGTAGTGTAGTGTAATGTAGTGTCCTGTAGTGTAGTGTCCTGTAGTGTAGTGTAATGTAGTGTCCTGTAGTGTAGTGTAATGTAGTGTACTGTACTGTAGTGTAGTGTAATGTAGTGTACTGTACTGTAGTGTAGTGTAATGTAATGTAGTGTAGTGTACTGTAGTGTAATATAGTGTAGTGTATTGTACTGTAGTGTAGTGTAATGTAATGTAGTATAGTGTGGTGTAATGTAATGTAGTGTAGCGTACTGTAGTGTAGTGTAGTGTAGTGTAGTGTAATGTAGTGTAGTGTAATGTAGTGTACTGTAATGTAGTGTAGTGTAATGTAATGTAGTGTAGTGTAGTATAGTGTGGTGTAATGTAATGTAGTGTAGCGTACTGTAGTGTAGTGTAATGTAGTGTAATGTAATGTAGTGTAGTGTACTGTAGTGTAATGTAGTGTAGTGTAATGTAATGTAGTGTAGTATAGTGTGGTGTAATGTAATGTAGTGTAGCGTACTGTAGTGTACTGTATTGTGTAGGCAGCTACTTACATGATTTCTCCTTCCTGTGGCTGTGCTGCTGCCGGCTCCCGACCCAGCACTCCCTCTGTACACTGCACTGCAGGCCAAGAGAGGGGGTGGGCTGCGAGAGCGCAGTACACTGGGGCGGGCCGCGGGAGCGCAGCACATGGGGGATTTACCTGATAGCAAGCGCTGCCACTGACTGTATGCCACAGAGGCTTTCGCTGGTCAGAGTTTGGCTGCGGGCGCCAGATGCTGCAAGAGCACACAAGGGAAGGGGGATCGGGAGTAACGACTGTCAGCAGGAGCAATATGCGGCCACTCGGGGTATATGTGGAAAGTGTGCCCACAGTGCAAATGCGCTGTGGGCTATGCACCTTCTGCACACACCTGTTTCAATTGGCAGTTGTTATATTTGTGAATCACAGAACTCAACTTGATACTACCAAGAAAACCTTGTATACCCCCATTCACATTGCAATTGCCGGGTCACACCCGGAATTTGGATATGGGTCCTTCCCGACCTGACTCGGCATTTGACCTGTGCAGTGTGAACGAAGTGGCTTCCCAACCCGGCAAATATGCCGGGACGGGTTGCCACCTGGGGGCGGGGCCAGAGGCGGCATCGGGTGCGGAGGCGACGCTGGAGATGACATAATCTCCGCGCTGTCTCTCCCTACACTACGCCTGACCCGGTAATAATCCTGGAATAACCCTTCTTTATTCCCAGGTTGAATTACTGGGTCAGGCGACCCGGGAATTCTGCAGTGACCCGTTCACACTGCACAGCGATCCGTGTTGACCCGGCAAAATACTGGGTTGATACCGGGTTTTTTTGTGCAGTGTGAATGGGGTATTATTCTTTTCCTGACTATTTTTATATCTTAAACAATGATGAGACTGATTCAATATATTGAGTTACCATATATGTTTTAATAGAGTTTTATTAAAAATCCAGTAAAATATTTAAAAATCCCATTTGTGTCCTATTCATTTTTGACAGAAAGTACTTACATTCACTGTGCTGCATGTTAGAACAAAGGTTTCAAGTGTTCCATCCACCAATAGGAATATAGCATCACCAGGGCCAGATTAAGGCTCCAGGGGGCCCGGGGTACTTTAGACTAGGGGGGCCCCTCAGGACTAAATATAGTGAATTTAGGAAGGGGAGGTTCCTTACACACACATATATATATATATATATAAGATAGGTAAAAGTATAAGCAGAAAACTGTTGGAGGCAGTAACAGAATATAGCACTTGTTATTGAATAGACAATTAGCGTATGTATACACTGTAGAAAAACAATATCAGTCAACACACATAGCATACACACACACACATATACATTGGGTGGGATTCAAATCTTTTATCGCCACCGATCTCCTGTCTAAAGTGACGGGAGATCGCGGGGCGATATTCTAATGACCCCCATTTTCACGCTGACCCCGCCAACAAGAGACGGGTTTAACCGCGTAAAGCAGCTAAACCCGACTAAAGTCATGGGCGCGATCGCGAAAAGTTTCGTTTGAGCGTCCAAACGGGTCAGTTTTCGTGCATTTTAGCTCACCACCCCAGGGGGTGGAAAGCTGAAACGCTGATATCGCGCCCATCGGCAGTAACATTTGAATACTGCCGGCGGGCGCGATGTGGGCGGGAGGGGGCAGGGAAGATTTGAATCCCGCCCATTATATAGTTAAGCACAGAAGCTGCTGCTACACATGCTCAGCAGCTCCTTCCACTGTGAGTTATGTGTCCAGTACAGAGAGCTCTGCTGATCGGAGCTCTGTGAGGAGCATTCACGGCCGTTCATTAGTGCCTGTGGGTGAAGGGGGGCTTCTAGAGGGGGTGGAGCCAAGTATAGGAGGCGGAGACTGAGGCATTATGCACTCTGTAACCTGCCGCAGTGCCTTCCAACAGTCATGTAACATGCAGTGTAGAAATGGTGGCACTGATGGACTGTTCATCACCCAGAAATGAAGACTCGCAGACGCCCGCAGGATACACCAATGTTTTATAATAACCTACGTCATGGTATCCTGAATGTTATAATAAAGCAAAACATTGGAGTAGCCTGCGGGCATCTGCGAGTCTTCATTTAAAGAGTCCGTGAGTGCCACCATTTCTATACTCATATACTGTATATATAGCTATCTATATACACACACAGTGTGTGTGTGTGTGTGTGTGTGTGTGTGTGTGTGTGTGTGTGTGTGTGTGTGTGTGTGTGTGTATATATATATATATATATATATATATATATATATATATATATACACACATACAAATTGTTTGTTCCGGCACTCAATGTAAAATTGTCATTTCACTGTTGTTATACATCCTGATGACGGTGTTGTCTAGCACCGAAACGTTGATGGATATTTCTATTTAAATACAAGCTTTTTCTTCAAAATCCTCTGAGTGCCGTCCCCCTCTGTATCTTTATATATATATATATATATATATATATATATATATACACATTTACATATACACACACGCACACACATACATACAGACACACTAGAAATATATATATATCTGAAATCATATTAAGCTGTATGCACTCCTCCATGGGGGTATCCATCCACAGGGGTGCTGCCTGAAGTGTTACAGCATAACAACTGTGACCATATGCAATCAATTCATAAAACAGGACACTCACCGATCCAGCACAAAAATCACAATTTTTTAATGTTTCATGAGGAAACTCCAACTCAATATGAAAAACCAAAGAATGTGCAGCTTGATGCAGTCGCCACCTTACCTGCGGCTGTCAAGGCGGCCGGGACAGAGGAAGAGAGTTGTGTCACCTGGCCAGGTCTCAACTTGAAACTATCTGGGAGCAACTGTGCGCTACTGCTACAGCCCCCCCTAGCCTGCCAACCCAGCCGTCCGGCTCTGTTAATATGAGGACAGACGACGGAGACAGCTGCCACGTCACCATCACAGCTCCTCCGTCTCCCTCCCCAAAAAAACAACAAAAAAATCGGTCACCACCTGCGATGGATCGCGGCATGGGGGTTTGTAGGTAGTCATAGCCCCCCCTGCGTGCGCTAGCCGCCGGTTACAAATTCGTCTGAACTTTATTTAAAAAAAAAAACATGCAACCTGCCAGTGCTTGACGGCAGGCACGGGGGGCCCTTAGATTTTGGGGGGCCAGGGTAATGTGTCCCCTGGGCTCCCCCCTTAATCCGGCTCTGAGCATCACCCAATACGTTTCATCCTATATGAATTCTTCAGGGGTGTTTCTATTTCTTTTTAGGTCAAATTTAATAGGAATGCCATTAGAGGAATAAATATTCCACCTGATTTTCTCCTTTCAGGCTTTCAGTTTCTCGTTTGTCAAATCTCATTAGAGCCGACTATAAAGAAATGTTTTTTTTTCTCCATCAGGTAGATTTAAAGTGGTATACTTCCAACTCAATAATGTTGATTCATGGTTTACATACCAGGCAGGGTCAATTTATCTGGGCTGAAGTTTGCTAGAGTCTTGATCCAAACAGAACTGGGGGATATACTGTATATATACACACACACACACACACACACACACACACGCACGCACTCCGGAGTCCCGCGGCGACGTCCACGGCGGTGTTAAAACTCAGTGAAAATGGCCCAGCGGCCATTTTCAAGGAGTTCTGCGCATGCGCAGTAGAGAAATCTCAGGGAAAATGGCCACCGCGCCATTTTCCCGGAGATCTGTGCATGCGCAGTAGTGTCTGAGCGCTCTAGTGCTCAGTCTCTCAGCACTGCCGGCAGAGAGAAGGGGGCCCGAACGGAGGAGGCTGCACCCGGGCCTCCTCCTCTTTTAAAACGCCACTGAACCCAGACTTGGCGCCCTCTGATTTCTGGGCATTCCCAACCCTGAAAAAAATACTGCATGTAAAGAAGTTCCCAACAAGTAATGAAGTGAAAAATGCCACAGCTGCAGCACTAAGGGTGGAATTCGATTGATGATCACGCCCGATCTCCCATCTACAGTCACAGGAGATCTTGGGGACAATATTCAATTGAGTCCCGTTATTGCACCATTGAGGTCGGCGGCTAAACCCAACCAAAGTGCTGGGCACAATTGTGAAAAGTGCTGTTTGGGCTCCCAAATGGGTTACTTTTTGTGCATTTCAGATAGCAACAGTGGTGCCGAGAGAGGGGGGGGGGGGGGGGGTACAAATTACCCGGGGCCAGTAGGGGCCCAGGCCCCATCCCCCTTACCTGGCAGCAGCAGCTGCAGCTCTTCTCCTCAGCCCAGCATATGCTGCTGTGTACTGGGCTGCAGTGTGGCCATGGAGGTGCTTAAATACTGTTTTTTCACAGTATTTTTTTCTAAGGGTACATGACCACACCTTCTGTGATTAGGCCACACCCCTTGAAAAGAACCTGGGCCCAGCCCGGCTCTCGACTGCCCTGGCTAGCAACCCCCGGGAGGTGCGAGCTGAAATGCACACATTGGAAGCCATTGCGTCCAAACGGAGCTACAACTGAATAGCTCCGATTGAGCACCATCAAGTGGCCGCTGGCGGGATAAGTTTTGAATCTTGTCCTAAAAGTGATGTCACAAATCAGTTTACTGCACATCTTTAAATCGTTGTTGAAACGCTGCAAAAAATGTTTTTGAATGTAGATGGCGCGGTTATGAAAAATAAAAATGTTCAGATCCTATGGAGTTACCGGATTCTGTACAAAAATATATAAGTGGTGGTGAATTGCACAATCGTTGTGCTGGTTGCATTTTAATTAAGTATAAAATCACTGGGTTCATTTGTATTGTTTAGGTTAGTAATACACAGCCTTTGATGTATAGTAATGTCCATATATCTTTCTTTTATTTGGTGTTGTTCTCTAAGTACTTATTATAGTACAAACTGCTGACCTTTCCTACAATCAATTAATACATTTCAGTAGAATTTCTCTCTCCCATTTCATTCATTCCTCAGCAATGGAGGCCAAAACTCAGATTGAAGCATTAGTCAAAAAAATCTCATGCATCAATATGCAACTATTGTAAAATATCTGGTTATCCTTAGTGCTAGGTGGGACCAGGGAAGGACTGGGGACTGCGTCCGGCACTGTCATTCGTGCGCACGCGAGAAAGGGCGCGCGGACACTGCAAATGGGGGCGTGTCACAAGTCAGGGGGCGTGGACTCACGGCAAGCCCCCATATTGCTTAGCAACGGGGCCCGCCTTGCAGCGGCAGCAGCTGGGGACAAACCAGAGAACTGGGAGCTGCGCTGAGCACAGCCTTCCTGGCTCTCTGTGGACCGAATCGGCCCACCAGGCCATCGGCCCTTCTGGCATGTGCCAGAAGTGCCAGATTGCCAGTCCGGCCCTGGGTGGGACCCACAAGCCAACCTTCCATGGTCTGATATTTAAATGCATATGATGAATATCAATTATTTTCTATGATTGTGGATAAGTACAAAGTGCATCTCTTGTGCAGGACAAGTGTAACAGAATTACATTATTACTAAAGGAATCTTTCCATCTTCTGACCCCCCCCCCCCCCACACTAGCATTCCGCTATGGGTAGGGGGGGGATGGTGTCAATAGCCGCAACAGTTCCAGAGCAATGCCCAACCATTTTTCCTAAACATATTTTGTTTCTGAAAAACTGGTTGTGCCCTGGAGCGGAGGAACCAAAAAATAAAAAAATTCAAACACCGCTCAAAAAAACAAAATCCGTACCCAATTGACTGGCAAAAAATCTTGCCCAGGTGGGAAAACCCCGTAGGTGTGAGATTTTTGCTATTCTTGTACCTAAATTGAATATGCCCCCACGTGACTAGTTTTGAATGTAGAGAATATTCAAGTAAAAGCCATACATTACAAAGCCATATCATATGAACACAACATAACACCTCTATAGGGCTCGGTTAATATGGATGACCACTGAGAAAAAGCATCTCGATTGCGGCAGAAAGCAGACCCCAAATTTATGAAGGCTTTACTATACAGACCTGAGATTTCTGGTGGTTTTATAAAATACACCCACCTCCCACCCTAATCTCTGTTGGTGACAAGATTAGAGATCATATCTTTTGCTATGAAATAAATTAGGGGCACATTTATTACAGAATTATTATTATTTTTTTACAGAATATGGTAGATATATAATACAGCTAAAATCGAATTAGTTGCTATGGGCAACACCCACACTTCCCCCTTAATTTTGTTTAGGCATAACTGTACCTCTTCAGGTGTGTGTCAGTAACAGCGGCGTTTCTAGAGAGGAGGGGACCCGTGAGCAGACTCCGTGTGTGGGCCGCCCCCTCCTCTCCTGTAGCCGTCACCGCCGCTGCTAGCGCTCTCAGCGCAGAGACTCTGGCATGCGCAGAACTAAAAAAAAATGGCCACGCGCCATTTTTCCGGAGTCCTGTGCATATGCTGTAGACTCTGGCACTGTGCCAGAGTCTCTAGCACTCAGTGCACTAGCAGCGGCGGTGACGGCTACGGGAGAGGAGGGGGCAGAGCCGGCCCTAACCAATATGATGCCCTAGGCAAGATTTTGGCTGGTGCCCCCTAGCACCACCGCTGGTTCCGCCTCTGACCTTGTACTTCTTTCCCAGCACCATCACCTCTCATCCATAGCAGTCCTTATTTTGGTGTTTGTACCCCCTATATTTTAAATATGAACAGTTCGCACATTTGGCGCACAACCCAAAAAGGGGTGTGTTTTTGCTGGCAAGGGGCTTGGCCACACAATAGTAACCCCAATTCCAATTACGCCACACAGTACTGCACTTTATTCACATTTGATCATGCGATAGTTTCCATAATTCATATTACATCCCACAGTAGTATCACTTTACTTATAAACGTTACTCCCCCCAGTAGAGCCCCTTATTCACATTACATCACACTGAATTGCTCCTTATTCACATTACACCACACCCTATTGCTCTTGATTCACATTAGACGAGACAGTAGTGCCCTTTCTATACGCAACGCCACATAGTAGAGCACCTTAAACACATAATGCCACACAGTATTGCCCCTAACACATATGAGACACATTATTAATGTCCTTATAAACATAATGTGCCTTATACATTATGACAACCTTTATTAATGCCCTTTTACACATAATGTCCCTTACACATATGCCGCACATTATTAATGCCCTTATACACATAATGATACACATAGTGCCACCTACACATTTGCTGCACATTATTAGTGCCCCTATACACATAATGACACATACAGTAGTACCCTGTTACACATATGCCGCACATTATTAATGCCCTTATACACATGACACACATAGTGCCCCTTACACATATGTTGCACATTATTAATGCATTTTTACATAACACACATAATGATCCTTACACATATTCCGAACACTACTGCACAACCAACCCACTCACATGCACACAGCACTCACACTGCCACTAACACTGTGACCTCTGCCTCTGATTGGATACAGATGTGTCCTCATAAATCTTGCCTCAATGCTAACGTCGGGCAAATTTTTTAATGAAAATGCATCTTATTTGCATTGCTATGTGACTAGGATGCACAAGCAGCTTCTTCTGTTTAAAATGATATGCTGTATGCCTATATACTGTGTGAGACTGTGGCTGTATCTGCATATTTAATGCTACAAACAGAATATAGGCATGCCGCATATCATTTTAATCAGCAGAAGCTGCTGATGCCCCTAGGCATATCAAATGCCCTAGGCAATTGCCTAGTTTGCCTATGCCTATGGCCGGCTCTGGGAGGGGGCCCACACACAGTCGCCGATGGACGCTGGAAAGGCGAGTATAGAAGAAATGGGTGCAGGGTGTGCGGTGTGGGCCCCCTCAGCACCCATTATAGATGCACCAGTCGTCAGTAAACTAATGCTGCACATTGTATTTCCTAGCATTTATCCTACTTTATGAATACAGAACAAACTAAAAAAAAAAAAAGTTTTTTTTGAAGAGGAGCTCTCTTTATATTCTACAATTATTTTTTCAACTGTATTATTTAGTGGTCTAATATAAAAGCAGTTTCATTATCCTAGCTGCTTCTGTATATGAAAAACATTTTGGGATTAGATTTGCTATCTTTAGCACGCCTTTGTTCATCTCTTTCATCTTTGCTAACCTGATTTCCTTTTTAAGTATGTTGCACCATTCCTTGCATTATCATGAAAAGCAAGAAATACAGAACATTGCCACAGAAGCTAACATAGTTCTGGTCTTTTTAAAAGAGGCTATTATAATATACAAAACGTGCGGTCTTATACTTTACAATTTAAGAATATTTAAAGAGAACAATATTAGCAAAGCAATATGTAACTAAAACAAAAAAGGAAGAGAAGAGGAAAAAGTGGGGTAGTCCGCAGGAAATATTACATGCATAAATTGAATAAACTTTCAGAGATATTTGCTTAACCATATATAGGGCATGGAAACTTACTGCAATAAATAGTAAATGGGACTGAGTGGCGCGTAATACCACGCCTACCATGAGACCATATTTAGGGGGCAATTCAATTGTTTATGCACATCCAATCTCCCATCTAAAATGAAGGGAGATCAAAAGGGCGCTATTCAGTAATATAGCACCCTAGAGTGCTGGGTTTAGCAGAATCGGCAAAACCGACTAATACGCCCAAACGGGTTACTTTTCTTACATTTCTGCTCGCCAGAAAGGGGGGGGGGGGATGAGAGAAGAAATGCCGACACCGGAACGGATGCTGTTCAAGCTTGAATGGCTGAATTGCTCTATCGGGTGCCCGGCACTGACAGCTGCCCGCGCAAACAATTTAATTCCCCCCACCCCCTTAGAATGCAAAAGTAAAAATACATACATTTTAAAAAAGAAAGATCTTAATGAACCCCCTCCTTATCAAGTGCAGTACAGGAAAAGAACAAATGGACACTGATTCTCTTGGTGAACAACTGACTAATCCACAGGGGCTTCCAATGCTGAATCACATTTATCTATAGGCTTTTAGATTCGCTTCTGATTAGTTGGTATAACCAACCAGCTACAAAGAGAAATAGACATAGAAGCATAGAATTTGACGGCAGATAAGAACAACTTGGCCCATCTAGTCTGACGCTTTTTTTAATCCTTTAGGTAATCTCAACCCTTTTTGAACCTTAATTCTTTGTAAGGATATTCATATGCCTATCCCAAGCATGTTTAAATTGCTCTACAGTCTTAGCCTCTACCACCTCTGATGGGAGACTATTCCACTTATCCACTACCCTTTCTGTGAAGTAATTTTTCCTTAAATTTCCCCTGAACCTCCCCCCCTCCAGTCTCAGTGTATGTCCTCGAGTTCTAATACTTCTCTTCCTTTGAAGAATGTTCCCTCCTGAACTTTGTTAAGGCTCTTGATATATTTGAAAGTTTCTATCATGTCTCCCCTTTCCCTTCTCTCCTCCAAACTATACATGTTAAGATCTTTTAGCCTTTCCGGGTACGTTTTGTGATGTAGGCCATGCACCATTTTAGTTGCCCTTCTTTGTACACTCTCTAATGTATTTATATCCTTCTGGAGATATGGTCTCCAGAACTGGACACAGTATTCCAGATTGGGCCGCACCAATGACCTATACAGTGCATTATTACTTCTTTTTTCCTGCTACTGATTCCTCTCCCTATGCAACCAAGCATCTGACTTGCCTTTCTCATTGCTTTGTTGCATTGCTTTCCTGCCTTCAAGTCACTTGAAATAGTGACTCCTAAATCCCTTTCCTCCTGTTATGATTTCAGCACTCTGGTCTGAGGAGATCTTATTGCAAGGACCGGAGCACTGGAACGTAATGCTGGGAAAGGGGAATGGAAGGAATAGCCCCTGGCGCCCTATCTCCGTTGTCTCGCCCGTGCTGTCAGTACACTCTTGCGAGACTATGGTTGCTTGAGCCCATGGCAGCCGCGTTTGAAGGGCGGATTACGTCTGCCCAACTTCGATGCCCCCTCAGGTCTTAATGAGAGACAAAGAGTGTACCGAGACAGGGTGATAACAAGGGGCCCTCTAACTGAAACAACCAAAGCCAGGGGCTACTAACTAGCCTAAAACTAAATGTATGTGCGGCTTGCCGCCAAAGGAAAAGAACAACAAAGGAAATGCTGACCATACGCCGACACAATACTCTTGTGTCCCGGCGGTGACAGCATAAGCAGAACCCTCTGCAAAACACCAGTGACAGAAATAATAACGGAAAACAGCGGCCTAGGCCGACGGACGCGGCAGAGCCGCTACTCACGGAACCGGTACGAATACTGGCAAACGGACAGGAACTCCCAGTGCTGCTGACACAGACTCTCAGAACTGGAGGACAGGCAGAATCCCAAACGACAGACCGGTGGACACCAAGAAGCCAGAAACTCGACCAGGCATAGGCAAAGCCACTGGACTTCTGTACAGGAACACTTCACGGCAGGACACGGAATCAGACACAGGAATCGACACAGGGACTGACACAGGAATCGACACAGGAAGCAGTTCGACAGACACTGCTACACAGGAGCTCAGGAATTGGCAGGAACAAGCTCAGAACTCAAGCAGACTAGAAACCAAGAAATATCACCAGTGTCTGTGAATAGCACTGAGCCAGCATATAACAGAGAGGCCTAATTAATAATCTCATGCAGCTGCCCTGTTGCATGACTCCAAACTGACAAGATGCAATTAGCAGCCAGGTGAGGCTGAACACACGGGAACAAGCTGCAATTACACAGACTCACCAGCGGCAGCAACCAAGAGTACTCTTAAACAGAGCAACGGGAAATCCTGGCCTGCGAAACAACTTATAAACATAAAGTAGGAATGAACCACTACCTGTGGTTCATAACAGTATCCCCTCCTTAAGGGTGAGTTCCGAGCACCCCATGACACCCACGGGGAACATGAACAGAAGAATAACATAAAATACCTAACTGACATGCAAAACAGGAATGAGCCACAGCCATGGCTCATAACACCTCCTCAGTAGTTTCCATTATAGTACCCTTGATGCTATATTTAGCCTTTGGGTTTTTGAGACCCAAGTGCATGATTTTGCATTTTTTAGCATTAAACTGTAGTTGCCACGTTCTTGACCATTTCTCAAGCCTAGCTAGGTCATCAATCATTTGTTTTACCCCTCCCGGTGTGTCTACCCTGTTGCATATCTTTGTATCATCTGCAAAAAGGCATACCTTCCCTTCAATACCATCTGCAATGTCACCAACAAAGATATTAAAGAGAACTGGACCAAGTACAGATCCCTGGGGTACTCCACTGGTAACATTTCCCTCCATAGATTGCACTCCATTAACTACAACTGTCTGTTTCCTATCCTGCAACCAGTTTCTTATCCATTTAACTGTTTTATAATCCACCCCCATGCTTTCAAGTATTTAGTGACTGGTTAAATAATTCTGTTAACGGTGTAACCAGCACATCTTTTAGCTCTTTGAGTATCCTTGGGTGTATCAATGGGGGAGATGTACTAAGCCTGAAAACTGATAAATATTACTGTGATAAAGTATCAGCCAATCGGCTCCTAACTGCCATGTCACAGGCTGTGTTTGAAAAATGACAGTTAGGAGCCGATTGGCTGGTACTTTATCACAGTGATATTTATCACTTTTCAAGCTTAGTACATCTGGCCCCATTACACCAAATATCTGAACGTATTAGAGATCTCAATCTACAGTACTAGTCCCTGTGGGTAGCTGTTATTTATTTATACACACACACACACACACACACACACACACACATTCATATACAGGGGCCGGCTCTACCATTAGGCAGCTTTAGGCGGCTGCCTAGGGGTGCCGGCCACTGGAGGGCTCCACTGAGTTCATCTAGCAAAAAACGGAAGGAGGGGGGTAATTCCAAGTTGATTGCAGCAGGAATTTTTTTAGCAGTTGGGCAAAGCCATGTGCACTGCAGGGGGGGCAGATATAACATTTGCAGAGAGAGTTAGATTTGGGTGGGTTATTTTTTTTTCTGTGCAGGGTAAATACTGACTGCTTTATTTTTGCACTGCAATTTAGATTGCAGATTGAACTCACCACACCCAAATCTATCTCTCTCTGCACATGTTAAATCTGCCTCCCCTGCAGTGCACATGGTTTTGCCCAACTGCTAAAAAATTTCCTGCTGCGATCAACTTGGAATTAGGCCCTATGTCTCTGTAAGTTAGTAATGAACTTACAGATGGGAGGATGGAACACAATAAGGAGCATACAAATATATGTATGTCTGTGTGTATATATGTATGTATACAAATACAATTAAAGGGAAGTTGATGGAACCTCGACAGATGGGTGTTAGCGTTCAGAATACTGGCACCGGAATCCCGACACCTGCCAGAATGCTGAAGCCGGAATTCTGATAGACGGCATTCTAAATGCTCGTATGCCGGGGAGGGTTAGGGTTAGGCTGTGGGGAGAGAGAGTTAGGGGAAGGGGAAGATGAATTTCTTTCGAAAAGTGTGGGTATTACGGTGGCTGTGATGCTGCTCTTTGTATTCTAATCAGCAGCATCCTGTACCCAACCCCAATTATATATCCCCCGTAGACCCCATATACACTATTATACAGTATATAAAGAATAGACGGCACTCAAGGACTTTTAAAGTGAAAGCATATTGTGAACAAAGTCACAACATTTTGTGACTTGTTTACAATGGTGTCCGGTCTCTAAGTCAAAATGCACTAGTTTGACCACTATTTGTCGACATGGTTTCTAGGTTGACATGGTTACTAGGTCAACATGTTCTAGGTCGACATGAGTTTTTCACAATTTTTTTAACTTTTTATACTTTACTATCCACGTGGACTACAATTGGGAATAGTAACCTGTGCTGAGCGCAGCGAGGCAATTGCTTCGGTCGCCATGCGAGGGGACACGGTGAACTAATTGAGGTTCCCGGTCACTGTACAAAGAAATCGACACCAATTTTTTTTCTTACTCATGTCGACCTAATGCTTGTGTCGACCTATTTTTGGTGTCAACTTTATTACTGTCGTTCAATAGTGGTCAACCTAGACACTGTCGACCTAAGTGTGGTCGATCCTATGAACCACACCCGTTTACAATATACTTGGTCACTTTTAAAGTGTTGTCCCTTTTCTCTATGTATAATGAGCGTAATTCACCCCAGCCCACCTAGTGGCCACCTGCATCTCCCCTCCAGGATGTGGGGGAGTTTGCAGGTTAGGGGGCGCTATGCTGAAGCTTTGCCTAGGGTGCAGAGAGACCTTGCACAGGCCGTGTTTACATAATACACATGTATGTGCAAATATATATATATATATATATATATATATATATATATATATATATATATATATATATATATATATTGTAACATGCACCCAATTTAGTGCAGGAGAGTGAGCGCCGAAACACACCCTTGCTCCGGACACCATGCCACCTAACTACACCTCTGGGTCTGCATTGAAATCACAGATCAACTTTAAGCATTTTTTTCCTGGAGTTACATGATCTGAGGTAACTGGATCTCTGGACATCCGTGTATTGGTGCACAAGGAGTGAACTACAGCATCCTGGAAGATACCAACGCCTAGATTAATTTGCAGATATCCTGAGAAACATCCACCAGATAAGCTTTTGAACCTTTATATTCTGGTGCATGTAATAATTTATAATTTCACATGTGGTGATGACCATTATCTTGAGCACCCTCACCACTGACAATTCCACCGACCAAAATAAGACCGTACCGTATGCAGGGCTGCCAAGAGAAATCCTGGGCCCCGGTACAACAACTTCTTGGGCCACCCTGACCCCCCTGGAGGGGGTGTGACCACATCATGCTGGTGGTATAGCCACACCTCTTTGGGGGCATGTCTAGCACATGAGAAGCACCCACTCACAGGAGCATGACACGCCTCCCAGCCAGGGTAGTAGAGAGCCTGGCTGGGCCCACGTACTTTTCAGAGGGCAAGGTCTAATCACAGGAAGCATGGACCTGGGCCCCCACATCAGACCTGGGCCCAGGTAATTTGTACCCTCTCCCCCCCACTCTCTGCGTCACTGACCATATGTCACAGATTGCAGCAGCAGCTTAATGGGAAAAAAAGGAAGCTTTCTGCACGGGTGTAGTACGACTGACCGGCAGTCGGGATTCCAGTGCCCAGCATACAGCCGCCAGGATCCCAACGGTCGGAATACTGGCAGCGGGGCGAGCGCAAAGGAGTCTGTATATCGAGTGCCACCCTTTTGCACAGCATTATGGACACAACAGAACTCACCTACAGTAATTGAAGCCCGCAGAGGTGGTAAATGACAAAAAGACTGTTGTGAAATGTTTTTTTAAACAGAAAACGGTCTTCCTATCCAGGGCCGGTTCTACACCGTGCGGCACCCAGTGCGAAACATTCCACTGGCACCCCCACCCCCGCGGCGAAAAACAGTGCGCGCCGGAGACACGCGCCCATAAAATTAGGGGCGTGGATTCATAGGGGAGGGGCGTGGCCCCAGTTATGTTACCAGATTTGCCCCAAGCAGTTGTACCCCCCAGTTGATTTGCCCCCAGTAGATTTGCCCCCTGTAGCGGTGCCCCCAGTTGCTGGGCTCCCATTAGTTGTGCGCCGTCACTTGTTGCTTTGCCCCCAGTAGTTGTGCCCTCTGTTGCTGTGCCCCCTGTTGCTTTGCCCCCAGTAGATTTGCCCCAGTAGTTGTGCCCCCTGTTGCTTTTCCCCCAGTAGTTGTGTCCCCTGTAGTTGTGCCCTCTGTTGCTGTGCCCCCTGTCGCTGTCAAACACACACACAAAAAACAACAATACTTACCACTGCCCCGCTCCTGCTTCCCGACCGCCCCTGCTGCTGCTGCTGCTCCGTCCCTGGCCTCCCGTGGCTCCTCTCTATGGGAGAGACGTCATGACATCTCTCCCATAGCAGCGCCGCAGTCAATAATGACCTCTAGTGCCTGTCACTGGAGCCGGCTGCAGCGGACGCCCACAAAGCCCACGGCGTCCGCTGCAGCCGGGGATCGGGGTGCGGGTAGGCGGCGGTGCCTGCGGGGTGACTGTGGCCGCGCCAAGAACCGCTCCTGTTCCTATCAGTCAGTCAGAGAAGGGATTAATAAAAAAGAAAAATCAAGTGTATTTCTGCTGTAGAAAACAAGTGTTTTATTCTGCCTCAGAGTTGGGAGTGGCGCAGAGGCAGAGCAGGATACCTTTTGCAAAGACAATTAAAGGAACAGTTACTGTGATGCATGCTGGTAGTTATAGTGCCACACCTGCAGCATTAAGTAATGTAGAGGTTCCCTGAGTTCAGAATAGTTTTGAAAGCAAAGTGTGATGCAGTGAAAGTGATAGGCTGTTCCGGTATATGCTGCGTGCAAATAATCCCTGCTAATATATAGAAAACTGACAAGTATCTTTGTTGCTCAATCA